>NC_086319.1:421219950-421544246 GCF_036172605.1 Pelobates fuscus
TGACTGCCAAGAGTGTAAGCCGATGTCTGCTTTTCTTGTTCAGCTGTTCCAGTGTTCGTGTGTCTCCAGTCGGGAGAATGGTGTTTGCAGTAGCTGCCTGTGCATCTGGAAAGGGGATTATCGCCTAAACTGGGTTTTATCCTCTTGTAAGTGAAACGGTCCGTTACAATTGGTGGCAAGCGGCGGGATCGTTCCTACAACCAGAGGGACAGCTACAGACAACACCATTTCTGGATTACAAATTGAGGGCAACGCTAGTATCCGTACAGCGACCCTATCTACAAAGGAAATCAGGAAAATGGAAGGAGACAGAGTCGCAGCTGCTACAGCACCTCCGAGGGAGGAATCCGAGTTTATCAGGGAATATAGGAGCAGGATGGCTCTATTCTCACCAGCCCGAGCGGAGCAGATGGCATCCCGGGTCTACGACGATGTACAGGCGTACCTCATGCTGCTAATGACGCAGAGGAACCAACAAGATTGGTCCTGTGAGGAACCACAACAGGCAGGTGGAGATGGGACCGAGGTCTCTCCACCGGGCCCAACGGGATGGTGGGCAGCAGGCCCAGATCCCCAGCGGCAGAGTAAGTCCCAGGGAGATGAAGGTGCCGTCCTTTCTTCCCAGCGGCAGTGTGTACCCCAGGGAGCTGATGGTGTCGTCCATCCTCCCCAGCGGCAGTGTGAAGCAAAGGGAGAGGAGAGCAGCGTCCTCCCTCCCCAGCGGCAGTGTGTACCCCAGGGAGCTGATGGTGTCGATCATCCTCTCCAGCGGCAGTGTGTACCCCAGGGAGCTGATGGTGTCGTCCATCCTCCCCAGCGGCAGGCTGAGTTACAGGGGGCAGAGGTTGTTGTTCCTGCCCCCCAGCAGAAAAGTGATGTGCCAGGAAGGCAGTGTGAAGTAAAGGGAGAGGAGAGCAGCGTCCTCCCTCCCCAGCGGCAGTGTGTGTCTCCGGGAGCTGATGGTGTCGTCCATCCTCCCCAGCAGCAGTGTGTACCCCAGGGAGATGAAGGTGTCGTCCTTCCTCCCCAGCGGCAGGCTGAGTTACAGGGGGCAGAGGTTGTTGTTCCTGCCCCCCAGCAGCAAAGTGATATGCCAGGAAGGCAGTGTGAAGGGAAGGGAGAGGAAAGCAGTGTCCTCCCTCCCCAGCGGCAGTGTGTGTCTCAGGGAGCAGAAGGTGCAGTCCTTCCTCCCCAGCGGCAGTGTGTACCCCAGGGAGCTGATGGTGTTGTCCTTCCTCCCCAGCGGCAGTGTGTACCCCAAGGAGCAGAAGGTGCCATCCTTTCTCCCCAGCGGCAGTTTGCCATCCAGAGAGAGGAGCTTGTTACACCCTCTCTCCCACGGCAACCTAACCCACCAAGGGGAGATGTTAAGCCCCACAACTGTGCAGATGGGACCGTAGTCTCTGCACCTACCGCACAAGAGATAGTGACGGTCGGTCCTGTTCCCCAGCCTCAGTGTGATGGATCCAAAGGGGAGACAGTCGGTCTCCCCCTCCGGCAGTCGAGCTGTGCACCTAAAGGGGAGACAGTCAGTCTCCAGCAACCAGGCGCCCACCAGACTACTCCCGTGGTAGTGCTGGCAACAGGACAGAGTACCGCTGGTCTCTGCCCCCTCAGCAACCCACCAAGACAGCCTACTCGTCTCCCACCCAGCAGTGGTGAGACACCAGAACTTGGACAGAATTCTTCCTCACCCAGATGTAGTAACCGGTTAGTGGGGGTGGGCTGCTCTGTTATTTCTGTTTTGTGGGTGGGTTGCTGGACTAACCAGGGCACTGACCGGCAGAAAGTCAGGTACCCTGTTAGTCTAATTGGCAAAGGGGAGAAATGTGGCGAAATCGGCTTCGCCACTGTGAACTGGAGAGGCCTGGTTGCTAGCCTCCTGCCCTGCGACTACGGCCCCTGGACATATTGCTCTATAAAAACTATATTTGGGCATGTAATGATTTATATTACTGCTACTGGGCCTTTAAGGGCCATCCGTGAACTTATTGGGACTTTTGTGATACTGTACCTGTAAGACTGTAGAACATGGTACTTTAACCCTGCTTAATATCCTGTATGTATTTATGTGTTGAGCTAACCTGGGATATAGATATGCAGTATTCATCTGACTGTTCGGTAGAATCACTCCATTCAGTATATTGAGTGAAACTACCGAACAACCAGACCACCCAGGAATAAGTGTGCCTCCAATTACCGTTTGCAACAATGTTGCAAACAGGTAATTGGCAATCTATGTAATATCTTCTTTGTCCTCTGGGTGGCCGCCATTCGGGAAACAAACACGTGGCGGCGGCCATCTTAAACTACCGAACAGCGGTGTTTTGCCGTCGAGTGTCTGGAACTGAAATCGGACACTCGACTAGGCAAACACCGCTGAGACCTCCAGACTTCCAGGATTTTGTGGGGAAACTACCGAACGGCCCGCCGTTCGGTAGAAAGAAACGTACGAACTAGGGGATTCATGCGAATCCCCCTTAGTCTCTATAACACCAGTAATTCGTCTGTTTCATTCACTTGTTTGTGACCGACCGCAGGGCCAAAATGCATGGAACTGTTTTCGGATACTTTACCCATGCGGTCGGTCAAATCTTTGGAACCTCATATCTCCCGAACCATTCATCCGAATGACCTGATTCTTGGATATGTTGTCCCCCTGAATAAGGGCTATCAGGGGATACCTGTTTTGGAGGTGTAGCATATGTATTTGGGGTACATCCAGGAATTGGGGAAAAGGGTGTAGGGTATAATTATGTTAAGTGCCAATCTAAGGGGAGGAAATGTGTGGGAGGTACATCCATGTGATTGGTTAAATTCATCCTCCCCCTGGGAGTGTCCTGTATGTACTTGTTTGTAATAAAAGCCAGGCTGGATGAGCCAGTCCAGAGTTCTTGCTTAACCCTCAAAGCGATGTGTCGTCTCGGTCTTTGGGGGAATGGGATTGTATGCTGACTGCCAAGAGTGTAAGCCGATGTCTGCTTTTCTTGTTCAGCTGTTCCAGTGTTCGTGTGTCTCCAGTCGGGAGAATGGTGTTTGCAGTAGCTGCCTGTGCATCTGGAAAGGGGATTATCGCCTAAACTGGGTTTTATCCTCTTGTAAGTGAAACGGTCCGTTACAGTGTCCCCATGTGTCCTACTGTCTCAGTGTCCCCTAGTGTCTGTGTCCACATTTGTCCCCTAGTGTCTGTTTCCCCTAGTGTCTCAGTGTCCCCATATGTCCCCTAGTGCCTCAGTGTCCCCTAGTGTCTCAGTGTCCCCATGTGTCCCTGCTGCCTTTCCCCCCATCCCTCTCTTACCTGAGCTGTAGAGCTGCTGTCTGGACTCTGTGCTGTATTGCTGCTCCCCCTCGGATCAGTAAGTAGTAGAGAGAGGCAGGGATATGCTGTAACTTCCTATGCCTGCCTCTCTCCACACACAGTGACCCCTACTGGCCGGTGCTGGTATTGCAGAGTAATCTCCATTTATTCTGAGAAAAATACCTGCATTCGTATTGCCGGTATAACTGCAATACTGGCACGGCCAGGCAGCCTCAAATACTAGTCAGGTGGCAAACCAGTAAAATACCAGTCAGATGGCAAACCTAAGAGTAGTGTGTAAAAAAAAAAAAAAAAGTTTTTTTTTTTTGTTTTTTTTAAATGGGCCTATTCCATGGGCCTGGGCCTGGAGCTGCAGCTCCATCAGCCCCTATGTTAATCCGGCCCTGCCTGTTGGTGGTTACGTCCAGAGTTTCTAGAGAGAGTTCTAGCTCATTTGTCACTTTAGTGATAGCACAGAGCACAGAATCTCACAGAACGTTGTGTATCTGGACGTTTGTCGCTGACCGTGCTTTTAGGGGAACATGGCGCTCTTAGCTGTAGGTGGAGGGCTTGGAAGCACCAAGCCTAATTCTCTAAGGCAGAGTCCAACAAATCTTGGTTACACAGAAAGTATGACATCACGTGTTAGGTGAATAGATATGGTGCACATAAACTGCGCAGTGCGTGAAATGTGTGAATAGCGAAATGTGACGCCCATAGCCTTCATTGTAGAGTACTGCAGCTTATATCACTTCCACGCATGCTGGTACCAGTCGATCCTGCGGCGAGGGCCTAGCCCGGCTTACAGAGTGTCAGGAGATGGATGGGTAGCCTGTAGATGGAGAGACGTATAAACACGCGCACACTCACTGCACTAAAGCAACAAACTGCTGCCTAATTAGCAGAGAATTATCCACTTCCTCGCAGCCCCCCTCGGCTCCTGCCATTAATCGGCTCCACATGTTCCAGGGCTGATAAGTAACTACTGCAACATGCAGCACGCCTGCCGCCAGGGGCTGCTCAACGTCTGAGGAGCCCATTACCAGCCACGGCCAACGCCATTATATTAACCCCTTTACTGCCACAGCCAACGCCATTATATTAACCCCTTTACTGCCGCAGCCACGGCCAACGCCATTATATTAATCCCTTTACTGCCACAGCCAACGCCATTATATTAACCCCTTTACTGCCGCAGCCACGGCCAATGCCATTATATTAACCCCTTTATTCCCGCAGCCACGGCCAACGCCATTATATTAACCCCTTTACTGCCGCAGCCACGGCCAACGCCATTAAATTAACCCCTTTACTGCCGCAGACATGGAAAACGCCATTATATTAACCCCTTTACTCCCGCAGCCACGGCCAATGCCATTATATTAACCCCTTTACTGCCGCAGCCACGGCCAACGCCACTATATTAACCCCTTTACTCCCGCAACCACGGCCAACGCCATTATATTAACCCCTTTACTGCCGCAGCCACGGCCAACACCATTATATTAACCCCTTTACTGCCGCAGCCATGGCCAACGCCATTATATTAACCCCTTTACTGCCGCAGCCATGGCCAACGCCATTATATTAACCCCTTTACTCCCGCAGCCACGGCCAACGCCATTATATTAACCCCTTTACTGCCGCAGCCATGGCCAACGCCATTATATTAACCCCTTTACTGCCGCAGCCATGGCCAACGCCATTATATTAACCCCTTTACTCCTGCAGCCACGGCCAATGCCATTATATTAACCCCTTTACTGCCGCAGCCACGGCCAACGCCATTATATTAACCCCTTTACTGCCGCAGCCACGCCAACGCCATTATATTAACCCCTTTACTCCCGCAGCCACGGCCAACGCCATTATATTAACCCCTTTACTGCCGCAGCCACGGCCAACGCCATTATATTAACCCCTTTACTCCCGCAGCCACGGCCAATGCCATTATATTAACCCCTTTACTGCCGCAGCCAGGCCAACGCCATTATATTAACCCCTTTATTCCCGCAGCCACGGCCAACGCCATTATATTAACCCCTTTACTGCCGCAGCCACGGCCAATGCCATTATATTAACCCCTTTACTGCCGCAGCCACGGCCAACGCCATTATATTAACCCCTTTACTGGCGCAGCCACGCCCAACGCCATTATATTAACCCCTTTACTCCCGCAGCCACGGCCAATGCCATTATATTAACCCCTTTACTGCCGCAGCCACGGCCAACGCCATTATATTAACCCCTTTACTGACGCAACCACGGCCAATGCCATTATATTAACCCCTTTACTGCCGCAGCCACGGCCAACGACATTATATTAACCCCTTTACTGCCGCAGCCACGGCCAACGCCATTATATTAACCCCTTTACTGCCGCAGCAACGGCCAACGCCATTATATTAACCCCTTTACTGCCGCAGCCTCGGCCAATGCCATTATATTAACCCCTTTACTCCCGCAGCCACGGCCAATGTCATTATATTAACCCCTTTACTGCCGCAGCCACGGCCAACGCCATTATATTAACCCCTTTATTCCCGCAGCCACAGCCAACGCCATTATATTAACCCCTTTACTGCCGCAGCCACCGCCATTATATTAACCCCTTTACTGCCGCAGCCACGGCCAACGCCATTATATTAACCCCTTTACTGCCGCAGCCACAGCCAACGCCATTATATTAACCCCTTTACTGCTGCAGCCTCGGCCAATGCCATTATATTAACCCCTTTACTGCCGCAGCCTCGGCCAATGCCATTATATTAACCCCTTTACTCCCGCAGCCACGGCCAACGCCATTATATTAACCTTTTTACTGCCGCAGCCACGGCCAACGCCATTATATTAACCCCTTTACTGCCGCAGCCACGGCCAACGCCATTATATTAACCCCTTTACTGCCGCAGCCACGGCCAATGCCATTATATTAACCCCTTTACTGCCGCAGCCACGGCCAACGCCATTATATTAACCCCTTTACTGCCGCAGCCACGGCCAACGCCATTATATTAACCCCTTTACTGCCGCAGCAACGGCCAACGCCATTATATTAACCCCTTTACTGCCGCAGCCTCGGCCAATGCCATTATATTAACCCCTTTACTGCCGCAGCAACGGCCAACGCCATTATATTAACCCCTTTACTCCCGCAGCCACTGCCAACGCCATTATATTAACCCCTTTACTGACGCAGCCTCGGCCAATGCCATTATATTAACCCCTTTACTGCCGCAGCCACGGCCAACGCCATTATATTAACCCCTTTACTGCCGCAGCCACGGCCAACGCCATTATATTAACCCCTTTACTGCCGCAGCCACGGCCAACGCCATTATATTAACCTTTTTACTGCCGCAGCCATGCGTGCTACCATATTAACCTCTCCTGCTGCATCCAGACTATCTTTACATTAATCCCATGTGAACCACAGTAACATATTTTTGATATAAAACACATGATTGTGGGAGTTATCTATTTTGTAGCCAGTCGAGGCTACCTCTCACCCCTCGGGGTGGGCATATAGACTCTGTAACTGTCTCTTGAAGTTGTTTGTTTGTCTTGTGTCTATTAATATTTGAATATTTTAGTTTTTGTCCCTTTGTGTGCGTCAGATACTTTACATTTTCTAGATTTGTAAATTTGACCAAACACATTTAATACATACATAGGAACACAATATGATAAACGTACCGGTACCCAGAGCGGAGATTTGGGATGGAGATTTCTGGTTTCTGTTCATTTCCCGGGTCGGTGTTCGACTAATCAACAGCCAAACGAGGAATCACATGACTTACAGCTCATTATTCCCTGAGATGGAACATGTCTCCAAATCACCAGAGCTCAGCGCTCTGTCACATGGGAGCAGCTAAACACTGCTTTCTTCACATGCGAGCAGCTCAGAACTCCTACCGTCACATAGAAGCAGCTCAGCGCTTTCTCACATGGGAGCAGCTCAGCGCTCTGTCACATGGGAGCAGCTAAACACTGCTTTCTTCGCATGCGAGCAGCTCAGAACTCCTACCGTCACATAGAAGCAGCTCAGCGCTTTCTCACATGGGAGCAGCTCAGCGCTCTGTCACATGGGAGCAGCTAAACACTGCTTTCTTCACATGCGAGCCGCTCAGAACTCCTACCGTCACATAGAAGCAGCTCAGCGCTTTCTCACATGGGAGCAGCTCAGCGCTCTGTCACATGGGAGCAGCTAAACACTGCTTTCTTCACATGCGAGCCGCTCAGAACTCCTACCGTCACATAGAAGCAGCTCAGCGCTTTCTCACATGGGAGCAGCTCAGCGCTCTGTCACATGGGAGCAGCTAAACACTGCTTTCTTCGCATGCGAGCAGCTCAGAACTCCTACCGTCACATCGAAGCAGCTCAGCGCTTTCTCACATGGGAGCAGCTCAGCGCTCTGTCACATGGGAGCAGCTAAACACTGCTTTCCTCACATGCGAGCAGCTCAGAACTCCTACCGTCACATCGAAGCAGCTAAGCGCTTTCTCACATGGGAGCAGCTCAGCGCTCTGTCACATGGGAGCAGCTAAACACTGCTTTCTTCACATGCGAGCAGCTCAGAACTCCTACCGTCACATCGAAGCAGCTAAGCGCTTTCTCACATGGGAGCAGCTCAGCGCTCTGTCACATGGGAGCACTTCAGCACTCCTACCTTCACATGGAAGCAGTGGTGTACACACAACCCATGGGGCCCCGGTGCGAAAACTGATCTGTGGGCCCCCCCCCCCCGCGCGCTTACTTTGCACGGGCTGGGGCAACAACACAGACACACAGGCTGGCAGGCGCGCGAGGGAGCACTCTCCCCTGTGTGCTTCCTCTTCAGCTCCCTCGCGCACCGCGTACTGATGCCGAAAACGGAAGATGATGTCACCAGGGCAAGCCTCGGGGGGCCCTGAGGTGGCCGGCTCCTGGGCCCCCCAGTAGAAGAGGCTGGCCACAGTGGGTACATACGGGGTCGCAGGGCAGCGGGCCCCCTGGTGGGCCGGGCCCAGTCGCAGCCGCGACCCCTGGTTGTACGCCACTGCATGGAAGCAGCTTAGCGCTCTGTCACATGCGAGCAGCTCAGAATTCCTACGGTCACAGAGAAGCAGCTCAGCGCTCTCTCACATAGAAGCAGCTCAGCGCTCTCTCACATGGAAGCACTTCAGCACTCCTACCTTCACACGGGAGCCGCTCAGGGTTATCGGAGTCTGGATCCAGTTACAGATATTACTTATTACAGCTGTTCATTGCAAAGAGTGTAAATATTCCAGTTTCTCTCTCTATTATTTTACCATAGTGCAGACTGTTCATTTAATGATTTATCATTACCCACCTGATTCTGTCACTTTATTATTATTGGTATTTATATAGCGAAACCTTATTCCACAGCTGCTTTACAATAAGAGGGGAATTTACCAAATGAGACAATAACAAAATGTAACAGGGACAATAGGCCCTGCTCAAACGAGCTTACAGTCTAGAGGAGGTGGGGTATAAAAACACAACACGAAGGGTATCGAGAGAGACAGCAAATAGACACCTTAACCCCATCCTGCCAGTCTATACAATAAAACATTAACCACTAACCTCCCACAGAGGGGCCCTATATTAACCCCGCTGCAAGCAGAGACACGTTCTCTACTCTCTGTGTATCCCGAGCAGCCACAGAAACCACCATTTAACCTCCTCCATTCAGTCCCAGCTTTGTTTTTTGCCTCCAGGTGGAGGGGGAGAGGGGGGGGGGGGATTAAAGAGGCTTTTGGAGGAATGTTAAAACTATCATTAACATACCAAACAGGTGAGGGGGGACAAAGAAAAGGGGGAGGGGGACAAAGAGACAAATGAAGAGAAATCGGAGGAGGGGGAGAAGGTCAAAGTAAAAGCCTCAGGTCTATCCAGCATTGACAGCCAGAACTGGAGAATGTAACCCTTTAATAACCTCAGCGTGGCCATACCGCTGTAGTATTGGTCCCCTGCGTTACACAGTTATATATCCTCAGTGTGAACTTGGAATGCGCTGCAGACAATGTTGGTGCCATAAAAACATGATTATTTTAAAACCAGGAACTGGTAGGGTAGGTCAAGGAAGAGCTGAGGCGGTTTTTATTTTTTTCCGCATGAACATTTGAAATGAATATTACTCCGCGTTCTCTATTTAGTGAATACACCTCAATCATCGGATCGCAGCAGAAACACCTCAATTCAAGCAGGGATTTCCCCATGTCTGCTCCAGTATCTCCCTCATTCAATATGGAGTCAGGAAAGCGTGAGGCAGCGCGGTCACATCCTTTGTCCTCCCTCTATTTCCCATTATTGTTAGTTTGCTGGAATTCACCTTAGTGTATTTCATTATATAGAAGATAAAGCAGGGACTCCATCTTCTCATGGGGAACGTGATCTCTGGCAATGGCGGGGCTTAAGCAAAACTTCCATTTCGGTTGGCAATTTCCCACAATCCATCAGTAAAAATATTCGCACAGAAGGTAAACGTCAGACATCATGCGCAGAGAGCAAAATGGCGGAGCCCAGGAATTAGGATCCAGCACCAGAAGGAAAAGAGAATAAATATAAATAACGGGAATTGAGGGGGTCATAATTAAAATGCAACATTCATCAACAGCGCTATGGAATCTGATGGCGCTATATAAATAATAAAATAATAATAATAATAAGGAAAAAAGAACAAATAATAACAAACAAACAGAAATGTATAAACTAACAGCACTGTATAAGAACATTGGCAGAAACATAAGAATAAAGAAAGATGGCTCCTGAATGCCTCACTGTATTCGCCATCCTTCCATCCAGGGGCGTCATTAGGGGGGGCCAGAGGGGGCCATGAGACCCATAGTTCATGCAGGCCCCCCCATATGAAATTGAAGTCAGGAGCACTGAGTCTCCCTTCACAAGCTGCAGCAACGTTGTCAATGTGGAACTGTGTTCCACCCTTTTCCCACATGCTGCCAGAGGGAACGCTGTGCTGTATTCCCACATGCTGCCAGAGGGGGCGCTGTGCTGTATTCCCACATCCTGCCAGAGGGAACGCTGTGCTGTATTCCCACATGCGGCCAGAGGGAGCGCTGTGCTGTATTCCCACATCCTGCCAGAGAGGGCGCTGTGCTGTATTCCCACATGCGGCCAAGGGGGCGCTGTGCTGTATTCCCACATGCGGCCAGAGGGGGCGCTGTGCTGTATTCCCACATGCTGTCAGAGGGGGCGCTATGCTGTATTCCCACATGCTGCCAGAGGGAGCGCTGTGCTGTATTCCCATATGCGGCCAGAAGGGGCGCTGTGCTGTATTCCCACATGCTGCCAGAGGGGGCTCTGTGCTATATTTCCACATACTGCCAGAGGGGGCACTGTGCTGTATTCCCACATCCTGCCAGAGGGGGCGCTGTGCTGTATTCCCACATGCGGCCAGATGGGGCGCTGTGCTGTATTCCCACATGCTGCCAGAGGGGGCGCTGTGCTGTATTCCCACATCCTGCCAGAGGGAGCGCTGTGCTGTATTCCCTCCATGCGGCCAGATGGGGCGCTGTGCTGTATTCCCACATGCTGCCAGAGGGGGCGCTGTGCTGTATTCCCACATGTTGCCAGAGGGGGCGCTGTGCTGTATTCCCACATGCGGCCAGAGGGAGTGCTGTGCTGTATTCCCACATGCGGCCAGAGGGAGCGCTGTGCTGTATTCCCACATGCTGCCAGAGGGGGTACTGTGCTGTATTCCCACATGCTGCCAGAGGGGGCGCTGTGCTGTATTCCCACATGCTGCCAGAGGGGGCGCTGTGCTCGATTCCCACGTGCGGCCAGAGGGGGCGCTGTGCTGTATTCCCACATGCTGCCAGAGGGGGCACTGTGCTGTATTCCACATGTTGCCAGAGGGAGCGCTGTGCTGTTTTCCCACATGCTGCCAGAGAGGGCGCTGTGCTGTATTCCCACATGTTGCCAGAGGGGGCGCTGTGCTGTATTCCCACATGCGGCCAGAGGGGGCGCTGTACAGTATTCCCACATGCTGCCAGAGGGGGCGCTGTGCTGTATTCCCACAATCTGCCATATGGGGCGCTGTGCTGTATTCCCTGGGGGGGGTGGGGAGGAGAGTCTGTGTATGTGTATGGATGAGTACACATACACATACACATGTTTGTGTGCGTGTGTCGTCTGTGTGTGAGGGGGTCAGTCTGTGTGTGTGTGTGTGTGTGGAGTCAGTCTGTGTGTGTGTATGGGTCAGTCTGTGTGTGTGTGGGGGGTCAGTCTGTGTGTGTATGGGTCAGTCTGTGTGTGGGTGGGTCAGTCTGTATGTGTGTGGGGAAAAAAAGGTGAGTAAAAATACTATTTTTAAACACACACAGACACACACATACACCATGACAGACACAGACACACACATATACCATGACACACACATACCATGACAGACACACACACACACCTTGACAGACACATAGCATGACAGACACACACAAATACACACCATGACACAGACACACTATGACACAGACACACACACACCATGACACAGACACAAACCATGACACAGACACACATCATGGCACAGACAGACCATGACACAGACACACACACATGACACAGACACACACACATGACACAGACAGACACACACCATGACACAGAGACACACACCATGACACAGACAGACACACACACACCATGACACATACAGACACACACACACACACACCATGACAGACAGATAGACACACACCATGACAGACAGACACACACACCATGACAGACACACACCATGACACAGACAGACACACACACCATGACAGACAGACAGAAACACACACATACACTCACACTGACAGACTGACACACATTATTGCTACCTGTGGGTGACCGGCCAGGGGGTCGTGCAGGGCAGTCAGCTGGGTATGCTGGCGGCCGCAGGGGGAGCTCTGATGGTGGCCACAGGGGAGCTGTGCTGGCGACCGCAGAGGGAGATTTCTGTGCTGGCGGCCGCAGGGGAAGCTGTCTGTGCTGGCGGCCGCAGGGGGAGCTGTGCTGTCTCTGCTCTGCTCCCCAGTGCGCAGCTTAATGAGACCGGGCCAGAATATGATGTCATATTCCGGCTCCAGTCTCCTTAAGTAGCGCGCAAGGGTGGGGGAGCAGGGCAGAGACAGAACAGCTCTCCCTGCGGCTGCCAGCACAGCTCCCCCTGCGGCTGCTAGCACAGCTCCCCCTGCGGCCGCCAGCACAGCCAGCTGTATGCCTGGCCCCAGGTGCCGATGGCCCACCGGGAAACAATGTGTGTGTGTCTGTAACTGTGCATGACTGTAACTGTGTGTGTGTCTGTAACTGTGTGTGTGTGTGTCTATAACTGTGTATGACTGTTACTGTGTGTGTGTGTGTAACTGTGTGTGTGTGTGTGTGTGTGTCTGTAACTGTGTATGACTGTAACTGCATGTGTGTGTCTGTAACTGTGTGTGTCTGTGTATCTGTAACTGTGTGTGTGTATGTATCTGTGTATGACTGTAACTGTGTGTGTGTCTGTAACTGTGTATGACTGTAACCGTGTGTGTGTCTGTAACTGTGTGTGTGTGTCTCTAACTGTGTATGACTGTAACTGTGTGTGTGTGTGTCTGTAACTGTGTGTGTCTGTAACTGTGTATGTGTGTCTGTCACTGTGTATGACTAACTGTGTGTGTGTCTGCAACTGTGTGTGTGTCTGTAACTGTGTATGACTGTAACTGTGTGTGTGTGTCTGTAACTGTGTATGACTGTAACTGTGTGTGTGTCTGTAACTGTGTATGACTGTAACTGTGTGTGTGTGTCTGTAACTGTGTATGACTGTAACTGTGTGTGTCTGTAACTGTGTATGACTGTAACTGTGTGTGTGTGTCTGTAACTGTGTGTGTGTCTGTAACTGTGTGTGTGTGTCTGTAACTGTGTGCGTATGACTGTAACTGTGTATGACTAACTGTGCATGTCTGTAACTCTGTATGACTGTAACTGTGTGTATGTGTCTGTAACTGTGTATGACTTTAACTGTGTGTGTGTCTGTATGTGTATGAATTTAACTGTGTGTGTGTGTAACTGTGTGTGTGTGTGTGTCTGTAACTGTGTATGACTAACTGTGTGTGTGTCTGTAACTGTGTGTGTGTATGACTGTAACTGTGTATGACTAACTGTGCATGTCTGTAAATGTGTATGACTGTAACTGTGTGTGTGTGTCTGTAACTGTGTATGACTGTAACTGCGTTTATGTGTGACTGTCTGTCTGTGAAACTGTAACTGTGTGTGTGTGTGTAACTGTGTGTGTGTGTGTGTCTGTAACTGTGTATGACTGTAACTGCATGTGTGTGTCTGTAACTGTGTGTGTCTGTGTATCTGTAACTGTGTGTGTATGTAACTGTGTATGACTGTAACTGTGTGTGTGTGTCTGTAACTGTGTATGACTGTAACCGTGTGTGTGTCTGTAACTGTGTGTGTGTGTCTCTAACTGTGTATGACTGTAACTGTGTGTGTGTGTCTGTAACTGTGTGTGTCTGTAACTGTGTATGTGTGTCTGTCACTGTGTATGACTAACTGTGTGTGTGTCTGTAACTGTGTGTGTGTCTGTAACTGTGTATGACTGTAACTGTGTGTGTGTGTGTCTGTAACTGTGTATGACTGTAACTGTGTGTGTGTCTGTAACTGTGTGTGTGTGTCTGTAACTGTTTATGACTGTAACTGTGTGTGTCTGTAACTGTGTCTGTAACTGTGTGTGTGTCTGTAACTGTGTGTGTGTGTCTGTAACTGTGTGCGTATGACTGTAACTGTGTATGACTAACTGTGCATGTCTGTAACTCTGTATGACTGTAACTGTGTGTATGTGTCTGTAACTGTGTATGACTTTAACTGTGTGTGTGTCTGTAACTGTGTATGACTAACTGTGTGTGTGTCTGTAACTGTGTGTGTGTATGACTGTAACTGTGTATGACTAACTGTGCATGTCTGTAAATGTGTATGACTGTAACTGTGTGTGTGTGTCTGTAACTGTGTATGACTTTAACTGTGTGTGTGTGTCTGTAACTGTGTATGACTGTAACTGCGTTTGTGTGTGACTGTCTGTCTGTGAAACTGTAACTGTGTGTGTGTGAGACTGTGTGCGTGTGAGACAGTCTGCCTGTGTGTGAGACTGTGTGTGTGCGAGACTGTCTGCCTGTGTGTGAAACTAACTGTGTGTGTGTGAGAGAGAGAGACTGTCTGCCTGTGTGTGAAACTGTAACTGTGTGTGTGTGTCTGTGTGCGTGTGAGACTGTCTGCCTGTGCGAAACTGTAACTTTGTGTGTGTGTGTGTGAGACTGTCTGCCTGTGTGTGAAACTAACTGTGTGTGTGTGTGTGTGTGAGAGAGAGAGACTGTCTGCTTGTGTGTGTGTGTGTGACTGCAAGTGTGTGTATTACTAACTGTGTGTATGACTGTTCCCTATACAAACACTACACCCCTATACACACACAAACACTATACATGGATGAAGATGGCGGGGGCGCCATGGCAGCTAACACAGCTCACACATGGCCAGATATGAACTGTGTGCACCTGCTACCCGGGTGGAGGATTTCATTTTTCACCACCCGGGTAGCAGACTATCCCAAAACACACATGTGCAGGTGGGCGGGGCTTACACACACACACCATACATGGATGAAGATGGGGGTAGGGGGCGCTGTCAGGATTCTTCACACAGGGTGCCTAAAGGCCTAAGGCCGGCCCTGGATGGGCCGAATGGTTCTTATCTGCTGTCACATTCTATGTTTCTATTACTCCAGCGATTACTCCAGTTATTACTCCCGTTATCACTCCAGTTATTACTCCGCTATTACTCCAGTTATCACTCCAGCGATTACTCCAGTTATTACTCTAGTATCACTCCGGCTATTACTCCAGTTATTACTCCGGTTATTACTCCAGTTATTACTCCAGTTATAACTCCAGCTATTACTCCAGTTATCACACCAGCTATTACTCCGGCTATTACTCCAGTTATTACTCCAGTAATCACTCCCGTTATCACTCCAGCTATCACTCCGGCTATTACTCCACTTATCACTCCAGCTATCACTCCAGTTATCACTCCAGCTTTTACTCCAGCTATTACTCCAGTTATTACTCCCGTTATCACTCCAGCTATAACTTTGGCTATTACTCCAGTTCTTACTCCGGCTATCACTCCAGTTAGTACTCCCGTTATCACTCCAGCTATTACTCCAGTTATCACAACAGCTATCACTCCGGTTATTACTCCGGCTATCATTCCAGTTATTACTCCGGCTATTACTCCAGTTATTACTCCCATTATCACTCCAGCTATAACTCTGGCTATTACTCCAGTCATCACTCAAGTTTTTACTCCGGCTATCACTCCAGTTATTACTCCCGTTATCACTCTGGCTATTATTCCAGTTATCAGTCCAGCTATTACTCCAGTTATTACTCTGGGTAATACTTCAGTTAGTACTCCAGCTATTACTCCAGTTATTACTCTGGCTATTACCCCAGTTATTACTCCAGTTATAACTCCGGCTATTACTCCAGTTATCACTCCCGTTATCACTCCAGCTATCACTCCGGCTATTACTCCAGTTATCACTCCAGCTATTACTCCAGTTATCACTCCAGTTATCACTCCAGTTATCACTCCGGCTATTACTCCAGTTAGCACTCCAGTTATCACTCCGGCTATTACTCCAGTTATAACTCCGGCTATTACTCCAGTTATCACTCCAGCTATAATTCCGGCTATTACTCCAGTTTTCACTCCGGCTATTACTCCAGTTATTACTCCCGTTATCACTCCAGCTATTACTCCAGTTATTACTCCTGTTATCACTCCAGCTATTACTCCAGTTATTACTCTAGCTATTACTCCAGTTATCACTCCAGTTATTACTCCAGTTATCACTCCGGCTATCACTCCAGTTATCACTCCGGCTATTACTCCAGTTATAACTCCGGCTATTACTCCAGCTATAATTCCGGCTATTACTCCAGTTTTCACTCCGGCTATTACTCCAGTTATTACTCCCGTTATCACTCCAGCTATTACTCCAGTTCTTACTCCCGTTATCACTCCAGCTATTACTCCAGTTATTACTCTAGCTATTACTCCAGTTATCACTCCAGCTATTAATCCAGCTATTACTCCGGCTATTACTCCGGCTATCACTCCGGCTATCACTCCGGCTATCACTCCGGCTATTACTCCGGCTATCACTCCGGCTATCACTCCGGCTATTACTCCGGCTATTACTCCGGCTATTACTCCAGTTATCACTCCAGCTATAACTTGAGTTCCCTTTTTTTGTTGTTGCAATTTACTTCTTTTCACGTCTAGCGGCCCATGTTGGATCAAATGATGAAAATGTTGTGGATTTTGATACCAAGCATCAGCTGAGGCCAGGCCATGGACAGCCGGTGGGTTTGGAGATGGCTGTGAATATAAAGCCTGACACGGCTATTCACTAAACACTAAATCAATTCATTTTAAATGGCAAAACTGAGGGGAAAATTCTCCAAATCAGCTATAGTCAAAGTTTGGATATTTGGCATCAGTTGTAGGCATTAATTTAGGACTAATTTAAAAAATATTACAAATATCCCTATAAATGAGAAAATCTACAAAGTCCATTTTTGCCAGTTTTGGTTTTTATTGATAAAGCCAATTGGGACACCTTCATACAGCCCAGGCTGCAGACAATGTATGTACCCATTGTACAGCGCTACGGAATTTGCTGGCGCTATATAAATAATAATAATGTCTACCCTGGATATGTCTGGAGCTGCTCCACCATTTCTACCACCTTGTGTTCACAATGTTAAAACATAGAAAGTGTGGGAATCCAATTTCCTGTAAATTAAAAATATTATATATCTCACTAAAGAATGTACATGTCACAGTGTTAGGCCAGACACATAGCCTGGGGTACAATACACAGATTCTTCCTGTGTACACAGCTTCAGGTGGGGCATCCATCACTCACACTCGCCTGTCACTGGCAGCCGGATACGGAGTGTGGGATTACACTCAGGTTAGATAATATGATAGAAATGGAGAGGTTGTCACCACATAGGATTCTGGGTCTTCAACATGCAATGGATTAGGCCTAGAGGCACCATATCTTATTTCATTGCTTGGTAGTTGGTACCTGATAAAGAATGACAGTAAATACCAGCTTGCCAACTCAAAGAGACACATATCCCGTCAACTTTATGAGAAACACAACTTGGAACATCTACAAGATATATAACCCAGCTCATCAAGGAGACAGAACCTGGAACATCTACAGAACAAAGAATCCAGCTCATTGAGGAGACAATACCTGGAACATCTACAGAACATAGGATCCAGCTTATCAAGGTGACAGAACCTGGAACATCTACAAGATGTATAACCCAGCTCATCAAGGAGACAGAACCTGAAACATCTACAGAACACTAATCCTTGTCGAGGAGACAGAACCTGGAACCTCTACAAGATATATAACCCAGCTCATCAAGGAGAGCGAACCTGGAACATCAACAGAACATAGAATCCAGCTCATCGAGGAGACAGAACCTGGAACATCTACAGAACATAGAATCCAGCTCATCAAGGAGACAGAACCTGGAACATCTACAGAGCATAGAATCCAGCTCATCAAGGAGACAGAACCTGGAACAACTGCAAGATATATAACCCAGTTCATTAAAAAGATAGAGCATGGCACATCTATAGAACACAGAACTCAGCTCATCGAGGAGACAAAACTCAACAAATCTACAGAACCCACCACTTAGAGGAGACAGAACCTGACACATCGATCTAGCACCTCAAGGAGACCCATATCCTGACACCTCCAGGAAACATAAATAGATTAGACATGAAACCTAGATGAGACAGTACTGACGCAGTACCATATAATATACTTAATAAGGAGGGTCTCTGCAATGGTACCCGAGTATATTGCTGCAGCTATAAATAGTACATCAGGAGGTGGATGCGACAAGGTTTTCATTTGATAAACAATAAAAGGCACTAAGATTATTGCAGCTGAAGAATACTGCTCGTGTATTGTTGGTTGAGTGGAACGGTTCACTTCCAGTGAATCATTGTCCCGGACAGCAGCTGCCAGCACCCTTGGTAGATTCTCAGAGTAGGTGCCAGTAATGACCGGGGTGAGGCACTTTCTGCGTCTCCTTGGTAGCTGGTGAAGTGGCTGAGTAGTAGCTGTGGCTGAAGGGGGTACGCAGTCCGGGAGCAAGTTCTTTGCTTTAGCCCATTGAGCCCGGGTTATGACCTGGACGAAGTAGCTTTCCATGGGCCCCAGGTTGTTCCCCTATAACACAACACTCCCACCTCCCTGTATCCACAGCCAGCCCCCCAGTCCAGCCATACACTGGCCATAGAAATAGCAAGTCGCCCTCCGCCAGCAACGGCAATCACTTTGAGTTAGGGCAATCGCGGGACACCTCGCAACAAATCAAGCATGCCCCAGTGTCCCGCAGTCCTTCTGCAGGAATGCCATTTACCAGCACTCGCTGGCGACGGCTTAGGTCATCTCTGGGCCACTGCATGGTCAGTACCGGCGTCACTCCCAGGGACCAGGTGGGCCAGTCCGAACAGTCCTGGTCCACCCCCGCTTCCTCTGCTGTCCCAACATATTCCTCAGGACCCCACTCTCCCACCATCTGGACCGGTTGAGCTGGGTGATTACATTCACAGCCCGAATGGGAAGGTCTCTCACAAAATGCCCCTGGCGCTGGCACCCATGACAAACAGGCTTTACCCCAGGACTCTTTGTGGGCCCAGTAGCCCCGTTGCTCCCTTTCTGGGACGTTGACCATGGTACTGGCCTCCGACCGGGAACACCACTGGGGTACATAGCCCAGTCTGACTGTGGGACATTCCTGGATTCCACAGTTTGAGCAAGGGCTGCTACCGCCGACGTCGGCACAAACACAGGTGCTGTAGGATTCTGTCTCAGAAGAGCAACGCTGGGGACTCCTCCACGAGTCTCACGGAAGTACTGTGCTAACTTCGCGGCTGCAGTGGGCTTCTGGTCCTGGGTCCACTGTTGCACCTCCGCCAGGCAAGAAGTGGTAAAATTGCTCCAGCAGCACAATCTGCTTACAGTCCTCCTGGGAGTGCACCTTACTCCCGGTCCACCATCCCTCAAGGGCATGTGTCAACCACCAGACACACTCTGGGTAGGTGCCTTCTGGAGTTGGCCGGATCTCCTGGAACTTTACCCTGTAGGACTCTGGGGTGACAGAGTACCTGTCCAGCACAGCTCGCTTCATGACCTGTAGTCCCCCCATCCTCTCTTGGAATTGCTCTGCGGGCCTCCAGGGCTCGTCCCATCAGTCTCCCATCCAGGGATTGAGCTCACATTGCCGCTCAAAGTCCTGCATGAACCCATCTTATCATCATAGAAAAGCTGTGCACTGATACTTTGAGATGGGGACCCTCTGTCTGGCTAGATGGGGAAACCATGGCTGCGATCACATTCACACTGATCCTCGCGGGCTAGGTCCTCTGCTGCTAATGCAGCTCCCTGAGGCTTACTTGGCTGCATGTGGCATCCCTGTAGTTTTGCATTCTCTGGGCCAGTCTGATTGCTCGGGTTGACATTGCAGGAGCGATGCTGGAAGCCTCTGGTTGTGGTTCAGACACTCCATTCTGCTGCTCAGCCATGTTGCATCTCTCAGCAGCTCTGAGCTCTGGTGTACATCTCCGGTCAGCTTTAGCATCTTCAGATCACTGTACTGCAAGTTATCCCACATCTGCCACCAGTTTGTGACGACACAGACTAATATCCTCCGTGGGTACTTCCACTAACTTGCACAGCTGATCACTAAGTGTTATGGCCTGGGCTTGGCCTGGGCCTTTATCCACCAGCATTCATATTTAAGCAGGTCTTGGATAGTTAAAGTACGGAAAGAGACAACCAGCTTCTATCTTGGTACAAACAGCAACAACCTTTATCTTCAAACAGCAACTGCCAGGCAGATATCTCAGCATTGGGGGAGGCTCTGCATCTTGTGTCATGTGACACATTAAAGTCTCTTTTTGTCACACCATCACTTAGAGGAGACATAACCAATATATAGAACCCAACTCATCAAGCAGACAGAACCTAGAACATAGCTCATTGAGGACACAGAAACTCGCACATCTACAAGATATATAACCCAGTTCATTAAAGAGACAGAACTTGGCACATCTACAGAACATAGAACCCATCTCATCTAGGAGACATAATTTGGCACATCTACAGAACATAGAACCCATCTCATCTAGGTGACAGAACTTTGCACATCTACAGAATATAGAACCAAGCTCACTGAGAAGAAGGAACCTGGAACATCTACAAGATATAAAACCCGACTCATAGAGAAGAAGGAACCTGGCACATCTACAAGTTATAGAACTCGGCTCATCGAGGAGACAGAACCAGGCACACCTACAGAACACAGGAGCAAGCTCATCGAGGAGACAGTACCTGGCACATCTACAGAACATAGAACCCAGCTCATCAAGGAGACAGAACCTGGCACATCTATAGGACATAGAATCCAGTTCATCAAAGAGACAGAACCTGGCACATCTACAAAACACAGAACATATCACTTAGAGGAGACAGAGCCTGACACATCTACAAGATATAGAATCCAGCTACTTTAGGAGAAAGAACCTAGCACAACTACAGACCACAAAACCCAGCATATCAAAGTAATGGAACCTGGCACATCTACAGAGCACAGAACCCATCATGTAAAGCAGACAGAACCTGACACATCTATCTGGCGCCTCAAGGAGACCCAGATCCTGACATTCCAGGAAACATAAATTGATGAGACATAAATCCTTGATGAGACAAAAAACTTGGAACAGCTGCAAAATCCAGAACCCAGCAACGCAACAAAACTTGAAATGTTGATGGGTCACAAAATTTGGCACCTCTAGAAAACACGGGTCGGGTACATCAATGAGATGGCAAATCCAGGAGACACAGAACCCAGGACATCTACAAGGCACAGAACCTTGAGCAGCCCTAACTGGCACTTCAATGAGACAGAGAAACTGGAACCTACCTCCCTGAGATACAGAGCCTAGTATATTGAGGAGACAAAACGTGGTACATTGAAGAGACATAGAACGTGGTACATTGAAGAGACAGAACGTGGTATACTGAGGAGACACTAAGCATGATACATTGAATAGACAGAAAATGGTATAATGAGGAGACATAGAAAGTGGTATACTGGGGAGACATAGAACGTGGTATATTGAATAGACACAGAACGTGGTTTACTGAGGAGACACCGAATGTGATACATTCAATAGACACAGAACATGGTACAATGAGGAGACATAGAAAGTGGTATACTGAGGAGACAGAACGTTGTATATTGAATAGACACAGAACGTCTTATATTGAGGAGACATAGAACGTGGTATATTGACTAGACACAGAACGTGGTATGCTGAGGAAACACAAAATGGGGTATACTGAGGAAATACAGAACATGGTAGATTGAATAGACACAGAACGTGGTATACTGAGGAAACACAGAACATGGCATACTGAGGAAAAAGAACGTGGTATACTGAGGAAATACAGAACATGGTAGATTGAATAGACACAGAACGTGGTATACTGAGGAAACACAGAACATGGTATACTGTGGAGACACAGAACGTGGAATATTGAGGAGACACAGAACGTTGTATATTGAATAGACACAGAACGTCTTATACTGAGGAGACATAGAACGTGGTATATTGACTAGACACAGAACGTGGTATGCTGAGGAAACACAAAATGGGGTATACTGAGGAAATACAGAACATGGTAGATTGAATAGACACAGAACGTGGTATACTGAGGAAACACAGAACATGGCATACTGAGGAAAAAGAACGTGGTATACTGAGGAAATACAGAACATGGTAGATTGAATAGACACAGAACGTGGTATACTGAGGAAACACAGAACATGGTATACTGTGGAGACACAGAACGTGGAATATTGAGGAAACACAGAACATGGTATACTGAGGAGACACAGAACGTGGTATATTGAATAGACACAGAACGTGGTATACTGAGGAGACACCGAACGTGGTATATTGAATAGACACAGAACGTGGTATACTGAAGAGACACAGAACGTGGTATACTGAGGAGACAGAACATGGTATATTGAGGAGACACAGAACGTGGTATATTGAATAGACACAGAACGTGGTATACTGAGGAGACACCGAACGTGGTATATTGAATAGACACAGAACGTGGTATACTGAGGAAACACCGAACGTGGTATATTGAATAGACACAGAACGTGGTATACTGAGGAGACACAGAACGTGGTATACTGAGGAGACACAGAACGTGGTATATTGAATAGACACAGAACGTGGTATACTGAGGAGACACAGAACGTGGTATACTGAGGAGACACAGAACGTGGTATATTGGATTGACACAGAACATGGCTCTACCAGAAGACAGCTAAGATGGCACATAGAGGGGATATAAAACGTAGTATTTACGGAGGCTCATATCATGACATCCTGGTTAGAAGCAGAATCTGGCACCTCTATTGCTATAGCTCTCAGGACAAACATGCAATCTCTAATAAGAAAGACGATGGTGAGGGCGGTCATTAAGTAAGCCTCAATTTATAATAATGACTCTAATTACCCCAATGTAAACACGTCCTGTCTCATTTCCTGAGTGGGCTTCAGCCCTCCTCCCTTACCTCCCACTTCCAAGGTCTGCAGAAAGCTTTAAATAAACTCCACTAATTAAGTCTCCCTACCCTAAATAAACTTTGCTTTCTCCTTCCAGATGGGAGAGGCAGGGCTGGGGGTGAGAGGGGCAGATGGGAGAGGCAGGGCTGGGGTGAGAGGGGCAGATGGGAGAGGTAGGGCTGTGGATGAGAGTACTAGTAATGATCTGACATGCGGTACTAGTAATGATAATCCGATATACAGTGCTAGTAATGATCTGACATACAATACTAGTGATAATCCGACATACAGTACTAGTAATGATGATCTGATATGCAGTACTTAAACATAGAATGTGACGGCAGATAAGAACCATTCGGCCCATCTAGTCTGCCCAATTTTCTAAATACTTTCATTAGTCCCTGGCCTTATCTTATAGTTAGGATAGCCTTATGCCTATCCCACGCATGCTTAAACTCCTTTACTGTGTTAACCTCTACCACTTCAGCTGGAAGGCTATTCCATGCATCCACTACCCTCTCAGTAAAGTAATACTTCCTGATATTATTTTTAAACCTTTGCCCCTCTAATTTAAGACTACGTCCTCTTGTTGTGGTAATTTTTCTTTTAAATATAGTCTCCTCCTTTACTGTGTTGATTCCCTTTATGTATTTAAATGTTTCTATCATACAGGGCCGGACTGGCCCACCGGGATACCGGGAAATTTCCCGGTGGGCTGTCGGCACCTGGGGCCTGGGAGACATGTGGGTGTCCTGCGGCCGCAGGGAGAGCTTGAATGGCGGACGCAGGGGGAAGCTCTTCTGGTGGCCGCTGGGGGAGCTGGCTGTTCTGTCTCTGCTCCCCCTCCCTCACGCGCAGCTTAATGAGACCTGGGCCGGAATATGACGTCATATTCCGGCCCCGGTCTCTTTCTAGCGCGCGAGGGAGGGGGAGCAGAGACAGAACAGCCAGCTCCCCCAGCGGCCACCAGAAGAGCTTCCCCTGCGTCCGCCATTCAAGCTCTCCCTGCGGCCGCAGGACACCTATCAGTCTGCCCACCCACACAGGTAGCAACAAGTGTCTGTGTCATGCTGTCTGTCTGTGTCATGGTGTGTGTGTGTCTGTCTGTCATGGTGTGTGTGTGTCTGTCTGTCTGTGTCATGCTGTGTGTGTGTGTGTGTCTGTCTGTGTCATGGTGTGTGTCTGTCTGTCTGTGTCATGCTGTGTGTGTGTCTGTCTGTCTGTGTCATGGTGTGTGTGTGTGTCTGTCTGTGTCATGTGTGTGTCTGTGTCATGTGTGTGTGTGTCTGTGTCACGGTGTGTCTGTATCATGGTGTGTGTGTCTGTCTGTGTCACGGTGTGTGTGTGTGTCTGTCTGTGTCATGGTGTGTCTGTCATGGTGTGTGTGTGTCAGTCGTGGTGTCTGTGTGTGTTTTTAAAAAATAGTGTTTTACTCACCTTTTTATTTTTTTCCAACGTCGTGCTGGTCTCTGCCTCTATGACTGAGATCATCAAGCTTGATGATCTCAGCCAATCCGCACTGACACAGGAAGCGCCTCTAATGACCGTCTGAGTGTCTGTCACTAGGAAGCAATGTAAACACTGCCTTTTCTCTGAAAAGTCAGTATTTACATTCAAAAGCCTGCAGGGACAGGCTATAGACACCAGAACCACTACATTAAGCTGTGTGTGTGTGTGCCTGCTAGTGAGTGAGCTTGCTTGCATGTGTGTGTGTGCCTGCTAGTGAGTGAGCTTGTGTTTTCATGTCAATGAGCTTATGTATATTAGTGAAATTGTTTGTCTATGAGGCTGTGTATCAATGAGCTTGTGTGTGTCAGCGAGGGAAGTGCGCCGCCAATTGATCACCCAGGGAGTTGCGGTTTGCGGTTAACCGCAAGCTAATTGACGACTCTCGACGAGGCCCGTTCATGTTGGATCTTCCGATATGGAAACTACCGAGCAGGACACGAACGGGGACCACCTACGACCAGGCGTGTGGCCTCAATCAGTAGGTGGAATGTTGTGGTTAACCGCAGACTAAGTGCCCCTTCATGGCGGTCCCCATTCGTTTACCGAACAGTGATAACACCCAGACAGAGAGCGGGGATTCGTATATCACCTTAGCCGGGGAGAGTTCCATAAGATCACACCGCCACCTTGTGTTCGGGACAAAGAACACGCGAAAGACGTTGTATCCAAGAGACTGACTATGTTATTCGTGAGGTCTGAGCGCTATTCACCTGGATGATGCACTCAGACCTGAGCTATATAATGATGGGTAGGAAGTGAAGGATTCCTGGTAAAATTTTGTAATTATATATTTTCTACTGTTTTCCCATATGGATATTCCACGTGGGATTTTGGGCCCTTGGGGATAATCAAGGCACACTAGCCGTTGGATTCATTATCCCCAAGGAGGGAGGGGACTTATTTCAAAAGATACAGTGTATTGTAATTGGTTGATTGTTTTGTCCCGACATGCCACCCGGTCCAGAGGGGGCTGTCCCTGGACCGGGAACGTTTGCATAAATAACGCTGTCCTGTGTCAGTAAAGCCAGTTCTTATTTTGACCCTCAAATCACAGCCTCGACTCGTTTTGTGGGCAAAGGTTATCCTAGCTGAGCTATAGCTAGTGGGAGATTCTACACTTGCAGGTCTCTACCGATTGCAGCTCCGTTCGACTCTTCGTGTTCGGGAACCAGGACATCCAAACGATCCAACCTCCTGCTAGACCGGAGGCAATTGTAACACAGTACTAGTAATGATAACCTGACATACAGTATTAGTGATAATCTGACATACAGTACTAATAATGATCTGACTTGCAATACTAGTGCTAATCTGACATACAGTACTAGTAATGATGATCTGACATACAGTACTAGTAATGATAATCTTGCATGTGGTACTAGTAATAATCTGACATACAGTACTAGTAATTATCTGACATACAGTACTAGTAATGATCTGACATACAGTACTAGTAATGATCTGACATACAGTACTAGTAATGGTCTGAAATACAGTACTAGTGATGATAATCTGACATACAGTACTAGTAATGATGATCTGACATACAGTACTAATAATGATCTGACTTGCAATACTAGTGCTAATCTGACATACAGTACTAGTAATGATGATCTGACATACAGTGCTAGTAATGATAATCTTGCATGTGGTACTAGTAATAATCTGACATACAGTACTAGTAATGATCTGACATACAGTACTAGTAATGATCTGACATACAGTACTAGTAATTATCTGACATACAGTACTAGTAATGATAATCTGACATACAGTACTAGTAATGATAATCTTGCATGTGGTACTAGTAATAATCTGACATACAGTACTAGTAATGATCTGACATACAGTACTAGTAATTATCTGAAATACAGTACTAGTAATGATCTGACATACAGTACTAGTAATTATCTGAAATACAGTACTAGTAATGATCTGACATACAGTACTAGTAATGATCTGACATACAGTACTAGTAATGGTCTGAAATACAGTACTAGTAATAATCTGACATACAGTACTAGTAATTATCTGACATACAGTACTAGTAATGGTCTGAAATACAGTACTAGTAATGATAATCTGACATACAGTACTAGTAATGATGATCTGACATACAGGACTAGTAATAATCCGAAATACAGTACTAGTAATAATCTGACATACAGTACTAGTAATGATAATCTGACATACAGTACTAGTAATGATAATCTTGCATGTGGTACTAGTAATAATCTGACATACAGTACTAGTAATGATCTGACATACAGTACTAGTAATTATCTGACATACAGTACTAGTAATGATCTGACATACAGTACTAGTAATTATCTGACATACAGTACTAGTAATGATCTGACATACAGTACTAGTAATGGTCTGAAATACAGTACTAGTAATAATCTGACATACAGTACTAGTAATTGTCTGAAATACAGTACTAGTAATGATAATCTGACATACAGTACTAGTAATGATGATCTGACATACAGTACTAGTAATAATCCGAAATACAGTACTTGTAATGATAATCTGACATACAGTACTAGTAATGGTCTGAAATACAGTACTAGTAATGATAATCCGATATACAGTACTAGTAATGATGATCTGACATACAGTACTAGTAATGATAACCTGACATACAGTACTAGTAATGATAATCTTGCATGTGGTACTAGTAATAATCTGACATACAGTACTAGTAATGATCTGACATACAGTACTAGTAATTATCTGACATACAGTACTAGTAATGATCTGACATACAGTACTAGTAATTATCTGACATACAGTACTAGTAATGATCTGACATACAGTACTAGTAATGGTCTGAAATACAGTACTAGTAATAATCTGACATACAGTACTAGTAATTGTCTGAAATACAGTACTAGTAATGATAATCTGACATACAGTACTAGTAATGATGATCTGACATACAGTACTAGTAATAATCCGAAATACAGTACTTGTAATGATAATCTGACATACAGTACTAGTAATGGTCTGAAATACAGTACTAGTAATGATAATCCGATATACAGTACTAGTAATGATGATCTGACATACAGTACTAGTAATGATAACCTGACATACAGTACTAGTAATGGTCTGAAATACAGTACTAGTGATAATCCGATATACAGTACTAGTAATAATCTGATATACAGTACTAGTAATGATGATCTGACATACAGTACTAGTAATGGTCTGAAATACAGTACTAGTGATAATCCGATATACAGTACTAGTAATGAGAAAAATACAATATCTTCTAAAGTAAACAAACTGTACTGTAAGATCTGAGTGAAAGTGGAGCAATTTGTAAATCCCACACTGTGACTAGGGCTGTATAAACAAGTTCCCTAAATGGCAGAGAATTGATCAGTGATACTGCATGGACACAATCTATACATCAGAACAACTTCATTAAGCTAAAGTGTTGTTGCTTGGAGTTTCCCTTTAATGACATGGTGAGTTAAACCCAGTGAAAGTGGCAGATATGACGAATATTCGGACATTTTTTTATAATTATCCCCTGTACACTTTAGACTGTTAGCTTGTTCGGTCAGGGTCCTCTTCACCCACTGTTACCGTGTGTCATACGTGTTTTGTTAGAAATAGTTTGTCTTTTTTATCCATTGCACAGTGCTGCAGAATATGTTGGCGCTATATAAATTATTGTAACGGTAAGGAAGTGTACCTTTATCAGACATACAAATAATTATATACAATATTTAAAATCAGAAAACACTGTTTTTTTGCAATTCATTTATTATCAAATAATTTAATATAAAAATGAGGAAACAAAAAGACTCCTTGACAATGTATTTATATACATACTGTACAGGGGATATACCGCTGCCTTCACAATGCGGTGTGTGGTCACCCCAAACTCTGCCTCTCCTAGATACCGTGCTGGACAGTCAGTGTGACTGATATCATAGGTGACATCACAAGGCTGCAACCAATCAGCTTATTGCACTGCTCAATGAGAGTTTGTGATTGGTGGTATCAAGTCCAATGGTGCAGCAAAGTCAACTAGTAGCATAGTCCGGGTCCCGAGGGAATCTTCTCAGCTGGGACCATTTGCTGAAGACTCGATAATATCTTCTTTTGGTGACCAGCAAGCGTGATCCCCATCCGTAGCAGGTCTCTAAGAAGAAGCACAATGGGTGGGGAGATGGTTGGAATTAAATGGAGAGGACATTAAGTTAGCAATCGTTTTCACGGTATATGTGAAGCAATTAGATCCCTGTCACGTCCCTACAAAACGCACGGGACGTGGCTATCCTCTACTCAAATGAAATATCAGTGAAAATATCCCAAACTAGCTTTGTGTGAGCTTAACGATAAAGAGCTAAAGGGTTTGGAAGTCGTTGTGTATTTGCCTGATATCGGAACGGATCTGGCAGGTGATTGGCAAAGATTGACCATTACGTACTTTCTGTTGCGCTACTGGAAGTGACGTTATTGTGTATTTTCCAAAATGTGTCAAAAACAGAAAGGGGGAGCTGCGCGCTACGGGGCTTCAGGTAGAAGTGAAAGGATTAGCAACTAAATTTGTGGAGTTTGCATAAACATTGTTATTTTCTAACTAGGGACTAATGAAAGTATTTAGAAAACTGGGCAGACTAGATGGGCCGAATGGTTCTTATCTGCCGTCACGATCTATGTTTCTAACTATGTGCATGAGTTCTGGTATCTGTGTGAATTGATTGTTAAGATGCATACAAGGTGTGAGAATGACATAAATGAAGAGCTAACAGTGAACTGGAGAATTTAAAATTACTTGTAAACGCTTGGTTCAATGCAAGAGTGGCGCATGCAACGTTACATTCTGTTTGGTAAGATGTTTTAGATTATGGAACCAATAAATTGTATAATTTGAGTAAGCACTACCCTTATTCAGAGCTGGTGTTGACTCAACCTTGGAGGCCACAAGTGTATGTTCTGCAATAAACCAGCTAGATTGTCTGTAGAGGAAAGACAATTACCACTAAATAGTACATTTTACAATCTTCTTTCTTAAATAATATTTACATGTTTGCCTGCCGAATGACTGTCTTTAAAGAGACTCACACCACCTCATGCCTGTCTATTTAATCCTGCATCCATCTAAAAACATTGCAGGAACAAAAATATTTTCATTCAGGGTTAACATGACTCTAGTCAGAAGATAACCATTAGCGGCTCTTCCACAGCTAGAACCAAGTTAAACTTGGCTATAGCTCAAATGACTCTCTTAGAGCAGCATTTTGCGCCCTTAGCCTGATGAAGACTGATGAACTCAGCCACGGAGCCTGGCACACCATGGGATGTAAGGTAAGTAAATCTTCCCTTATGGGGGTTGGCACCTACATAGCTCGAGAAACATTATAGCATTAAGAATACATGTTTGAATTTCCTAATGCTAGAGTACCCCTTTATCCCATTCTCATGCAACCCCCCACCCCACGTTATCTCCTTTTCCATCACTGACTGATGTCTTATAGCAACCAAGCCATATTCAAACAACCAGTCACTGTCGCCCTGTTTAGTTGCGAGCGTAGATACAGATTGCACAAGCCGGTGGGAGCAATTCCATGGTTCTGATCGCACTTTGCACAATAATCCAATGCCGGTTTCTTTGTGGAAGAAGCTTTATCTCGTTTGCGTATTTGACGAAGTGTGAGAATTGTCTAATCTCCCACCACATTCACTAAAGAATTTGCTCCTCTCTCAGCAAGGATTGGGGTTATCTAGTTCCCCGTGCTCCGAAGAGGCGATAGCAGGCTTTTTAATGTCCACCTAGCCAAGGGGCTCCTAGAGGTTCAATCATTGAGTTTTCGTGGAGAAATTAGATCTTTATGGTAATGGGGGGACTGGGACCATGGAACAGGGCATCCTCTACAACTCGTTGGCAAAGTGATACAACAATTGGGTAAATGGTCTTGAGCCTTGTCTGACCGTATATTGATTACACTACGACCACATTGCATTGTGTGAGATAGGAGGAATATTTATTCATCAAGTCAACTCGTCGTAGCCTGAGGTTCTGAAAAACCCTGTTTACTCTGTCAGATCACAATTATTAGGGCTTCTAGTGAACCCAACAAGTTATTTTCTGTTTTATCCCTGCTTTTCCAGTAGCACATAGCCAGCAGCAGTGTTTGACTCTGTGTGTAATCAGTGGCTCTGTGTGTAGTGTGTGGCTCTGTTTTTAGTGAGTGTTCTGTGTGTAGTGAGTGTTCTGTGTGTAGTGTGTGGCTCAGTGTGTAGTGTGTGGCTCCGTGTGTAGTGTGTGGCTCCGTGTGTAGTGAGTGACTCCGTGTGTAGTGAGTGACTCCGTGTGTAGTGAGTGACTCCGTGTGTAGTGAGTGACTCCGTGTGTAGTGAGTGGCTCTGTGTGTAGTGAGTGGCTCCGTGTGTAGTGTGTGGCTCCGTGTGTAGTGAGTGGCTCCGTGTGTAGTGAGTGGCTCCGTGTGTAGTGAGTGGCTCCGTGTGTAGTGAGTGGCTCCGTGTGTAGTGAGTGGCTCCGTGTGTAGTGAGTGGCTCCGTGTGTAGTGAGTGGCTCCGTGTGTAGTGAGTGGCTCCGTGTGTAGTGAGTGGCTCCGTGTGTAGTGAGTGGCTCCGTGTGTAGTGAGTGGCTCCGTGTGTAGTGAGTGGCTCTGTGTGTAGTGAGTGACTCCGTGTGTAGTGAGTGGCTCTGTGTGTAGTGAGTGACTCCGTGTGTAGTGAGTGGCTCTGTGTGTAGTGAGTGGCTCTGTGTGTAGTGAGTGGCTCCGTGTGTAGTGAGTGGCTCCGTGTGTAGTGAGTGGCTCTGTCTGTAGTGAGTGGCTCTGTGTGTAGTGAGTGGCTCTGTGTGTTCTGTGTGTAGTGAGTGGCTCTGTGTGTAGTGTGTGGCTCTGTGTGTAGTGAGTGCCGTGTGTTCTGTGTGTAGTGTGTGGCTCTGTGTGTAGTGAGTGCCGTGTGTTCTGTGTGTAGTGTGTGGCTCTGTGTGTAGTGAGTGCTGTGTGTTCTGTGTGTAGTGAGTGCTGTGTGTTCTGTGTGTAGTGTGTGGCTCTGTGTGTAGTGAGTGCCGTGTGTTCTGTGTGTAGTGTGTGGCTCTGTGTTCTGTGTGTAGTGTGTGGCTCTGTGTGTAGTGAGTGCCGTGTGTTCTGTGTGTAGTGTGTGGCTCTGTGTTCTGTGTGTAGTGTGTGGCTCTGTGTGTAGTGAGTGCCGTGTGTTCTGTGTGTAGTGTGTGGCTCCGTGTGTAGTGTGTGGCTCTATGTGCAGTGAGTGCTGTGTGTCCCTTGTGGCCTGTTCCAGGAGATTCAAATTAGCAGCATTTACCATCCATTTCAATCTTCAATTCCTATTGCCTATAATTGACTTACTCTGTGGTTATCTGTCGAACTCTGCTAAATGTAGTAAATCCTGCATTTCTAAATCCTTCCTCGTATCTTCCCATTTTTATTGCTTGCAGCCACTCGCCCACCGTAGCGAAGGAAGAATAGTGCGGCGTGCGTTGGTCCAAGAGAGGCTGTGAAGTCCTGTGGAGGAACAGACAAACATTTAGGATATGTTCCCGAATGCTGGAGAGAGACAGAGAATGAGAGATGATCTGTTTCAAGTGATCTTGAAAAGTGTTCTGTTGGAAGGTAACAATCATCAAACCTAGAGTTTTAAGCTTTCTCCTGCCATAGCTTAGCACTTAACTGATCAATATTCTCGGATCATCATTCACTCCTCACTGACCTGACCTCCCACACTGAGCAATCCCAGCCAGACATTTAGTGCAAAGGACTTACCCATGTTGCTCCCGGGTGGTGATCTTCAGGCTGGCTGGGTTACGAATCAGTTTGTCCAAGGAGCTGACAATATCGGTAAAACGGGGCCGGGCTGCTCGATCTCTCTGCCAACAGTCCAACATTAACTGATGCAGGGCAGATGGGCAATCAGGGGGAGCTGGGAGTCGGTAATCCTGCTCGATAGCATTAATCACCTAAAAAAATAAAGGATCACAATCTAAAATCTGGAAGCTGAAGAACAAAAGAGTACAAATATTGTAGGTTAGCCTCAAAACCCACCCTCTCATCTACAAATCGACTGAATGGCCATTTTACGAACACAAATCTCCCACAAAGTGTACCTTGAAGTTATTATTAAAATATGAGAATCTGGTTGTCTTATGGCTACGGATTGAATGATGGGCAGTAATTGGACACATTCATCTGCTGATACTCACATCTTGATTAGACATGTCCCAGTACGGTCGTTCTCCAAAAGACATAACTTCCCACATGACAATCCCGTATCCCCAGACATCACTGGCAGATGTAAACTTCCGGAAGGCGATGGCTTCTGGGGCTGTCCATCGGATGGGGATTTTACCGCCCTGAGAGTTGAAATGTGAGAGTAGTCTGAGCATTTAACTAAGTTTTCATCATGAGTAATCTGAGCTTATCCTCAACATGTTCTTCATTTGTTGCACTCATCTCTCCCTCACATTTACTCCGTCTATCGGCCCGTGTGCCCATTCACACTCCATCCCCTCTTTCAAACGTCCATTTACATATTTCATTCTCTTACCAGACAGGAGGTATACGTGGGATCCGTGGATCCTTCTTGGAGAAACCGCGACAAACCAAAATCCGATACTTTGCAAACCAGATTACTGTTAACTAGAATGTTTCGTGCTGCCAGATCTCTGTGAACATAATTCATCTCCGCCAAATACCGCATCCCTGAGGCGATTCCCCGCAGCATCCCCACCAGCTGGATTGGTGTAAACTGCCCGTCGTTTAGCTGTGCAACACAAACACAAGGAATATTCATTTATATATGTGTATACACACTCTGTATTGGTGATGTCAGCCCCAACCACCAATCTATTGAAATGGAAATTTGTGTGTGGAACGTCATGGTCTGATGGAGCATCTCCTAGCCCAGGGATGTCCCCTTGTTCTGGACCTCGAGATCCAGCTGACAGCATTGGAATAAAAATAACACACTTGTTTCAAATTATTTTGGCACATTGCAAGCAAACATTCATGGAGCTGGAGGTTCTTAATTGGAGGCTGGAGGCTCCTTAGCAATAATGATTTCAAAATCTGTACGTGCCTTTGAGTTTACAAATCAGCCCCACAACAAAGTCCAGACAGAATTAAATCAAACCCTCAACGTTTAGCCATGCCAATTACTGTCATCAGAGAACATGCAGCCTGTTTAACGTGAGAACGTATGCTCTGTAATGTTGTGCGAGATAAACTTAAAGCCATTTAAATCTATTGCAGACAGAAAGCAAGTGATTTGTCTGTTTACTTTATGCTACGTTTTAGTAAAGAACAAACAGTTCTCTATGAAGTCAAACAATTCCCAGAGTCATTCAGAGCTCCGGGATCTGTCTGCCCTGCACTATTTCACCTAACCGTAATCTTTATTATACTTGTTGCCGACCTGGCATTCATGTCTAATTGCTATCACCAGCAAATCACGATAAGGAAATACAATGAGAATGAATAAATTGATCATTATTCGTAAGGTGCCATTATATTCCACAGAGCTGTAAAACAGAAAGATATAGTTGGGGGACCCCAGTTCTGCTCTATCGATCCCCTTGTCCACCAGCAGATAATATACTTATGTCTGACGTTAAACAAGAAACACTCACTATGGCCACGTGGAAGCATAACTAACTCAACGTTTAGGGCCCTGTGTGATTTGGTGTATAGGCCATTTAGAGGACTAGGAGAACCTCAAACTTGTCAAACCACTGATGGTATGCCCATGTATTTTCTGTTAGTAGACTAGAAACTCTTTTTGTTGCTCCAGGTCTTGCATCCTTTTAGGAAGTACTAAGACTGGACTGCATCTTAGCCAAGCTTAAAGAAACTGAACAGACTCTGCACCAAACATGGGGCAATTAGCTCTTCACACGATCCTCAGAGAACTCTAGAGCACTCCAGAACACTGCCTACAGCACACAGTATGTATTAGGTGACCCCCTCCAGACACATTAGGTGCCCAACAGCAGCACGTATCAACTAGAAGTGACACAAAAGTCAAAAAGAGGAGCTTGATCTCAAACCACCCTACCCGTAGACATCTTACCCATAGATATCATAGAAACTGAGGATTCTCCCACACTTTGGGACGAACTGAAGACATAGCCTTTCACAATGCCTTCCCCAGCAGCTCTCTCTAGAGCCATTTCCTTCTAATATTAAGCTCATCCAAGGGGCAACATTACTTTCTCTTTTTGATACAGGTTAAAAGAGGGTGAATATTTGCTCACATACACAATGCACACTTACCCTGAGGAATGAGTCGAGGGCTCCATTCTCCATGTACTCCGTGATGATCATTACAGGGCAGTTATTAGTAATTACTCCTTCCAGGTGGATAATGTTTGGGTGCTGAAACTGCCCCATGATGCTCGCCTCACTGAGGAATTCTCTGCGCTGGCGCTCCGTGTACCCGCCTTTTAGGGTTTTTATCGCCACGTAGTTTTCTTTCTTCCCTGGCACCTTCAGGCGTCCGCGGCACACTTCCCCAAATTCCCCTAAAAAGGGTTAAAATGGGGGTCGTGAGAGGCTGCAGTGTCTTCTCTTTACTATTCATGTTCTAACCTCAACTGCAGTGGCTCCAACCATACCAGTCTAGAGCCAAATAGACCCCCATACCACTAAACATTCCTTAGAGACAAACTCCCACATCCATCATTGCCAACTCCCACATCTACCATCGCCAACTCCTACATCTATCATCGCCAACTCCCAAATCCATCATCACCAACTTCCACATCTATCATCACCAACTCCTACATCTATCATCACCAACTCCCACATCTATCATCACCAACTCCTACATCTATCATCACCAACTCCCACATCTATCATCGCCAACATCCATCATTGCCAACTTCAACATCCATCATTGCCAACTTCAACATCCATCATTGCCAACTTCAACATCCATCATCGCCATCTTCAACATCCATCATCGCCAACTTCAACATCCATCATCGCCAACTTCAACATCCATCATCGCCAACTTCAACATCCATCATCGCCAACTTCAACATCCATCATCGCCAACTTCAACATCCATCATCGCCAACTTCAACATCCATCATCGCCAACTTCAACATCCATCATCGCCAACTTCAACATCCATCATCGCCAACCCCCACATCCATCATCGCCAACCCCCACATCCATCATCGCCAACCCCCACATCCATCATCGCCAACCCCCACATCCATCATCACCAGCTTTCACATCCATCATCACCAGCTTTCACATCCATCATCACCAGCTTTCACATCCATCATCACCAGCTTCCACATCCATCATCACCAGCTTCCACATCCATCATCACCAGCTTTCACATCCATCATCACCAGCTTCCACATCCATCATCACCAGCTTCCACATCCATCATCGCCAACTCCAACATCCATCACCGCCAACTCCCACATCTATCATTGCCAACTCTCGCATCTATCATTGCCAACTCTCGCATCTATCATTGCCAACTCTCGCATCTATCATTGCCAACTCTCGCATCTATCATTGCCAACTCTCGCATCTATCATTGCCAACTCTCGCATCTATCATTGCCAACTCTCGCATCTATCATTGCCAACTCTCGCATCTATCATTGCCAACTCTCGCATCTATCATTGCCAACTCTCGCATCTATCATCGCCATTCTGCCTTGCCCCAGTTTCTCTTCATGATATGTCACCACTTTTACTCACCTGGCTCACATCTAAAATGAGGCTTGTAAGCTCCTATCTTACTAAACATTTCTTTCTTATCTCTGACCTCCAACGTCCTTTGCGCCTTCCATTGTATCTAACTGCCATTAGCGTCACCCACATTACCCAGTCCAAATGTAATCTGATGTGCCTTGTCCTCTAATGTGTCTGTCTTCTATTTTCTCCTACCCCTGTGTTACTGTTTATGCCAGACTCCTTTCTCTTTAACTCATTGCTTGAACTCTCCTTGTAAAACCCTCACCTGCTCCTATGACCTCCTCAATCTTCACATAAGACACATCAATTTCTTTAGCAAATTCTCGAACAGCCTCGTTAGGATCCTCATAGGTGAAAGGATCAATGTATAACTTGGCATCTGTAATACAACAGATGAAAAAATATACATACATGAAAAGTATTATTTGTAACAGCACAATTATAACATATTCTTACAGTTATAACAGGAAGAGATCTGTAATTACAGGAAGAGATCAGTTATAACAGGAAGAGATCGGTTATTACAGGAAGAGATCAGTTATTACAGGAAGAGATCGGTTATTACAGGAAGAGATCAGTTATAACAGGAAGAGATCGGTTATTACAGGAAGAGATCGGTTATTACAGGAAGAAATCGGTTATTACAGGAAGAAATCGGTTATTATAGGAAGAGATTGGTAATTACAGGAAGAGATCGGTTATTACAGGAAGAGATCAGTTATAACAGGAAGAGATCGGTTATTACAGGAAGAGATCGGTTATTACAGGAAGAGATCTGTTATTACAGGAAGAGATCGATTATTACAGGAAGAGATCAGTTATTACAGGAAGAAATCGATTATTACAGGAAGAGATTTTTTATTATAGGAAGAGATTGGTAACTACAGGAACAGATTGGTTATTACTGGAAGAGATCTGTTATTACTGGAAGAGATCTGTTATTACAGGAAGAGATTGGTAATTACAGGAAGAGATTGGTAATTACAGGAAGAGATCGGTTATTACAGGAAGAGATCTGTTATTACAGGAAGAGATCGGTTATTACAGGAAGAGATTGGTTATTACAGGAAGAGATCGGTTATAACTGGAAGAAATCGATTATTACAGGAAGAGATCAGTTATTACAGGAAGAAATCGATTATTACAGGAAAAGATCAGTTATTACAGGAAGAAATCGATTATTACAGGAAGAGATTTTTTATTATAGGAAGAGATTGGTAACTACAGGAACAGATTGGTTATTACTGGAAGAGATCGGTTATTACAGGAAGAGATTTGTTATTATAGGAAGAGATTGGTAATTATAGGAAGAGATTTATTTATTTTTTAACAGGAAGAGATCTGTTATAACAGGAAGATATTGCCTATTACCGGAAAAGATAGCTAATTATAATAGGAAATCAGGAAGAGATCAGTTATTACAGGAAGAGATACATGAAAACCAGGAAGTGATCTGGTATTACAGAGCAGGAAGTGATCTGGTATTAGAGAGAGCAGGAAGTGATCTGGTATTAGAGAGAGCAGAGAGTGATCAGTTAGTTGGATTGAAAGAGTTCTATTAAGAAGCGGTCAGTTCTTACAGCAGAATGACCGCTATAGGTCTATATACACACTCACTGTGTCCGATGAGATACTGCGGAGGCTTGTCGCTATACTCGGTCTCCTTGTTAATTGCATGTTTCCTGCAGAACCCAAATACACACAATCATACCTCCCTTCGTTGTTTGTTTTCCCACGTGTCTCGTGTGACAAAACCAATACACAACATTTTCACAGATAAAAATAAAGTTCTATTTTATATGATTTTATATTAAAATGGGAATGTCCCATGGAGTTTGCAGACTTTCTCTAGGAGTAAAATATTTTACGCTACATCCCAGTACTCACCGCACGCACACAATGGCGACTATTATAACGGCTATGACAAGAAGTGTGCCCACACCGGCTGTCCCCGCAATTAACGCCACCTGAGGCTGCGCTTTCTCTGGGTCTAAGGAAAGAAACAACACATTATCATACCGGGTAAATCAATACAGGAGTTTGGAGCCATTATCTTATGATACAATTACAGCAGTTATTCTGCTGGAAAAGCTCGAGAAACAGTGATATGACAACAAGAGTGTGTATCATCGACTACCCAATGCTGAGAACATAATATAATATATCTGTCCTAATAAGACTAGTTAAGAGATCTCTGGAGACCAATCCAGACAGTTGCACTAGAGAAGAATAAGTGGTCAAATCATTTTGGGCTTTGACTAGAAGTACCGACCCATTCCTGACAATAACCAGCTCTTTATCAGAAGGGAACGCCTAATGCCTGTACTCACCATGTGACAAGGTTTGAAATAAGGCATCTCCACTGAATGCCCCGTACCCAGCTTCAGTCCTCGCTCGCACCTGTACCACATACAGGGTGCCGGCACGAAGTCCCACCAGACGAGCCTCACTGCCTGTGGTCTTCAGGAACATTATTAGGGGTTTCTCTTGGTCCTGTGGGGAAACATGGTGGGTGTTACTTGGACATTGTTATCTACAGCGAGATGGAACTAAATAGTAGACTGGATACAATCTTGGGTCCGACAGACATGAACATATGTGCCAATAGGCTTTGTTGCCCAGATATTTTCCCTCTGCTTTATGGCCATCATACAGTGTCAGTTACCTACAGAGCTCTGTGTGACAGTACGCAGTAAAACAATCACAATGAAATAGCAGCAGTTTATCCATAGAGTTTATATGGAGCCATCTGTCTTCATCTCTTCGCATAATGCCAATGTTTGGTCAGCGTTATCATTTATCCGATATTACTGTAATGTCAGCGTTATAATGTATCGGATATTATTGTAATGTCAGCGTTATAATGTATTGGATATTATTGGAATGTCAGCGTTATAATGTATCCGATATTACTGTAATGTCAGCGTTATAATGTATCGGATATTATTGTAATGTCAGCGTTATAATGTATCGGATATTATTGGAATGTCAGCGTTATAATGTATTGGATATTATTGGAATATCAGCGTTATAATGTATCGGATATTATTGGAATGTCAGCGTTATAATGTATCCGATATTACTGTAATGTCAGCGTTATAATGTATCGGATATTATTGTAATGTCAGCGTTATAATGTATTGGATATTATTGGAATGTCAGCGTTATAATGTATTGGATATTATTGGAATATCAGCGTTATAATGTATCGGATATTATTGGAATGTCAGCGTTATAATGTATCGGATATTACTGTAATGTCAGCGTTATAATGTATCGGATATTATTGTAATGTCAGCGTTATAATGTATCGGATATTATTGGAATGTCAGCGTTATAATGTATCGGATATTATTGGAATGTCAGCGTTATAATGTATCGGATATTATTGGAATGTCAGCGTTATAATGTATCGGATGTTACTGGAATGTCAGCGTTATAATGTATCGGATATTATTGGAATGTCAGTGTTATAATGTATCTGATATTATTGGAATGTCAGCGTTATAATGTATTGGATATTATTGGAATGTCAGCGTTATAATGTATCGGATATTATTGTAATGTCAGCGTTATAATGTATTGGATATTATTGGAATGTCAGCGTTATAATGTATTGGATATTATTGGAATGTCAGCGTTATCATTTATAAGATATTATGGAGACGTGTCTAATTTCTGTACACTGTGGTGAACTTGTGACTCTCCTATAAAAACCCCAAATCCCACCAAAACACAATAATAATGTTATCACCTTTTCATAGTATTTGACCTCATAATCCAGGATATTGCCCTTGGGCTGGTTGGGTGGGGGGGGTGGCGCCCACCGCAGGTAGAGTGAGGTATCTGTTGCTGACATTTGTTGGATTCCGGACACTGGGAGGGGAACTGGAGAGATAGCAGATATTAGATACAGAGAACATGGGCTGGCAGGGGTATAACTACAGTAATGATTCCTGTTAGATATTTTATTAAAAATAAAAAAATACACAAACTGTGACACCAAACTAATTTTAATCATATGACTATTAACATGAAACATATATAATCTACAAAAAAATAAATGAGTCTTATAAAAAATAACGATACTGTAAGTGAATGAATGTGCATTGTTTGAGTGATGGATGTAACATTATATATATTATTGTTATTATTATAGTAATAGAGATGTAGCATTATTGATAGCTCGAGAAGCTGTGAGATCTGGGTCCTCAGGATTCTTCCAGGACAATCTGTTCGTATTCATTTCTAGTGAGAAACACACAGTTATACGTATATTGCCAGCCCAGGAGGACACGTGGAAAGCGACAGTTGTTGCTGTTGTGACAGCCTATCCTGTGGGTTGCAGCTTATCACTAGGAGTTAGTCCCTCCCCCAAGGAACTTATATTTCATGGAATATTTAGAAGACTGGGCCTTACCATCACGGTCGGTGGTTACATTGAGCTCCTCGCCCATTGCTCCAATTCCACTTCGTTCCGACACCCCGTTTAGTGCCAGCACACGGAAATTGTAAGTCATCCTAGGTCGGAGCCCAGATACGCGTAGCTTGCGCTCCAGCAGGCGATTAGGGCGCGGGGAAAAGGTGAGTCGGGTACAAGAGATGCACTGTGCATTCACAGCACATTCCAGACATTGCACTTCATAGTACAAGTCTCCCCGTCCGCCAGAATCAAGTGGTTCACTCCAATCCAAGTCCACCACAGACCCATTTACATGGGCTACAATACTTCGAGGAGCCAAGGGAGGGGCTGGGGAAAGAAGGAGAGAAGAATAAATACAGGTAGGGAGAGGAAGAGAGGTATAAATAGAGGGAGAGAGAGTGAGGGATATAAATAGAGAGAGAGCGAGGGGTATAAATAGAGAGAGAGCGAGGGGTATAAATAGAGGGAGAGAGAGTGAGGGATATAAATAGAGAGAGAGCGAGGGGTATAAATAGAGAGAGAGAGTGGGGGATATAAATAGAGAGAGAGTGAGGGATATAAATAGAGAGAGAGCGAGGGGTATAAATAGAGAGAGAGAGAGAGAGAGAGGGATATAAATAGAGAGAGAGCGAGGGGTATAAATAGAGAGAGAGAGAGTGGGGGATATAAATTGAGAGAGAGCGAGGGGTATAAATAGAGAGAGAGCGAGGGGTATAAATAGAGGGAGAGAGAGTGAGGGATATAAATAGAGAGAGAGCGAGGGGTATAAATAGAGAGAGAGCGAGGGGTATAAATAGAGGGAGAGAGAGTGAGGGATATAAATAGAGAGAGAGCGAGGGGTATAAATAGAGAGAGAGCGAGGGGTATAAATAGAGGGAGAGAGAGTGAGGGATATAAATAGAGAGAGAGTGAGGGATATAAATAGAGAGAGAGCGAGGGGTATAAATAGAGGGAGAGAGAGTGAGGGATATAAATAGAGAGAGAGCGAGGGGTATAAATAGAGGGAGAGAGAGTGAGGGATATAAATAGAGAGAGCGCGAGGGGTATAAATAGAGGGAGAGAGAGTGAGGGATATAAATAGAGAGAGAGCGAGGGGTATAAATAGAGGGAGAGAGAGTGAGGGATATAAATAGAGAGAGAGAGCGAGGGGTATAAATAGAGAGAGAGCGAGGGGTATAAATAGAGAGAGAGCGAGGGGTATAAATAGAGGGAGAGAGAGTGGGGGATATAAATAGAGAGAGAGCGAGGGGTATAAATAGAGAGAGAGCGAGGGGTATAAATAGAGGGAAAGAGAGTGAGGGATATAAATAGAGAGAGAGCGAGGGGTATAAATAGAGAGAGAGCGAGGGGTATAAATAGAGGGAGAGAGAGTGAGGGATATAAATAGAGAGAGAGCGAGGGGTATAAATAGAGGGAGAGAGAGTGAGGGATATAAATAGAGAGCGAGGGATAAATAGAGGGAGAGAGAGTGAGGGATATAAATAGAGGGAGAGAGAGAGGTATAAATAGAGGGAGAGAGAGTGGGGGATATAAATAGAGAGAGAGAGTGGAATGGGAAGAGGGGTGCAGGTAGTGTGTACTGATACCAGTAGTGGGGTGTGTGTAGTGGGATTGGACATGGGGTGCAGGTAGTGCGTATTGGGAAGGGTAGTGGGGTGCAAGTAGTGTGTACTAATACAAGTAGTGGGTGCAGGTAGTGTGTACTGATACAAGTAATGGGGTGCAGGTAGTGCATATTAGGATGGGTAGTGGGGTGCAGGTAGTGTGTACTGATACAAGTAGTGGGGTGCAGGTAGTGTGTACAGATACAAGTAGTGGGGTGCAGGTAGTGCATATTAGGATGGGTAGTGGGGTGCAGGTAGTGTGTACTGATACAAGTAGTGGGGTGCAGGTAGTGTGTACAGATACAAGTAGTGGGGTGCAGGTAGTGTGTATTGGGGTGGGTTGTGGGGTGCAGGTAGGGTGTATTGGGGTGGGTAGTGGGGTGCAGGTAGTGTGTACAGATACAAGTAGTGGGGTGCAGGTAGTGCATATTAGGATGGGTAGTGGGGTGCAGGTAGTGTGTACTGATACAAGTAGTGGGGTGCAGGTAGTGTGTACAGATACAAGTAGTGGGGTGCAGGTAGTGTGTATTGGGGTGGGTTGTGGGGTGCAAGTAGTGTGTATTGGGGTGGGTAGTGGGGTGCTGGTAGTGTGTACAGATACAAGTAGTGGGGTGCAGGTAGTGCAGACAATACTTACTGGTACATGAATCGGTTGCGGGATCTGCAGGAGCTCGAAAATGCCCAGTTTTGCAGTTACACACTGTGGCCCCTGGGGCCGCTGTAAGGCTGTTAAGGGGACAAGGTTGACACGGCATGTCCCCCACTGTAGGCTTAAACGTTCCCATTAGACAAGCTGTAAATACAGGTTTAAAAGTTGTTAATGTGACTGTAAGCTCTTTGGAACAGCTCTAGATTAATACGTATCCCTATATATAGAATAAAAAGAGTTTAACCCTTTACCTGACAGCAATACAATGTACCATTCCACCATTTGTCTGGGGTTAGGTTCAAAATGTAATTCTTAGTTGATTGACACAGTCACCATGGTAACCAATTATAAGTTCCCACTGACGGCTCCACAATCAGCTCGTTATAATTAACCTCCCACTGATTTGTTTTAATAAAACTCCATACAGAGTACTGGACCCTCTCCTGAGCCTGTGGTAGTGCTGGTCCCCCCGCCTCCCCATTCTGAAGGTATCAAACCAAACTGCCATAGCCGAGATATCTGGAATGGGAGGGCAAGGGGCAATTAGGGCCACTAATATAGTGGGTTTATGGGCTGTACCCAGTGATACGTTAGGGGACTGCAGGAGTGAGGTGGCAGGCTGTAGCTGAGCCATTTTATAGTCTAGAACTATGGGGTGCTTTAAACAGGTGGTCAATATTCTCAATGGCCTTAGGCCAGTAAAGCCTTAAAGGAATGACTCACTGTAGAGACCAGGCAGTAACGGGTTAAAGGAATATATCCCCATAGAGTCCAAGCAGAAAATTGTTAAAAGAACGGCTTTATGCAGAGCTCAGTCAGTAAAGGGTTAAATTAATGACTCTCCGTGGAGTTCAGGTAGTAAAGGGTTAAAATAATGATTATACGCTGACCTGACAGTAAAGGGTTAAAATAATGAGTATACGCTGACCTGACAGTAAAGGGTTAAAAGAATGATTATCCGCAGACCATGCAGTAAAGGGTTAAATTGATGACTCTCCATGGAGTCCAGGCAGTAAAAGATTAAAGGAATTATTCTCCACAGACTAGGCAGTAAATGATTAATGGAAAGGCCCTGCAGCCAGTAAAGGGTTAATGGAATCACTCTGCAGAGGCCAGGCAGTAAGGGGTTAATGGAATCACTCTGCAGAGGCCGGGCAGTAAGGGGTTAATGGAATCACTCTGCAGAGGCAAGGCAGTAAGGGGTTAATGGAATAACTCTACAGAGGCCGGGCAGTAAGGGGTTAATGGAATCACTCTGCAGAGGTCAGGCAGTAAGGGGTTAATGGAATCACTCTGCAGAGGTCAGGCAGTAAGGGGTTAATGGAATCACTCTGCAGAGGTCAGGCAGTAAGGGGTTAATGGAATCACTCTGCAGAGGCCAGGCAGTAAGGGGTTAATGGAATCACTCTGCAGAGGCCGGACAGTAACGGGTTAATGGAATCACTCTGCAGAGGCCGAGCAGTAAGGGGTTAATGGAATCACTCTGCATAGGCCGGGCAGTAAGGGGTTCATGGAAACACTTTGCAGAGGCCGGGCAGTAAGGGGTTAATGGAACCACTCTGCAGAGGTCAGGCAGTAAGGGGTTAATGGAATCACTCTGCAGAGGTCAGGCAGTAAGGGGTTAATGGAATCACGCTGCAGAGGCCAGGAAGTAAGGGGTTAATGGAATCACTCTGCAGAGGCCGGGCAGTAAGGGGTCAATGGAATCACTCTGCAGAGGTCAGGCAGTAAAGGGTTAATGGAATCACTCTGCAGAGGTCAGGCAGTAAGGGGTTAATGGAATCGCTCTGCAGAGGTCAGGCAGTAAGGGGTTAATGGAATCACTCTGCAGAGGCCAGGCAGTAAGGGGTTAATGGAATCACTCTGCAGAGGCCGGACAGTAACGGGTTAATGGAATCACTCTGCAGAGGCCGAGCAGTAAGGGGTTAATGGAATCACTCTGCAGAGGTCAGGCAGTAAAGGGTTAATGGAATCACTCTGCAGAGGTCAGGCAGTAAGGGGTTAATGGAATCGCTCTGCAGAGGTCAGGCAGTAAGGGGTTAATGGAATCACTCTGCAGAGGCCAGGCAGTAAGGGGCCAATGGAATCACTCTGCAGAGGTCAGGCAGTAAAGGGTTAATGGAATCACTCTGCAGAGGTCAGGCAGTAAAGGGTTAATGGAATCACTCTGCAGAGGTCAGGCAGTAAAGGGTTAATGGAATCACTCTGCAGAGGCCAGGCAGTAAAGGGTTAATGGAATCACTCTGCAGAGGTGGGGCAGTAAAGGGTTAAAGTAGACCAGGCTGAAGAGGAGAATATTATATTCACTTAACTTCCCCCTTTCATCTCTCACATTCACACAGCCCCCTCCCCCCCCACATACCTGACATTCCTGCCTCCCTCTGTCTGTGACACCTCTGTGCAAACACTACTGACAGGGGCAGCGACATAGCCTTGGCCCACCTATACAGCACAACCTCTCTATTACACTACACAGCCCACCGACCTCTCTATTACACTACACAGCCCACCAACTTCTCTATTACACTATATAGCCCACTACGACCTCTCTATAACACTATACAGCCCACCGACCTCTCTATAACACTATACAGCCCACCAACCTCTCTATTACACTACACAGTCCACCGACCTCTCTATTACACTACACAGCCCACCAACCTCTCTATTACACTATATAGCCCACTACCGACCTCTCTATAACACTATACAGCCCACTGACCTCTCTATAACACTATATAGCCCACCACAACCTCTCCATTACACTACACAGTCCACCGACCTCTCTATTACACTACACAGCCCACCGACCTCTCTATTACACTACACAGTCCACTGACCTCTCTATTACACTACACAGCCCACCGACCTCTCTATAACACTATGCAGCCACCCCCGACCTCTCTATAACACTATACAGCCCACCAACCTCTTTATAACACTATGCAGCCCACCACTGACCTCTCTGTAACACTATGCAGCCCACCACCGACCTCTCTGTAACACAATACAGCCCGACAACCTTTCTATAACACTATACAGCCCACCAACGACCTCTCTATAACACTATGCAGCCCACCAACGACCTCTCTATAACACTATACAGCTCACCGACCTCTCTATAACACTATGCAGCCCACCAACGACCTCTCTATAACACTATACAGCTCACCGACCTCTCTATAACACTATGCAGCCCACCACCGACCTCTCTATAACACTATACAGCCCACCGACCTCTCTATAACACTATGCAGGCCTCCACCGACCTCTCTATAACACTATACAGCCCACCACGACCTCTCTGTAACACTATACAGCCCACTGACCTCTCTATAACTCAATAGAGCCCGCCAACCTTTCTATAACACTATACAGCCCACCACCGACCTCTCTATAACACTATACAGCCCACCGACCTCTCTATAACACTTTACAGCCCACCACCGACCTCTCTATAACACTATACAGCCCACCACCGACCTCTCTATACAGCCCACCACCGACCTCTCTATACAGCCTGCCAACCTCTCTATACAGCCTGCCAACCTCTCTATACAGCCTGCCAACCTCTCTATACAGCCTGCCAACCTCTCTATACAGCCTGCCAACCTCTCTATACAGCCTGCCAACCTCTCTATTACACTATACACACCACCACCATATCTGACTATGGTACCCAGAGCCCCATGACGTCCAATTACACACACCTAGATCCTGGGAACTCTCTCTGTAACACTCAGTTTAACCCCTTAAGGACACATGACATGTCTGACACGTCATGATTCCATTTATTCCAGAAGTTTGGTCCTTAAGGGGTTAAGAAGCTCGGAAGATGAATCGCAGCTTGACTTCAACTCAAAAGACTCAATGGGGGAATCCGATGCACAGAATATCTACCCCTATCCTATTACATAGAAATAAGGCAACAGAATTTTATTTCCTTCACCTACACAATTCCTCCCTCTGCTTCCACCCCATGTCCCCTCATCTAGTAATGTCTCAGTTGATCTAATTTCCAGAACGCACATTATCCCTCTGTCCGGCCTTTCCATTCTCTCACCTGTACACTTTGTGCGGCCCTCTTTCTCCTCCCTTCCAGCCATGCAGACACATTCCCCGGCTGCCGGTTTGGCCCACTCTCCATCTTCACGACAATACATGGTGGGACGTCTCCCCATAGACCCTTCTGCTCCATCTACACAGTTTCCTTCTGCCGACACGACCAGACCTTCCGACACAGTCTCAGGAAATCTTGCCAGTGAGGCCACCACAGATGGGCATACCCGATAAAAAACACGAACAGCCAACAATGCCATGCAAGCCCCTTGATCTTGGAATCCCAAGTAGAAGCCTGCTCCTGTAAGTCCACTTAACCTCAGGGTCTTGACATTAGGCCGTGTTGAGACCCCACGAGCACCACGTCTTCCCAGGAAGTCAGCAGCTACAGTGTCCACTTTGATCCATGGGTTCTCCATCCAAGGTGGAAAGTGGTCGTTAGCCAAGTCTGTAGAGGACGGGTAGTAGTACAGATTAAATGTCTCCTTGCATGATCGGCCAGCACGTTCCAGAGATGCGCACTCCAGCACTGTGAAAGTCAGCTCGACATACACATAGCGGGCTGGACCGCGGCGAATATAGTTTGTCCGGAGCCAGTTGTTCTGCCCAGAAAGGTGGACATTGCAAATTTCATAGGTTCGAACTGGTGTCTGCTCCTCATCCAGACCAGACATCTCATCCCACTAGAAAACAGTACAGGAAAGTGAAAACTAAATCAAATCCAAGCTATTATCTGTTAACAATTAAAAGATCATGCCCAGCAGGAAAATCTCTCAACTCGTTTACTAACAGGAAACATAAATAGTTTAACAGAAAGAAGTTGGGTAACCTTGTCCACCATTGGCCAAGAACTAGAAAATGGCCGCAGAAAGTTAGTATCCATGAGAGGGAGCCTGAGCTTGGTCTTCAGACAAGATCCTCACAAATTGTGTTAAAAACCATAAAACTGTGTTAGACGATATTAGAAAAGAAAGTTGGGTTACGGCAAATAACATCAGAAAGAAAACAATATTGGTGACATTTTTGACCAATGGACAGCTTTATCTGACCAGGAGAGGACAACCCTCTCTCAAATAGCTACCTTAACAGAAAAAGGAAAATACTTTTTATAGGAAACAGCAAGTAATATAACATAAATTGAAATACTTCCCAAAGAAGCTTCTGAACTACAGGAAGTTGGAAAAAATGACTAGGAAACGGGAAATGACTAGGAAACAAAAACCAGGAAATAGCTACAAGCTGCCGATAGAGAAATTGTGAAAACTATTTGGTTAAACAAAAAGGAAACTTTCTCATCGGGAAAGAAATGGAAATTTCCAATAGATAGAAACATTTGGGAAGATGTAATGACGAGTAACAGGATTTATAATATAACAAAACAGATATAACCGCACCGATCACATCGGGAGACATGAAAGGGACAGAGGGACATTTTAAAGAAGAACACACGCAGTTACCTGTGGGTCATCTTTGGGATAAACAGTCCATTTAAGGTCCGAGGTCTCCAATTTGGTGTTCATAAGGTTGACTGTAGGGAAACAGAGTATGAAACGTCAGGAATTATCTTCACAATATCAGAATGCACTTTAATGGCACAAGTCATTCACATAAAGAGGCACTGCGGCTGTCTGCGCTGTGTTATCTAAATAGATCATGGTGTACTGTGTGTGTGAGGGGAGGCTGGCACTGCCGCTGTCTGCGCTGTACCTGTGCTGTGTATACATGGCATGGTGTAGTAGTGTGTGAGGGGAGGCTGGCACTGTCGCTGTCTGCGCTGTACCTGTGCTGTGTATACATGGCATGGTGTAGTAGTGAGTGTGAGGGGAGGCTGGCACTGCCGCTGTCTGTGCTGTACCTGTGCTGTGTATACATGGCATGGTGTAGTAGTGTGTGAGGGGAGGCTGGCACTGCCGCTGTCTGCGCTGTACCTGTGCTGTGTATACATGGCATGGTGTAGTAGTGTGTGAGTGGAGGCTGGCACTGCCACTGTCTGTGCTGTACCTGTGCTGTGTATACATGGCATGGTGTAGTAGTGTGTGAGGGGAGGCTGGCACTGTCGCTGTCTGCGTTGTACCTGTGCTGTGTATACATGGCATGGTGTAGTAGTGTGTGAGGGGATGCTGGCACTGCCGCTGTCTGTGCTGTACCTGTGCTGTGTATACATGGCATGGTGTAGTAGTGTGTGAGGGGAGGCTGGCACTGCCGCTGTCTGTGATGTTCCTGTGCTGTGTATACATGGCATGGTGTAGTAGTGTGTGAGGGGAGGCTGGCACTGCCGCTGTCTGCGCTGTACCTGTGCTGTGTATACATGGCATGGTGTAGTAGTGTGTGAGGGGAGGCTGGCACTGTCGCTGTCTGTGCTGTACCTGTGCTGTGTATACATGGCATGGTGTAGTAGTGTGTGAGGGGAGGCTGGCACTGCCGCTGTCTGCGCTGTACCTGTGCTGTGTATACATGGCATGGTGTAGTAGTGAGTGTGAGGGGAGGCTGGCACTGCCGCTGTCTGTGCTGTACCTGTGCTGTGTATACATGGCATGGTGTAGTAGTGTGTGAGGGGAGGCTGGCACTGCCGCTGTCTGCGCTGTACCTGTGCTGTGTATACATGGCATGGTGTAGTAGTGTGTGAGGGGAGGCTGGCACTGTCGCTGTCTGCGCTGTACCTGTGCTGTGTATACATGGCATGGTGTAGTAGTGTGTGAGGGGAGGCTGGCACTGCCGCTGTCTGCGTTGTACCTGTGCTGTGTATACATGGCATGGTGTAGTAGTGTGTGAGGGGAGACTGGCACTGTCGCTGTCTGCGCTGTACCTGTGCTGTGTATACATGGCATGGTGTAGTAGTGTGAGAGGGGAGGCTGGCACTGCCGCTGTCTGCGTTGTACCTGTGCTGTGTATACATGGCATGGTGTAGTAGTGTGTGAGGGGAGGCTGGCACTGTCGCTGTCTGTGCTGTACCTGTGCTGTGTATACATGGCATGGTGTAGTAGTGTGTGAGGGGAGGCTGGCACTGCCGCTGTCTGCGCTGTACCTGTGCTGTGTATACATGGCATGGTGTAGTAGTGAGTGTGAGGGGAGGCTGGCACTGCCGCTGTCTGTGCTGTACCTGTGCTGTGTATACATGGCATGGTGTAGTAGTGTGTGAGGGGAGGCTGGCACTGCCGCTGTCTGCGCTGTACCTGTGCTGTGTATACATGGCATGGTGTAGTAGTGTGTGAGGGGAGGCTGGCACTGTCGCTGTCTGCGCTGTACCTGTGCTGTGTATACATGGCATGGTGTAGTAGTGTGTGAGGGGAGGCTGGCACTGCCGCTGTCTGCGTTGTACCTGTGCTGTGTATACATGGCATGGTGTAGTAGTGTGTGAGGGGAGACTGGCACTGTCGCTGTCTGCGCTGTACCTGTGCTGTGTATACATGGCATGGTGTAGTAGTGTGAGAGGGGAGGCTGGCACTGCCGCTGTCTGCGTTGTACCTGTGCTGTGTATACATGGCATGGTGTAGTAGTGAGTGTGAGGGGAGGCTGGCACTGCCGCTGTCTGTGCTGTACCTGTGCTGTGTATACATGGCGTGGTGTAGTAGTGTGTGAGGAGAGGCTGGCACTGCCGCTGTCTGTGCTGTACCTGTGCTGTGTATACATGGCATGGTGTAGTAGTGTGTGAGAGGAGGCTGGCACTGTCGCTGTCTGTGCTGTACCTGTGCTGTGTATACATGGCATGGTGTAGTAGTGTGTGAGGGGAGGCTGGCACTGCCGCTGTCTGTGCTGTACCTGTGCTGTGTATACATGGCATGGTGTAGTAGTGTGTGAGGGGAGGCTGGCACTGTCGCTGTCTGTGCTGTACCTGTGCTGTGTATACATGGCATGGTGTAGTAGTGTGTGAGGGGAGGCTGGCACTGCCGCTGTCTGTGCTGTGTATACATGGCATGGTGTAGTAGTGTGTGAGGGGAGGCTGGCACTGCCGCTGTCTGTGCTGTACCTGTGCTCTGTATACATGGCATGGTGTAGTAGTGTGTGAGGGGAGGCTGGCACTGCCGCTGTCTGTGCTGTACCTGTGCTCTGTATACATGGCATGGTGTAGTAGTGTGTGAGGGGAGGCTGGCACTGCCGCTGTCTGCGCTGTACCTGTGCTGTGTATACATGGCATGGTGTAGTAGTGTGTGAGGGGAGGCTGGCACTGTCGCTGTCTGTGCTGTACCTGTGCTGTGTATACATGGCATGGTGTAGTAGTGTGTGAGTGGAGGCTGGCACTGCCGCTGTCTGTGCTGTACCTGTGCGGTGTATACATGGCGTGGTGTAGTAGTGTGTGAGGAGAGGCTGGCACTGCCACTGTCTGTGCTGTACCTGTGCTGTGTATACATGACGTGGTGTAGTAGTGTGTGAGGGGAGGCTGGCACTGCCGCTGTCTGTGCTGTACCTGTGCTGTGTATACATGGCATGGTGTAATAGTGTGTGAGGGGAGGCTGGCACTGTCGCTGTCTGTGCTGTACCTGTGCTGTGTATACATGGCATGGTGTAGTAGTGTGTGAGGGGAGGCTGGCACTGCCGCTGTCTGCGCTGTACCTGTGCTGTGTATACATGGCATGGTGTAGTAGTGAGTGTGAGGGGAGGCTGGCACTGCCGCTGTCTGTGCTGTACCTGTGCTGTGTATACATGGCATGGTGTAGTAGTGTGTGAGGGGAGGCTGGCACTGCCGCTGTCTGCGCTGTACCTGTGCTGTGTATACATGGCATGGTGTAGTAGTGTGTGAGGGGAGGCTGGCACTGTCGCTGTCTGCGCTGTACCTGTGCTGTGTATACATGGCATGGTGTAGTAGTGTGTGAGGGGAGGCTGGCACTGCCGCTGTCTGCGTTGTACCTGTGCTGTGTATACATGGCATGGTGTAGTAGTGTGTGAGGGGAGACTGGCACTGTCGCTGTCTGCGCTGTACCTGTGCTGTGTATACATGGCATGGTGTAGTAGTGTGAGAGGGGAGGCTGGCACTGCCGCTGTCTGCGTTGTACCTGTGCTGTGTATACATGGCATGGTGTAGTAGTGTGTGAGGGGAGGCTGGCACTGTCGCTGTCTGTGCTGTACCTGTGCTGTGTATACATGGCATGGTGTAGTAGTGTGTGAGGGGAGGCTGGCACTGCCGCTGTCTGCGCTGTACCTGTGCTGTGTATACATGGCATGGTGTAGTAGTGAGTGTGAGGGGAGGCTGGCACTGCCGCTGTCTGTGCTGTACCTGTGCTGTGTATACATGGCATGGTGTAGTAGTGTGTGAGGGGAGGCTGGCACTGCCGCTGTCTGCGCTGTACCTGTGCTGTGTATACATGGCATGGTGTAGTAGTGTGTGAGGGGAGGCTGGCACTGTCGCTGTCTGCGCTGTACCTGTGCTGTGTATACATGGCATGGTGTAGTAGTGTGTGAGGGGAGGCTGGCACTGCCGCTGTCTGCGTTGTACCTGTGCTGTGTATACATGGCATGGTGTAGTAGTGTGTGAGGGGAGACTGGCACTGTCGCTGTCTGCGCTGTACCTGTGCTGTGTATACATGGCATGGTGTAGTAGTGTGAGAGGGGAGGCTGGCACTGCCGCTGTCTGCGTTGTACCTGTGCTGTGTATACATGGCATGGTGTAGTAGTGAGTGTGAGGGGAGGCTGGCACTGCCGCTGTCTGTGCTGTACCTGTGCTGTGTATACATGGCGTGGTGTAGTAGTGTGTGAGGAGAGGCTGGCACTGCCGCTGTCTGTGCTGTACCTGTGCTGTGTATACATGGCATGGTGTAGTAGTGTGTGAGAGGAGGCTGGCACTGTCGCTGTCTGTGCTGTACCTGTGCTGTGTATACATGGCATGGTGTAGTAGTGTGTGAGGGGAGGCTGGCACTGCCGCTGTCTGTGCTGTACCTGTGCTGTGTATACATGGCATGGTGTAGTAGTGTGTGAGGGGAGGCTGGCACTGTCGCTGTCTGTGCTGTACCTGTGCTGTGTATACATGGCATGGTGTAGTAGTGTGTGAGGGGAGGCTGGCACTGCCGCTGTCTGTGCTGTGTATACATGGCATGGTGTAGTAGTGTGTGAGGGGAGGCTGGCACTGCCGCTGTCTGTGCTGTACCTGTGCTCTGTATACATGGCATGGTGTAGTAGTGTGTGAGGGGAGGCTGGCACTGCCGCTGTCTGTGCTGTACCTGTGCTCTGTATACATGGCATGGTGTAGTAGTGTGTGAGGGGAGGCTGGCACTGCCGCTGTCTGCGCTGTACCTGTGCTGTGTATACATGGCATGGTGTAGTAGTGTGTGAGGGGAGGCTGGCACTGTCGCTGTCTGTGCTGTACCTGTGCTGTGTATACATGGCATGGTGTAGTATTGTGTGAGTGGAGGCTGGCACTGCCGCTGTCTGTGCTGTACCTGTGCTGTGTATACATGGCATGGTGTAGTAGTGTGTGAGTGGAGGCTGGCACTGCCGCTGTCTGTGCTGTACCTGTGCGGTGTATACATGACGTGGTGTAGTAGTGTGTGAGGGGAGGCTGGCACTGCCGCTGTCTGTGCTGTACCTGTGCTGTGTATACATGGCATGGTGTAATAGTGTGTGAGGGGAGGCTGGCACTGCCGCTGTCTGTGCTGTACCTGTGCTGTGTATACATGGCATGGTGTAGTAGTGTGTGAGGGGAGGCTGGCACTGCTGCTGTCTGTGCTGTACCTGTGCTGTGTATACATGGCATGGTGTAGGAGTGTGTGAGGGGAGGCTGGCACTGTCACTGTCTGTGCTGTACCTGTGCTGTGTATACATGGCATGGTGTAGTAGTGTGTGAGGGCAGGCTGGCACTGCCGCTGTCTGTGCTGTACCTGTGCTGTGTATACATGACATGGTGTAGTAGTGTGTGAGGGGAGGCTGGCACTGCCGCTGTCTGTGCTGTACCTGTGCTGTGTATACATGGCATGGTGTAGTAGTGTGTGAGGGCAGGCTGGCACTGCCGCTGTCTGTGCTGTACCTGTGCTGTGTATACATGACATGGTGTAGTAGTGTGTGAGGGGAGGCTGGCACTGCCGCTGTCTGTGCTGTACCTGTGCTGTGTATACATGGCATGGTGTAGTAGTGTTTGAGGGGAGGCTGGCACTGCCGCTGTCTGCGCTGTACCTGTGCTGTGTATACATGGCATGGTGTAGTAGTGTGTAAGGGGAGGCTGGCACTGCCGCTGTCTGCGCTGTACCTGTGCTGTATATACATGGCATGGTGTAGTAGTGTATGAGGGGAGGCTGGCACTGCCACTGTCTGTGCTGTACCTGTGCTGTGTATACATGGCATGGTGTAGTAGTGTGTGAGGGGAGGCTGGCACTGCTGCTGTCTGTGCTGTACCTGTGCTGTGTATACATGGCATGGTGTAGTAGTGTGTGAGGGGAGGCTGGCACTGCCGCTGTCTGTGCTGTATATACATGGCATGGTGTAGTAGTGTGTGAGAGGAGACTGGCACTGCCGCTGTCTGCGCTGTACCTGTGCTGTGTATACATGGCATGGTGTAGTAGTGTGTGAGGGGAGACTGGCACTGCCGCTGTCTGTGCTGTACCTGTGCTGTGTATACATGGCATGGTGTAGTAGTGTGTTTGTGGGAGCTGGCACTGCCGCTGTCTGTGCTGTACCTGTGCTGTGTATACATGGCATGGTGTAGTAGTGTGTGAGGGGAGGCTGACACTGCCTCTGTCTGTGCTGTACCTGTGCTGTGTATACATGGCATGGTGTAGTAGTGTGTGAGGGGAGGCTGGCACTGCCGCTGTCTGTGCTGTACCTGTGCTGTGTATACATGGCATGGTGTAGCAGTGTGTGTGAGGGGAGGCTGGCACTGCCGCTGTCTGCGCTGTACCTGTGCTGTGTATACATGGCATGGTGTAGTAGTGTGTGAGGGGAGACTGGCACTGCCGCTGTCTGTGCTGTACCTGTGCTGTGTATACATGGCATGGTGTAGTAGTGTGTGAGAGGAGGCTGGCACTGCCGCTGTCTGTGCTGTACCTGTGCTGTGTATACATGGCATGGTGTAGTAGTGTGTGAGGGGAGGCTGACACTGCCTCTGTCTGTGCTGTACCTGTGCTGTGTATACATGGCATGGTGTAGTAGTGTGTGAGGGGAGGCTGGCACTGCCGCTGTCTGTGCTGTACCTGTGCTGTGTATACATGGCATGGTGTAGTAGTGTGTGAGGGGAGGCTGGCACTGCCGCTGTCTGTGCTGTACCTGTGCTGTGTATACATGGCATGGTGTAGTAGTGTGTGAGGGGAGGCTGACACTGCCTCTGTCTGTGCTGTACCTGTGCTGTGTATACATGGCATGGTGTAGTAGTGTGTGAGGGGAGGCTGGCACTGCCGCTGTCTGCGCTGTACCTGTGCTGTGTATACATGGCATGGTGTAGTAGTGTTTGAGGGGAGGCTGGCACTGCCGCTGTCTGCGCTGTACCTGTGCTGTGTATACATGGCATGGCGTAGTAGTGTGTGAGGGGAGGCTGGCACTGCCGATGTCTGTGCTGTACCTGTGCTGTGTATACATGGCGTGGTGTAGTAGTGTGTGAGGGGAGGCTGGCACTGCCGCTGTCTGTGCTATACCTGTGCTGTGTATACATGGCATGGTGTAGTAGTGTGTGAGGGGAGGCTGGCACTGCCGCTGTCTGTGCTGTACCTGTGCTGTGTATACATGGCATGGTGTAGTAGTGTGTGAGGGGAGGCTGGCACTGCCGCTGTCTGTGCTATACCTGTGCTGTGTATACATGGCATGGTGTAGTAGTGTGTGAGGGGAGTCTGGCACTGCCGCTGTCTGCGCTGTACCTGTGCTGTGTATACATGGCATGGTGTAGTAGTGTGTGAGAGGAGGCTGGCACTGCCGCTGTCTGCGCTGTACCTGTGCTGTGTATACATGGCATGGTTTAGTAGTGTGTGAGGGGAGGCTGGTACAGCCGCTGTCTGTACTGTACCTGTGCTGTGTATACATGGCATGGTGTAGTAGTGAGTGTGAGGGGAGGCTGGCACTGCCGCTGTCTGTGCTGTACCTGTGCTGTGTATACATGGCATGGTGTAGTAGTGTGTGAGGGGAGGCTGGCACTGCCGCTGTCTGCGCTGTACCTGTGCTGTGTATACATGGCATGGTGTAGTAGTGTGTGAGGGGAGGCTGGCACTGCCGCTGTCTGTGCTGTACCTGTGCTGTGTATACATGGCATGGTGTAGTAGTGTGTGAGGGGAGGCTGGCACTGCCGCTGTCTGCGCTGTACCTGTGCTGTGTATACATGGCATGGTGTAGTAGTGTGTGAGGGGAGGCTGGCACTGCCGCTGTCTGTGCTGTACCTGTGCTGTGTATACATGGCATGGTTTAGTAGTGTGTGAGGGGAGGCTGGCACTGCCGCTGTCTGTGCTGTACCTGTGCTGTGTATACATGGCATGGTTTAGTAGTGTTTGAGGGGAGGCTGGCACTGCCACTGTCTGTGCTGTACCTGTGCTGTGTATACATGGCATGGTGTAGTAGTGTTTGAGGGGAGGCTGGCACTGCCGCTGTCTGCGCTGTACCTGTGCTGTGTATACATGGCATGGTGTAGTAGTGTGTGAGGGGAGGCTGGCACTGCCGCTGTCTGTGCTATACCTGTGGTGTGTATACATGGCATGGTGTAGTAGTGTGTGAGGGGAGGCTGGCACTGCCGCTGTCTGTGCTGTACCTGTGCTGTGTATACATGGCATGGTGTAGTGTGTGAGTGGAGGCTGGCACTGCTGCTGTCTGTGCTGTACCTGTGCTGTGTATACATGGCATGGTGTAGTGTGTGAGTGGAGGCTGGCACTGCCGCTGTCTACGCTGTACCTGTGCTGTGTATACATGGCATGGTGTAGTAGTGTGTGAGTGGAGGCTGGCACTGCCGCTGTCTGTGCTGTACCTGTGCTGTGTATACATGGCATGGTGTAGTAGTGTGTGTGAGGGGAGGCTGGCACTGCCGCTGTCTACGCTGTACCTGTGCTGTGTATACATGGCATGGTGTAGCAGTGTGTGTGAGGGGAGGCTGGCACTGCCGCTGTCTGCGCTGTAGCTGTGCTGTGTATACATGGCATGGTGTAGTAGTGTGTGAGGGGAGGCTGGCACTGCCACTGTCTGTGCTGTAGCTGTGCTGTGTATACATGGCATGGTGTAGTAGTGTGTGAGTGGAGGCTGGCACTGCTGCTGTCTACGCTGTACCTGTGCTGTGTATACATGGCATGGTGTAGTAGTGTGTGAGTGGAGGCTGGCACTGCCGCTGTCTGTGCTGTACCTGTGCTGTGTATACATGGCCTGGTGTAGTAGTGTGTGAGGGGAGGCTGGCACTGCCGCTGTCTGTGCTGTACCTGTGCTGTGTATACATGGCGTGGTGTAGTAGTGTGTGAGGAGGAGGCTGGCACTGCCGCTGTCTGTGCTGTACCTGTGCTGTGTATACATGGCATGGTATAGCAGTGTGTGTGAGGGGAGGCTGGCACTGCCGCTGTCTTGCTGTACCTGTGCTGTGTATACATGGCATGGTGTAGTAGTGTGTGAGGGCAGGCTGGCACTGCCGCTGTCTGTGCTGTACCTGTGCTGTGTATACATGGCATGGTGTAGTACTTTGTGAGGGGAGGCTGGCACTGCCGCTGTCTGCGCTGTACCTGTGCTGTGTATACATGGCATGGTGTAGTAGTGTGTGAGGGGAGGCTGGCACTGCCGCTGTCTGTGCTGTACCTGTGCTGTGTATACATGGCATGGTGTAGTAGTGTGTGAGGGGAGGCTGGCACTGCCGCTGTCTGTGCTGTACCTGTGCTGTGTATACATGGCATGGTGTAGTAGTGTGTGAGGGGAGGCTGGCACTGCCGCTGTCTGTGCTGTTCCTGTGCTGTGTATACATGGCATGGTGTTGTAGTGTGTGAGGGGAGGCTGACACTGCCGCTGTCTGTGCTGTACCTGTGCTGTGTATACATGGCTTGGTGTAGTAGTGTGTGAGGGGAGGCTGGCACTGCCGCTGTCTGTGCTGTAACTGTGCTGTGTATACATGGCATGGTGTAGTAGTGTGTGAGGGGAGGCTGGCACTGCCGCTGTCTGTGCTGTACCTGTGCTGTGTATACATGGCATGGTGTAGTAGTGTGTGAGGGGAGGCTGGCACTGCCGCTGTCTGCGCTGTACCTGTGCTGTGTATACATGGCATGGTGTAGTAGTGTGTGTGAGGGGAGGCTGGCACTGTCGCTGTCTGTGCTGTACCTGTGCTGTGTATACATGGCATGGTGTAGTTTGTGTGTGAGGGGAGGCTGGCACTGCCGCTGTCTGCGCTGTACCTGTGCTGTGTATACATGGCATGGTGTAGTAGTGTGTGAGGGGAGGCTGGCACTGCCGCTGTCTTGCTGTATACACAGCATGGTGTAGAGGTGTGTATGTGTGCCTGGCACTGCTGGTACCCTGAGTATATTTGCAGACTGCTAATGGAAAGCAGAGATATTATTTAGATGGTAAATATTGAACATTAAACGCCGGCGTGTCTCGGGACAAGGGCAGAGGGGTTTGTTAGTGACTAAGTGACGTAGTTGTGTTATCTCTGTTACCGGTATATACACAGAGCAGGTATGGGAATCAGAGGGAAAGTGGTTTGTAAGTATATCTTATCGGATAGGACACTTGCCAATCCACAATAAACGCAGCATTGGACAGGCATGGAGGGTTTCACATTGACCGCGTGGAGATTTACAGCAGTCATAATACTCACAAATATATATTTTATATAAAATATCTTTTAGACATGGTGGCATCTTCCTGTGATGTTACACTGTATACTCGTGGTATTTGGCAACATACGGGGTAACTCGTGGTATTTAGTAACATACGGGGTAACTCGTTGTATTTGGCAACATACGGGGTAACTCGTGGTATTTGGTAACATACAGGGTAACTCGTGGTATTTAGTAACATACGGGGTAACTCGTTGTATTTGGCAACATACGGGGTAACTCGTGGTATTTGGCAACATACGGGGTAACTCGTGGTATTTGGTAACATGCGGGGTAACTCGTGGTATTTAGTAACATACGGGGTAACTCGTTGTATTTGGCAACATACGGGGTAACTCGTGGTATTTGGTAACATACAGGGTAACTCGTGGTATTTAGTAACATACGGGGTAACTCGTTGTATTTGGCAACATACGGGGTAACTCGTGGTATTTGGCAACATACGGGGTAACTCGTGGTATTTGGCAACATACGGGGTAACTCGTTGTATTTGGCAACATACGGGGTAACTCGTGGTATTTGGTAACATACGGGGTAACTCGTGGTATTTGGTAAAATATGGGGTAACTCGTGGTATTTGGTAACATGCGGGGTAACTCGAGGAATTTGGTAACATACGGGGTAACTCGTGGTATTTGGTAACATACGGGGTAACTCGTGGTATTTGGTAACATACGGGGTAACTCGTGGTATTTAGTAACATACGGGGTAACTCATCGTATTTAGTAACATACGGGGTAACTCGTGGTATTTGGTAACATACGGGGTAACTCGTGGTATTTGGTAACATACGGGGTAACTCGTGGTATTTAGTAACATACGGGGTAACTCGTGGTATTTAGTAAATTACCGGGTAACTCGTGGTATTTAGTAACATACGGGGTAAGTTGTGGTATTTAGTAACAAACGGGGTAATTCATGGAATTTAGTAACATACGCAGTAACTCGACTTTGTTATACAGACCAGTCTGAGTGGGAGGTGCTTTGTAATACAGACCAGCCTGAATGGGAGGGGCTTTGTCACATAGGATGACTGGACTGGGAGGGGCTTTGTTATACAGACCAGCCTGAATGGGAGGGGCTTTGTTATACAGACCAGCCTGAGTGGGAGGGGCTTTGTTATACAGACCAGCCTGAGTGGGAGGGGCTTTGTCACATAGGATGACCGGACTGGGAGGGGCTTTGTTATACAGACCAGCCTGAATGGGAGGGGCTTTGTTATACAGACCAGCCTGAGTGGGAGGGGCTTTGTCACATAGGATGACTGGACTGGGAGGGGCTTTGTTATACAGACCAGCCTGAGTGGGAGGGGCTTTGTTATACAGACCAGCCTGAGTGGGAGGGGCTTTGTTATACAGACCAGCCTGAGTGGGAGGGGCTTTGTCACATAGGATGACCGGACTGGGAAGGGCTTTGTTATACAGACCAGCCTGAATGGGAGGGGCTTTGTTATACAGACCAGCCTGAGTGGGAGGGGCTTTGTCACATAGGATGACCGGACTGGGAAGGGCTTTGTTATACAGACCAGCCTGAATGGGAGGGGCTTTGTTATACAGACCAGCCTGAGTGGGAGGGGCTTTGTCACATAGGATGACCGGACTGGGAGGGGCTTTGTTATACAGACCAGCCTGAGTGGGAGGGGCTTTGTTATACAGACCAGCCTGAGTGGGAGGGGCTTTGTCACATAGGATGACTGGACTGGGAGGGGCTTTGTTATACAGACCAGCCTGAATGGGAGGGGCTTTGTTATACAGACCAGCCTGAGTGGGAGGGGCTTTGTCACATAGGATGACCGGACTGGGAGGGCTTTGTTATACAGACCAGCCTGAATGGGAGGGGCTTTGTTATACAGACCAGCCTGAATGGGAGGGGCTTTGTTATACAGACCAGCTTGAGTGGGAGGGGCTTTGTCACATAGGATGACTGGACTGGGAGGGGCTTTGTTATACAGACCAGCCTGAATGGGAGGGGCTTTGTTATACAGACCAGCTTGAGTGGGAGGGGCGTTGTCACATAGGATGACTGGACTGGGAGGGGCTTTGTTATACAGACCAGCCTGAATGGGAGGGGCTTTTATTATACAGACCAGTAACATAGAACGCGCAGCAGGACGCTCACAGAATAAAATAACTTTAATAACGTAGAATGCGCAGCAGGAACTTTCTCTACTGAATATTTATTTTGTGTATTGTACCTCGCTTTCTAAAATAAACGGGATGTAAGAGTCCCCAGAATACAGAGTAAATATTAATAAACGTAATCCAATAAAAAAAAGGAATGCGAGAGAAAGAACAAAAGTGATAAATAGTGAATTTTACTGTCAGTGGAAAACATCACTAAATTCCCTGATGCGTCGGTTTCGGAGCGTGCTGCACCCACCGAGCCGCATTCTTACACGTGTTAATGCGGACACACGTTTTATATCCCAGGATTACTGGCTGCATATTAGAATGGAGAGTATAAGAGCTGTGTTTTATTGGACTGATCGCTAATAAAATTATATAGTGTGTTAAATATTATTATACACATTAACAGGTATTCTGTGCTTCTGTGTAACGAGTGCAGGTATCCACAGAGAGACTGCAGGGATCCCCAGGACAAAGAGTGCAGGGATTCACAGAGAGAGTGCAGGGATCCCCAGGACAAAGAGTGCAGGGATCCCCAGAGAGAGTGCAGGGATCCCCAGAGAGAGTGCAGGGATCCCCAGAGAGACTGCAGGGATCCCCAGGACAAAGAGTGCAGGGATTCACAGAGAGAGTGCAGGGATCCCCAGAGAGAGTGCAGGGATCCCCAGAGAGAGTGCAGGGATCCCCAGGACAAAGAGTGCAGGGATTCACAGAGAGAGTGCAGGGATCCCCAGAGAGAGTGCAGGGATCCCCAGAGAGACTGCAGGGATCCCCAGGACAAAGAGTGCAGGGATTCCCAGAGAGAGTGCAGGGATCCCCAGAGAGAGTACAGGGATCCCCAGAGACAGTGCAGGGATCCCCAGAGAGAGTACAGGGATCCCCAGAGAGAGTACAGGGATCCCCAGAGAAAGTGCAGGGATCCCCAGGACAAAGAGTGCAGGGATTCACAGAGAGAGTGCAGGGATTCACAGAGAGAGTGCAGGGATCCCCAGAGAGAGTGCAGGGATCCCAGGGAGAGTGCAGGGATCCCAGGGAGAGTGCAGGGATCCCCAGAGAGAGTGCAGGGATCCCCAGCACAAAGAGTGCAGGGATTCATAGAGAGAGTACAGGGGGTGTGGGCATCCTCATAGAGAGTGCAGGTGGCATAGGAATACCCAGATAAAATGCATGGCTTGTAGAGACCACAAGAGAGAATGCAGGGATTCCCAGATAGAGTGTGTGGGGTGCAGGGATCCCTGGATAGAGTGTGTGGGGTGCAGAGATTCCTGGATAGAGTGTGTGGGGTGCAGAGATTCCCGGATAGAGTGTGTGGGGTGCAGAGATTCCCGGATAGAGTGTGTAGGGTGCAGAGATTCCCAGATAGAGTGTGTGGGGTGCAGAGATTCCCAGATAGAGTGTGTGGGGTGCAGGGATTCCCAGATAGAGTGTGTGGGTACAGAGATCCCCAGATAGAGTGTGTGGGTGCAGAGATCCCCAGATAGAGTGTGTGGGGTGCAGGGATCCCCAGATAGAGTGTGTGGGGTGCAGGGATCCCCGGATAAAGTGTGTGGGGTGCAGGGATCCCCGGATAGAGTGTGTGGGGTGCAGGGATCCCCGGATAGAGTGTGTGGGGTGCAGGGATCCCCAGATAGAGTGTGTGGGGTGCAGAGATTCCCAGATAGGGTATGTGGGGTGCAGAGATTCCCAGATAGAGTGTGTAGGGTGCAGAGATCCCCGGATAGAGTGTGTGGGGTGCAGAGATCCCCGGATAGAGTGTGTGGGTTGCAGAGATCCCCAGATAGAGTGTGTGGGTTGCAGAGATCCCCAGATAGAGTGTGTGGGGTGCAGGGATCCCCAGATAGAGTGTGTGGGGTGCAGGGATCCCCGGATAAAGTGTGTGGGGTGCAGGGATCCCCGGATAGAGTGTGTGGGGTGCAGGGATCCCCGGATAGAGTGTGTGGGGTGCAGGGATCCCCAGATAGAGTGTGTGGGGTGCAGAGATTCCCAGATAGGGTATGTGGGGTGCAGAGATTCCCAGATAGAGTGTGTAGGGTGCAGAGATCCCCGGATAGAGTGTGTGGGGTGCAGAGATCCCCGGATAGAGTGTGTGGGTTGCAGAGATCCCCAGATAGAGTGTGTGGGTTGCAGAGATCCCCAGATAGAGTGTGTGGGGTGCAGGGATCCCCAGATAGAGTGTGTGGGGTGCAGAGATCCCCAGATAGAGTGTGTGGGGTGCAGGGATCCCCGGAGAGTGAGTGTGGGGTGCAGGGATCCCCGGATAGAGTGTGTGGGGCGCAGGGATCCCCGGATAGAGTGGAGATATCCCAGGATAGAGTGCACACACAGCCCCTTGGTAAACTTATGGGGCAGACATTGGAGATGACACAGTACAGGTGTGTCTGCATCCAGGTGCCTGGGGAGGGAGGGGGAGGGGGAAGGATAATTGAAGTCTTGGCAGACGGTGAGAGAGCTGCCCTGGGGGGGTATGAGTGAGAGCGAATTATGAGAACCGTGAGACAGACATAGACACGCAATACACACATACATACAAATGCAATACATTCACCCGGTGTACACTATGGCATGACTACTACATACCTGCCATCCTGTACCCACCTTTAACTACCACATCCCCCGTCCTCCTATACCTAGCTATAACTACCCTATACCCCGTCCTCCTATACCTAGCTATAACTACCATATACCCCGTCCTCCTATACCTAACTATAACTAACGTATACCCCGTCCTCCTATACCTAGCTATAACTACCACATCCCCCGTCCTCCTATACCTAGCTATAACTACCGTATACCCCGTCCTCCTATACCTAGCTATAACTACCATATACCCCGTCCTCCTATACCTAACTATAACTAACGTATACCCCGTCCTCCTATACCTAGCTATAACTACCGTATACCCCGTCCTCCTATACCTAGCTATAACTACCGTATACCCCGTCCTCCTATACCTAGCTATAACTACCATATACCCCGTCCTCCTATACCTAGCTATAACTACCGTATACCCCGTCCTCCTATACCTGGCTATAACTACCATATACCCCGTCCTCCTATACCTAGCTATAACTACCGTATACCCCGTCCTCCTATACCTAGCTATAACTACCACATCCCCCGTCCTCCTATACCTAGCTATAACTACCGTATACCCCGTCCTCCTATACCTAGCTATAACTACCATATACCCCGTCCTCTTATACCTAGCTATAACTACCATATACCCCGTCCTCCTATACCTAGCTATAACTACCGTATACCCCGTCCTCCTATACCTAGCTATAACTACCATATACCCCGTCCTCTTATACCTAGCTATAACTACCATATACCCCGTCCTCCTATACCTAGCTATAACTACCGTATACCCCGTCCTCCTATACCTAGCTATAACTACCGTATACCCCGTCCTCCTATACCTGGCTATAACTACCATATACCCCGTCCTCCTATACCTAGCTATAACTACCGTATACCCCGTCCTCCTATACCTAGCTATAACTACCACATCCCCGTCCCCCTATACGTAACAATACTAACAATAACTACCGTATATCCCATCCACCTATACCTGGCTATAACTACCGTAACATGTAGCCTAATCCACCTGTACCAACCATATAAATGTCACTCTCTCTAACTGTAGGTACTAAATGTATAACTGTCTAAATGAACTCACATGATGTACGTACACCGTACCTGCCACTGTACCAAACCTGTATGTGTCTGTATGTTCACATCGTGTACCCTGACCTCCTCAGATTGTACCTACCTTTACTAACCCTGTAGTTGCTTTGAAGGATGGCGATATTGTGAATAGAGATCCGTGGAGTCAATGAGAGCCACAGGGCTCTCACTAAAGTGAAAATTGTCAGGAATTCAAAGTTAATTCCAAGTGAATTTCAAATTTTAGAGCAAAACAAATAGTGAAATCGGAAGCATAGCTGGCATGCAGAATGTATCCAATTCCCGACTATCCCTTTACTGAATAACCCTGAGATGGTAGCATTAATACCACCGCTTGTGCACAGTAGGTTAAACCCCCCATGGGTAAGGCCGGGAGGGGTCTGCTGTCCCTTTAAATCAGACGGCATTGTGCTGAGTTAGGCTGGTCTCTAAGCATCATTTAAACAATAGCCAGAGACTCGTAGATTGAAGGGGCGGCCAGCTTATATATCCTGTATATAAATTAACTTCCTGAGCTTCCAACACATTCTCATTACCAGCTAATCCCCTGCTGCCCACAATGACCTACCCCGGCCTGGGGCAGCCAGCAGACTTACCTTCTACAAACTAACCATTATGTAGGACAAGCTGCGGCTTAACCAGGTCCACCAACCTGATCCCCCACACGGGAATAGTTAATGCAAAGGATTAGTCAAACCAGCCCTTAACAGCATTTCACAATTAAACAGCATTTGTGTAAACAGTTCAAATTCTAATATCCTCTTACACTTACTGTTAAAAACACAAGCCTCTCACAGCCGCTCACAATGTATCAGAGTACAGAGCTGGTCATTTTAATTTGTTTGATTTTACAGTCAACTCAACAACATTTATTCTGTACACTAAATCACAAAATTCAGGCTAAAATATCCAAACTGTGACTTTGGGTGAGTTGGAGACATTTTGCAAATCAATCGTATGTTTTGTCTAAAGTTGGACGTTGGGCTTTCAATTCGCTATTCAGAGAATAATCGTCACCAGAGACTAGCAAAGACAAGACGAGTAAACTGCGAGCTGTGATTTGAAAGATTTTTTACTAAATCAATGTTTTCTGCCTCGATTCGGTTTTCATTCCATTACAAATCATTGCTTGATTGACCCGAGCTCGCAGCAAACGTTCTCTCGGGCGACACAACCATTTTACAGAATTTCACAGGAAATCGCCCGACTTCACTAAACCGAGAATTGAGAACAAAACTGCACATTTTGGGCAAAAGATATCTATGAGAAACTGAAGTAATCAGGCTGGAATTCAGTAGGTTATTTGTAATGACTGCTGCGCTCAATATGGGTTTAACGGCCGCTGCTTGTCTGACTGGGTTTCTCTGTCTATAGGTACCAGATAATGATTGTCATATGCGCAGTATTGCGAACAGCGCTCTGGGTTCCATTACCAGCCAATTACGTAATGTGTATTCACGCTATGGAAAAGGGCGTGATTGAAACCAAGAGGCTGATATTTGATCTCACTTCTTAAATTCCTCAAATGAAAAAATGTTTTTGAATTAGTCTTTCACCTGCAGTTTAATAAAAAAGTGTAAATAGGAGCCGAGGAAAACCGGCGTCTTTGAAGGGATTTATGGGGCGGAATCAAACACGTTTTAGGAAATTTGTGACACACAGAGTGCTCTGATTTTATGGTGTGATTTATTAAAGAAATTGCACGTTTTTAAGCATGAATGGCCAAAGCACTTTCAGGTAAATTCTCCACTAGCCAGACTCTGATAATAAGATGGCTGCTCTGTTAATAATCAGTCTGCAGGAATTCCCCCAATAAGAGCTCAGTTATAGAGTGCAGTGTAGCACGAACAGGCCCAGTTATAGCATTACTAATTAATGAATTAAAGATCTATTCATTCTGCCTCGCTGCGGTACCTGCTCTAATTAACCCGTTAGTGCCTGCAGAGTGGTACAGCTAATGGGTAAAGTGGGCTCTAGCCCTGGCAGTACGGGGGTCCTGTCTGTTTTAGGAGGTTGCTGATTTGGGTCGTGGCACCAGGAGTCCTGTGTCTTTTGGGCATGATTTGGGCGCTAACGGTACAGGGACCCTGAGTCCTTCAGGTGTCACATGATTTGGGCCCTAACGGTACAGGGACCCTGAGTCCTTCAGGTGTCACATGATTTGGGCCCTAACGGTACAGGGACCCTGAGTCCATTGAGAGTCACATGATTTGGGCCCTAACGGTACAGGGACCCTGAGTCCTTTGAGAGTCACATGATTTGGGCTCTAACAGTACAGGGGCCCTGTGTCCTTCGGGTGTCGCATGATTTGGGCTCTAACAGTACAGGGGCCCTGTGTCCTTCGGGTGTCGCATGATTTGGGCTCTAACAGTACAGGGGCCCTGTGTCCTTCAGGTGTCACATGATTTGGGCCCTAACGGTACAGGGACCCTGAGTCCTTAGGGTGTCACATGATTTGGGCTCTAACAGTAGAGGGGCCCCGAGCTTTGTGGTGTTAGCTGCTTTGGATCCTGGCAGCGTGGCTCTGAATCAGCACAGGTAACACTGGCGTCCAGGAAACAAAGTCAGACAGTTACCTGTTAGAAGTGATCTCATTGCCCCAGGCGTCTGTCTGGAACGGACAGGCAACTCAGTCAGACAGACAGACACAACGGGAATTTCTAACCAGGAATGTGCTCATTAAATGTTTAGCCCCGAGGGGTAAAAGGCCCAAACGAGGACAAAGGGAAAGTGAGCGCAATAGGACTGAGGGTTTTTAACTAAACTGTGACCCAAATATAAACTCTCTCAATACATGGTATTACAGGGAATGTGTGCAGCGCTAATTAACAATACATTCTCAATATTTCTAAATAAAAAGCTTCTACCTCACTCTGGTTTGATGATATCTGGGTGTTAATAATTAATTAATACAAAATAATTTATTTAGCGATTTCCCTTTGTTTTCCTTGGTGCTCCCAGGGGCCCATTATGTGAGTACTGGTTCCACAGAGACCCCTCTGCCTCAATTAAACTGAACAGACATGATATAAACCAGCCACCACCAGGTGACAATGAGTGCAGTGAGGATCACAGTGAGTGCAGTGAGGGATATAGTGGGTGCAGTAAGGGTGACAGAGTGTGGTGAGGATGTCAGTGGGTGCAGTGAGGGTGATAGTGGGTGCAGTGAGGGTGACAGTGAGTGCAGTGAGGGTGACCGTGGGTGCAGTGAGGGTGATCGTGGGTGCAGTGAGGGTGATCGTGGGTGCAGTGAGGATGACAGTGGGTGCAGTGAGGGTGACAGTGAGTGCAGTGAGGATGTCAGTGGGCGCAGTGAGGATGACAGTGGGTGCAGTGAGGGTGACAGTGGGTGCAGTGAGGGTGACAGTGGGTGCAGTGAGGGGGACAGTGGGTGCAGTGAGGGGGACAGTGGGTGCAGTGAGGGTGACAGTGGGTGCAGTGAGGGGGGCAGTGGGTGCAGTGAGGGGGCAGTGGGTGCAGTGAGGGTGACAGTGGGTGCAGTGAGGGTGACAGTGGGTGCAGTGAGGGTGACAGTGGGTGCAGTGAGGGTGACAGTGGGTGCAGTGAGGGGGGCAGTGGGTGCAGTGAGGGGGGCAGTGGGTGCAGTGAGGGTGACAGTGGGTGCAGTGAGGGGATGGTGGGTGCAGTGAGGGTGACAGTGGGTGCAGTGAGGGGGGCAGTGGGTGCAGTGAGGGGGGCAGTGGGTGCAGTGAGGGGGCAGTGGGTGCAGTGAGGGTGACAGTGGGTGCAGTGAGGGTGACAGTGGGTGCAGTGAGGGGGGCAGTGGGTGCAGTGAGGGTGACAGTGGGTGCAGTGAGGGGGGCAGTGGGTGCAGTGAGGGTGACAGTGGGTGCAGTGAGGGGGACAGTGGGTGCAGTGAGGGTGACAGTGGGTGCAGTGAGGGTGACAGTGGGTGCAGTGAGGGTGACAGTGGGTGCAGTGAGGGGGACAGTGGGTGCAGTGAGGGTGACAGTGGGTGCAGTGAGGGGGACAGTGGGTGCAGTGAGGGTGACAGTGGGTGCAGTGAGGGTGACAGTGGGTGCAGTGAGGGGATGGTGGGTGCAGTGAGGGGGGCAGTGGGTGCAGTGAGGGTGACAGTGGGTGCAGTGAGGGGGGCAGTGGGTGCAGTGAGGGTGACAGTGGGTGCAGTGAGGGGGACAGTGGGTGCAGTGAGGGGGACAGTGGGTGCAGTGAGGGTGACAGTGGGTGCAGTGAGGGTGACAGTGGGTGCAGTGAGGGGGGCAGTGGGTGCAGTGAGGGTGACAGTGGGTGCAGTGAGGGGGACAGTGGGTGCAGTGAGGGTGACAGTGGGTGCAGTGAGGGTGACAGTGGGTGCAGTGAGGGTGACAGTGGGTGCAGTGAGGGGGGCAGTGGGTGCAGTGAGGGGGCAGTGGGTGCAGTGAGGGTGACAGTGGGTGCAGTGAGGGTGACAGTGGGTGCAGTGAGGGTGACAGTGGGTGCAGTGAGGGGATGGTGGGTGCAGTGAGGGTGACAGTGGGTGCAGTGAGGGTGACAGTGGGTGCAGTGAGGGGGACAGTGGGTGCAGTGAGGGGGACAGTGGGTGCAGTGAGGGGGACAGTGGGTGCAGTGGGTGCAGTGAGGGGGCAGTGGGTGCAGTGAGGGGGCAGTGGGTGCAGTGAGGGTGACAGTGGGTGCAGTGAAGCTTATACCAGTAGACTATCAGCTCACATAGAAGAAGTGTTGACGTGTCTGAGATGAGAAATGCCCCCCCAGGATAACCCAGTCTGACACTCATTGTGAAGTCACATCTCTCCTCCATGATTCCATTGTTTAGAAATCCTATTATTCTGCAGACGTTTCCTTTTCATTATTCGCTGAATGGAAAGATTTTGGCCTTTATTAACCCTGTGAGGGACAGAGGGGTTGCTGTTCACAAGGCACAGCCGATCTGTGTGCAATATTTACACTTTTACAGACAAACGGTTCCATTGATGCGTGTCAGCACAGACACAGATTGTCTCCTCGAGTGGTTAATTATTAGAAACAAGAATTTTTAGTTACAGTAAATTAGATTACAAGATTCCTTGTTCATCTTCAGCTGCAAATCTTCTCCAAATGCTTCCTCTGAGGAAAATAAGGCTGGTTGGTGTGTGGGAAAGGCAATGTCTGTGTGTGAGAGAGTGTCTGTGTGAGTGTGCCAGAGTGTCTGTGTATGAAGGTATCAGTGTGTGTCAGAGTGTCTGTGTATGAAGGTATCAGTGTGTGTCAGAGTGTCTGTGTATGAAGGTATCAGTGTGTGTCAGAGTGTCTGTGCTTGAGAGAGTGTCTGTGCGTGAGAGAGTGTCTGTGCGTGAGAGAGTGTCTGTGCGTGAGAGAGTGTCTGTGTGAGTGTGCCAGAGTGTCTGTGTGTGAGAGAGTGTCTGTGTGAGTGTGCCAGAGTGTCTGTGCATGAAGGTATCAGTGTGTGTCAGAGTGTCTGTGTATGAAGGTATCAGTGTGTGTCAGAGTGTCTGTGCTTGAGAGAGTGTCTGTGCGTGAGAGAGTGTCTGTGCGTGAGAGAGTGTCTGTGCGTGAGAGAGTGTCTGTGTGAGTGTGCCAGAGTGTCTGTGTGTGAGAGAGTGTCTGTGTGAGTGTGCCAGAGTGTCTGTGCATGAAGGTATCAGTGTGTGTCAGAGTGTCTGTGTATGAAGGTATCAGTGTGTGTCAGAGTGTCTGTGCTTGAGAGAGTGTCTGTGCGTGAGAGAGTGTCTGTGCGTGAGAGAGTGTCTGTGTGAGTGTGCCAGAGTGTCTGTGTGTGAGAGTGTCTGTGTGAGTGTGTCAGAGTGTCTGTGCATGAAGGTATCAGTGTGTGTCAGAGTGTCTGTGTATGAAGGTATCAGTGTGTGTCAGAGTATGAAGGTATCAGTGTGTGTCAGAGTGTCTGTGCGTGAGGGTATCAGTGTGTGTCAGAGTGTCTGTGTATGAAGGTATCAGTGTGTGTCAGAGTGTCTGTGCATGAAGGTATCAGTGTGTGTCAGAGTCTCTGTGCGTGGGGGTGTCTGTGTGTGAGAATTCTAGTGTATGTAAGAGACTGTGAGAGTGTCTGTGTTTGAGAGAGTGTCTGTGTAAGTGTGCCAGAGTGTCTGTGCGTGTGAGGGTGTCTGTGTATGAGAGAGCGTCTGTGTGTGAGAGCGTCAGTGTGTGAGAGATTGTCAGTGTGTAAGAGAATGTCTTTGTGAGTGTCTGTGCATGTGAGGGTGTTTGTGTATGAGAGAGTGTCAGTGTGTGAGAGAATGTCTGTGTGAATGTCTGTGCATGTGAGGGTGTTTGTGTATGAGAGAGTGTCTGTGTGTGAGAATGTCACTGTATGTAAGAGACTATGAGAGTGTCTATGTGTGAGACAGAACACATGGAGATGTGATACTATGGGCAGATGTTGGGTTGGGGTTCCAAATCACATTTCAGGAGTACAAGGGTCGGGGAGAGTAACAGAGGAATCATGGTAATGGGTTCAGCCCTGGAAACATTGAGAAGAAGAGAGAATCTGTCTGGGTGGATTAGAGGAAACATAGGTCAAGAAGGTTGATGATCCGACTCTTGGTGGATTAGAAAATATGAAATTCTGTTCTGAAGGTCTCGGGTGGACAGGAGTTTGGGTTTTTGGTGGATATGAAAAACAAGGATGTATCCTGGATAGTGGATACAGTGAAAGGCCGGGAGTTTGGGTTTTTGGTGGATAAGAGGAACAAGGATGTATCCTGGAGACAGTGAAAGGACAGTTCAGGTTTTTGGTAAATTATGTTAGAACAAGGGCAGGCAACGTTTGGTGCTGCAGATGTTGGTGACTACATCTCTCCTGATGCTTTGCCAGCATTATGGCGTGCCGAAGGTTTTTTTAAAAAGAGTAATTTGGAAACATTGAGAAGAAGAGAGAATCTGTCTGGGTGGATTAGAGGAAACATAGGTCAAGAAGGTTGGAAATCCGTCTCTTGGTGGATTAGAAAATATGAAATTCTGTTCTGAAGGTCTCGGGTAGACAGGAGTTCGGGTTTTTGGTGCATAAGAAAAACAAGGATGTATCCTGGAGACAGTGAAAGGACGGGAATTTGGGTTTTGGGGGGATAAGAGGAACAAGGATGTATCCTGGAGTCAATGAAAGGACGGGAATTTGGGTTTTTTGGGGATAAGAGGAACAAGGATGTATTCTGGAGACAGTGAAAGGACGGGAGTTTGGGTTTGGTGGATAAGAGGAACAAGGATGTATCCTGGAGACAGTGAAAGGACGGGAGTTCGGGTTTTTGGTGGATAAGAGGAACAAGGATGTATCCTGGAGACAGTGAAAGGACAGGAGTTCAAGTTTTTGGTAAATTATGTTAGAACAAGGGCAGGCAACGTTTGGTGCTGCAGATGTTGGTGACTACATCTCTCCTGATGCTTTGCCAGCATTGTGGCGTGCCGAAGGTTTGTATTAAACAGAGTAATTTCAGGTGTGTATCTGTCAATTACTGGGATACAGGTTCATCTTAACTTCATAACAGTGCCAGAGGTAATGCCAAATCATCATACGCCACAGATAACCGATGCTAAAACCACCTTACAAACTGCAGATGGACATCTGCTACAAAAGAAACATTGTGATCCAGCACAGTATGGTCTGCCTAGAATGATGAGTCTCGTAGCCCATGGCGCAGCCTGGCCCGTGAAGGAAGATGGGAGAGGTGGGTGGATTGCAACGTGTTGGGTTTATTAGTCACAGGAAACAGCAGGTAAAAACCTGACTGAGACAGCAATGCCTTACTCACTGAGTGCAGGGACCAGGGAGGAAAACAATGCCTCACTCACTGAGTGCAGGGACCAGGGAGGAAAACAATGCCTCACTCACTGAGTGCAGGGACCAGGGAGGAAAACAATGCCTCACTCGCTGAGTGCAGGGACCAGGGAGGAAAACAATGCCTCACTCACTGAGTGCAGGGACCAGGGAGGAAAACAATGCCTCACTCACTGAGTGCAGGGACCGGGGAGGCAAACAATGCCTCACTCAATGAGTGCAGGGACCGGGGAGGAAAACAATGCCTCACTCACTGAGTGCAGGGACCAGGGAGGAAAACAATGCCTCACTCACTGAGTGCAGAGACCAGGGAGGAAAACAATGCCTCACTCACTGAGTGCAGGGACCAGGGAGGAAAACAATGCCTCACTCACTGAGTGCAGGGACCAGGGAGGCAAACAATGCCTTACTCACTGAGTGCAGGGACCAGGAAGGAAAACAATGCCTCACTCACTGAGTGCAGGCACCAGGGAGGAAAACAATGCCTCACTCACTGAGTGCAGGGACCGGGGAGGAAAACAATGCCTCACTCACTGAGTGCAGGGACCAGGGAGGAAAACAATGCCTCACTCACTGAGTGCAGGCACCGGGGAGGAAAACAATGCCTCACTCACTGAGTGCAGGCACCGGGGAGGAAAACAATGCCTCACTCACTGAGTGCAGGGACCAGGGAGGAAAACAATGCCTTACTCGCTGAGTGCAGGGACCGGGGAGGAAAACAATGCCTTACTCACTGAGTGCAGGGACCGGGGAGGCAAACAATGCCTCACTCACTGAGTGCAGGGACCGGGGAGGAAAACAATGCCTCACTCACTGAGTGCAGGGGCCAGGGAGGAAAACAATGCCTCACTCACTGAGTGCAGGGACCGGGGAGGAAAACAATGCCTCACTCACTGAGTGCAGGCACCGGGGAGGAAAACAATGCCTCACTCACTGAGTGCAGGGACCGGAGGGGCAAACAATGCCTCACTCACTGAGTGCAGGGACCGGGGAGGAAAACAATGCCTCACTCACTGAGTGCAGGCACCGGGGAGGAAAACAATGCCTCACTCACTGAGTGCAGGGACCAGGGAGGAAAACAATGCCTCACTCACTGAGTGCAGGCACCAGGGAGGAAAACAATGCCTCACTCACTGAGTGCAGGCACCAGGGAGGAAAACAATGCCTCACTCACTGAGTGCAGGGACCGGAGGGGCAAACAATGCCTCACTCACTGAGTGCAGGCACCAGGGAGGAAAACAACGCCTCACTCACTGAGTGCAGGCACCAGGGAGGAAAACAATGCCTCACTCACTGAGTGCAGGGACCGGAGGGGCAAACAATGCCTCACTCACTGAGTGCAGGGACCGGGGAGGAAAACAATGCCTCACTCACTGAGTGCAGGGACCAGGGAGGAAAACAATGCCTCACTCACTGAGTGCAGGGACCAGGGAGGAAAACAATGCCTCACTCACTGAGTGCAGGCACTGGGGAGGAAAACAATGCCTCACTCACTGAGTGCAGGCACCGGGGAGGAAAACAATGCCTCACTCACTGAGTGCAGGCACCAGGGAGGCAAACAATGCCTCACTCACTGAGTGCAGGCACCAGGGAGGCAAACAATGCCTCACTCACTGAGTGCAGGGACCGGAGGGGCAAACAATGCCTCACTCACTGAGTGCAGGGACCGGAGGGGCAAACAATGCCTCACTCACTGACTGCAGGGACCGGGGAGGCAAACAATGCCTCACTCAATGAGTGCAGGGACCGGGGAGGAAAACAATGCCTTACTCACTGAGTGCAGGCACCAGGGAGGAAAACAATGCCTCACTCACTGAGTGCAGGGACCAGGGAGGAAAACAATGCCTCACTCACTGACTGCAGGGACCGGGGAGGCAAACAATGCCTCACTCAATGAGTGCAGGGACCGGGGAGGCAAACAATGCCTCACTCACTGAGTGCAGGCACCAGGGAGGAAAACAATGCCTCACTCACTGAGTGCAGGCACCAGGGAGGAAAACAATACCTCACTCACTGAGTGCAGGCACCAGGGAGGAAAACAATGCCTCACTCACTGAGTGCAGGGACCGGAGGGGCAAACAATGCCTCACTCACTGAGTGCAGGGACCGGGGAGGAAAACAATGCCTCACTCACTGAGTGCAGGGACCAGGGAGGAAAACAATGCCTCACTCACTGAGTGCAGGGGCCAGGGAGGAAAACAATGCCTCACTCACTGAGTGCAGGCACCAGGGAGGAAAACAATGCCTCACTCACTGAGTGCAGGCACCGGGGAGGAAAACAATGCCTCACTCACCGAGTGCAGGGACTAAGGAGGCAAACAATGCCTCACTCACTGAGTGCAGGGACCGGGGTGGAAAACAATGCCTCACTCACTGAGTGCAGGGACCAGGGAGGAAAACAATGCCTCACTCACTGAGTGCAGGGACCAGGGAGGAAAACAATGCCTCACTCACTGAGTGCAGGGACCAGGGAGGAAAACAATGCCTGAGAGAGTGCAGGCCTTGGAGAGCAGAGAGAGTGCAGGCCTGGGAGAGCAGAGAGAGCGCAGGTCTGGGGGAGCAGAGAGAGCGCAGGTCTGGGGGAGCAGAGAGAGCGCAGGTCTGGGGGAGCAGAGAGAGCGCAGGTCTGGGGGAGCAGAGAGAGCGCAGGTCTGGGGGAGCAGAGAGAGCGCAGGTCTGGGGGAGCAGAGAGAGCGCAGGTCTGGGGGAGCAGAGAGAGCGCAGGTCTGGGGGAGCAGAGAGAGCGCAGGTCTGGGGGAGCAGAGAGAGCGCAGGTCTGGGGGAGCAGAGAGAGCGCAGGTCTGGGGGAGCAGAGAGAGCGCAGGTCTGGGAGAGCAGAGAGAGCGCAGGTCTGGGAGAGCAGAGAGAGCGCAGGTCTGGGAGAGCAGAGAGAGCGCAGGTCTGGGGGAGCAGAGAGAGCGCAGGTCTGGGAGAGCAGAGAGAGCGCAGGTCTGGGAGAGCAGAGAGAGCGCAGGTCTGGGAGAGCAGAGAGAGCGCAGGTCTGGGAGAGCAGAGAGAGCGCAGGTCTGGGAGAGCAGAGAGGGCGCAGGTCTGGGAGAGCAGAGAGAGCGCAGGTCTGGGAGAGCAGAGAGAGCGCAGGTCTGGGAGAGCAGAGAGAGCGCAGGTCTGGGAGAGCAGAGAGAGCGCAGGTCTGGGAGAGCAGAGAGAGCGCAGGTCTGGGAGAGCAGAGAGAGCGCAGGTCTGGGAGAGCAGAGAGAGCGCAGGTCTGGGAGAGCAGAGAGAGCGCAGGTCTGGGAGAGCAGAGAGAGCGCAGGTCTGGGAGAGCAGAGAGAGCGCAGGTCTGGGAGAGCAGAGAGAGCGCAGGTCTGGGAGAGCAGAGAGAGCGCAGGTCTGGAAGAGCAGAGAGAGCGCAGGTCTGGGGGAGTAGAGAGAGCGCAGGTCTGGGGGAGTAGAGAGAGCGCAGGTCTGGGGGAGCAGAGAGAGCGCAGATCTGGGGGAGCAGAGAGAGCACAGGTCTGGGAGAGCAGAGAGAGCGCAGGTCTGGGGGAGCAGAAAGAGCGCAGGTCTGGGAGAGCAGAGAGAGCGCAGGTCTGGGGGAGTAGAGAGAGCGCAGGTCTGGGAGAGCAGAGAGAGCGCAGGTCTGGGAGAGCAGAGAGAGCGCAGGTCTGGGAGAGCAGAGAGAGCACAGGTCTGGGAGAGCAGAGAGAGCGCAGGTCTGGGGGAGCAGAGAGAGCGCAGGTCTGGGGGAGTAGAGAGAGCGCAGGTACCCCCTCTCTCTCCCCCAGGGGAGTAGAGAGAGCGCAGGTCTGGGAGAGCAGAGAGAGCACAGGTCTGGGAGAGCAGAGAGAGTGCAGGTCTGGGGGAGCAGAGAGAGCGCAGGTCTGGGGGAGTAGAGAGAGCGCAGGTACCCCCTCTCTCTCCCCCAGGGGAGTAGAGAGAGCGCAGGTCTGGGGGAGTAGAGAGAGCGCAGGTCTGGGGGAGCAGAGAGAGCGCAGGTCTGGGGGAGCAGAGAGAGCGCAGGTCTGGGGGAGCAGAGAGAGCGCAGGTCTGGGGGAGCAGAGAGAGCGCAGGTCTGGGGGAGTAGAGAGAGCGCAGGTCTGGGAGAGCAGAGAGAGTGCAGGTCTGGGGGAGCAGAGAGAGCGCAGGTCTGGGGGAGTAGAGAGAGCGCAGGTACCCCCTCTCTCTCCCCCAGGGGAGTAGAGAGAGCGCAGGTCTGGGGGAGCAGAGAGAGCGCAGGTCTGGGGGAGCAGAGAGAGCGCAGGTCTGGGGGAGCAGAGAGAGCGCAGGTCTGGGGGAGCAGAGAGAGCGCAGGTCTGGGGGAGTAGAGAGAGCGCAGGTCTGGGGGAGCAGAGAGAGCGCAGGTCTGGGGGAGCAGAGAGAGCGCAGGTCTGGGGGAGCAGAGAGAGCGCAGGTCTGGGGGAGCAGAGAGAGCGCAGGTCTGGGGGAGCAGAGAGAGCGCAGGTCTGGGGGAGTAGAGAGAGCGCAGGTCTGGGAGAGCAGAGAGAGTGCAGGTCTGGGGGAGCAGAGAGAGCGCAGGTCTGGGGGAGTAGAGAGAGCGCAGGTACCCCCTCTCTCTCCCCCAGGGGAGTAGAGAGAGCGCAGGTCTGGGGGAGTAGAGAGAGCGCAGGTCTGGGGGAGCAGAGAGGGCGCAGGTCTGGGGGAGCAGAGAGGGCGCAGGTCTGGGGGAGCAGAGAGAGCGCAGGTCTGGGGGAGCAGAGAGAGCGCAGGTCTGGGGGAGCAGAGAGAGCGCAGGTCTGGGGGAGGATAAAAAGGATGAAGTGATTTTGAAAGTAACATAAATCTTCTCTCTGTTTAATCCTCTGAATGGGAACAGTCCCTTACATGGCATGGGGGAAGCAGGAGAGGCGGGTGTCCCGGCCCCAGGGGGCAAATTGAGGAGGAGGAGAATTGTCCTATAAGAATGTTCACTTGTAAAGTAAATGAAGAGTCAGCCTCCCCTCACACACACTATAACACCATGTCATGTATACACAGCACAGGTACAGCACAGACAGCGGCAGTGCCAGCCTGCCCTCACACACTACTACACCATGCCATGTATATACAGCACAGGGACATCACAGACAGCGGCAGTGCCAGCCTCCCCTCACACACTACTACACCATGCCATGTATACACAGCACAGGTACAGCACAGACAGCGGCAGTGCCAGCCTCCCTCACACACTACTACACCATGCCATGTATACACAGCACAGGTACAGCACAGACAGCGGCAGTGCCAGCCTCCCCTCACACACTACTACACCATGCCATGTATACACAGCACAGGTACAGCACAGACAGCGGCAGTGCCAGCCTCCCCTCACACACTACTACACCATGCCATGTATACACAGCACAGGTACAGCACAGACAGCGGCAGTGCCAGCCTCCCCTCACACACTACTACACCATGCCATGTATACACAGCACAGGTACAGCACAGACAGCGGCAGTGCCAGCCTCCCCTCACACACTACTACACCATGCCATGTATACACAGCACAGGTACAGCACAGACAGCGGCAGTGCCAGCCTCCCCTCACACACTACTACACCATGCCATGTATACACAGCACAGGTACAGCACAGACAGCGGCAGTGCCAGCCTCCCCTCACACACTACTACACCATGCCATGTATACACAGCACAGGGACATCACAGACAGCGGCAGTGCCAGCCTCCCCTCACACACTACTACACCATGCCATGTATACACAGCACAGGTACATCACAGACAGCGGCAGTGCCAGCCTCCCCTCACACACTACTACACCATGCCATGTATACACAGCACAGGTACAGCACAGACAGTGGCAGTGTCAGCCTCCCCTCACACACTACTACACCATGCCATGTATACACAGCACAGGTACAGCACAGACAGCGGCAGTGCCAGCCTCCCCTCACACACTACTACACCATGCCATGTATACACAGCACAGGTACAGCACAGACAGCGGCAGTGCCAGCCTCCCCTCACACACTACTACACCATGCCATGTATACACAGCACAGGGACATCACAGACAGCGGCAGTGCCAGCCTCCCCTCACACACTACTACACCATGCCATGTATACACAGCACAGGTACAGCGCAGACAGCGACAGTGCCAGCCTCCCCTCACACACTACTACACCATGCCATGTATACACAGCACAGGGACATCACAGACAGCAGCAGTGCCAGCCTCCCCTCACACACTACTACACCATGCCATGTATACACAGCACAGGTACAGCACAGACAGCAGCAGTGCCAGCCAGCCCCTCCCTTCCCCCTCTGTAGAAGCACTGGGTCCCAAACGCCTGGTTATATGACCCTCCATTCTGCCTTACTCTGTAATTAGCCACCTGGCTATGGGTGGGGTTACGTTGAATGGCACTACAACATGTTTGTTTGTAGTGAAGGAACCAAGAGCACCCCAGAAAGGAACGAGCTGGGGTTTGTGAAAATGTGAGCACAGAGAGGGGGTACAGGGTAATGGGAGCCTGTGAGAGGGGGTAGAGTGTATTGGGAGTCTGTGAGAGGGCGTAAAGGGTAATGCGAGACTGTGAGAGGGATACAGGGTAATGGGAGACTGTGAGAGGGGATACAGGGTAATGGGAGACTGTGAGCGGGGATACAGGGTAATGGGAGTCTGTGAGAGGGGGTACAGGGTAATGGGAGACTGTGAGAGGGGGTACAGGGTAATGGGAGACTGTGAGAGGGGGTAGAGTGTATTGGGAGTCTGTGAGAGGGGGTACAGGGTAATGCGAGACTGTGAGAGGGGGGTAGAGCGTATTGGGAGTCTGTGAGAGGGGGGTAGAGCGTATTGGGAGTCTGTGAGAGGGGGGTAGAGGGTAATGGGAGACCGTGAGAGGGGGGTACAGGGTAATGGGAGTCAATGAGACGGGGGTACAGGGTAATGGCAGTCAATGAGAGGGGTACAGGGTAATTGGAGGCTTTGAGAGGGGTACAGGGTAATCGGAGGCTGTGAGAGGGGGGTAAAGGATAATCAGAGGCTGTGAGAGGGGGGTACAGGGCAATGGGATTCTGTGAGAGAGGGGTAGAGGGTAATGGGATTCTGTGAGAGAGGGGTAGAGGGTAATGGGATTCTGTGAGAGAGGGGTAGAGGGTAATGGGATTCTGTGAGAGAGGGGTAGAGGGTAATGGGAGTCTGTGATAGGGATACGGGGTAATGGGAGGCTGTAAGAGGGGGGTATAGGGTAATGGGAGTCAATGAGAGGGGGTACAGGGTAATGGGAGTCTGTGAGAGGGGGTACAGGGTAATTGAAAGCTGTGAGAGGGGGTACAGGATAATGGGAGACTGTGAGAGGGGGTACAGCGTAATGAGAGACCGTGAGAGGGATACAGGGTAATTGAAGGCGGTCAGAGGTGGTACAGTGTAATGGCAGACTGTGAGAGGGGATACATGGTAATTGGACGCTGTGAGAGGGGGTACAGGGTAATGGGAGGCTGTAAGAGGGGGTACAGGGTAATGGGAGTCTGTGAGAGGGAAACAGGGTAATTGGAGGCTGTGAGAGGGGGTACAGGGTAATGGGAGGCTGTAAGAGGGGGTACAGGGTAATGGGAGTCTGTGAGAGGGAAACAGGGTAATGGCAGACTGTGAGAGGGGGTACAGGGTAATGGGAGGTGTAAGAGGGGGTACAGGGTAATGGGAGTCTGTGAGAGGGAAACAGGGTAATTGGAGGCTGTGAGAGGGAAACAGGGTAATTGGAGGCTGTGAGAGGGGTGTACAGGGTAATGGGAGTCTGTGAGAGGGATACAGGGTAATGGCAGACTGTGAGAGGGGGTACAGGGTAATGGGAGTCTGTGAGAGGGGGTACAGGGTAATTGGAGACTGTGAGAGGGGGTACAGTGTAATAGGAGTCTGTGAGAGGGGGTACAGGGTAATGGGAGTCTGTGAGAGGGGGTACAGGGTAATGGGAGTCTGTGAGAGGGGGTACAGGGTAATGGGAGGCTGTGAGAGGGGATACAGGGTAATGGGAGACTGTGAGAGGGGGTACAGGGTAATGGGAGGCTTGAGAGGGGGTACAGGGTAATAGGAGTCTGTGAGAGGGGGTACAGGGTAATGGGAGTCTGTGAGAGGGGATACAGGGCAATGGGAGTCTGTGAGAGGGGATACAGGGCAATGGGAGTCTGTGAGAGGGGGTACAGGGTAATGGGAGTCTGTGAGAGGGGGTACAGGGTAATGGGAGTCTGTGAGAGGGGATACAGGGTAATGGGAGTCTGTGAGAGGGGGTACAGGGTAATGGGAGTCTGTGAGAGGGGGTACAGGGTAATGGGAGGCTGTGAGAGGGGATACAGGGTAATGGGAGTCTGTGAGAGGGGGTACAGGGTAATAGGAGTCTGTGAGAGGGATACAGGGTAATGGGAGTCTGTGAGAGGGGGTACAGGGTAATAGGAGTCTGTGAGAGGGGGTACAGGGTAATGGGAGTCTGTGAGAGGGGGTACAGGGTAATAGGAGTCTGTGAGAGGGGATACAGGGTAATGGGAGGCTGTGAGAGGGGATACAGGGTAATGGGAGTCTGTGAGAGGGGGTACAGGGTAATGGGAGTCTGTGAGAGGGGGTACAGGGTAATAGGAGTCTGTGAGAGGGATACAGGGTAATGGGAGTCTGTGAGAGGGGGTACAGGGTAATAGGAGTCTGTGAGAGGGATACAGGGTAATAGGAGTCTGTGAGAGGGGGTACAGGGTAATGGGAGTCTGTGAGAGGGGGTACAGGGTAATAGGAGTCTGTGAGAGGGGATACAGGGTAATGGGAGGCTGTGAGAGGGGATACAGGGTAATGGGAGTCTGTGAGAGGGGGTACAGGGTAATGGGAGTCTGTGAGAGGGGGTACAGGGTAATAGGAGTCTGTGAGAGGGATACAGGGTAATGGGAGTCTGTGAGAGGGGGTACAGGGTAATAGGAGTCTGTGAGAGGGATACAGGGTAATAGGAGTCTGTGAGAGGGGATACAGGGTAATGAGAGACTTTGAGAGGGGGTATAGGGTAATGAGAGCTCTTTATAGGGGTGCAGGCGGAAAGTGAAAGCAGACACTTTATATTGGGAAGATTAAAGAGAGGGGGAAGGGGAGAGATTAAGGAAAGGAAGGAAGGGGAGGCAGGAAGCGGGAGTGAGGAGAGGCAATCATTGTTTTTAAACAATCCTGAGAAGGAGGATTTCTGTGTTGGTTAATAATAGCCTTACACATAAAACTGGGCTGCAGAGCTTGCACCTTCCCAGAGTGACAAAAGTCATGTGGGAGATGTGAGTAACTAGGGAGTAACAAAAAATAGACATATAGGGATGGAACGAGCAATGAAAAGTGAGTAAAAGAGAAAGTCTTGAGTAATGCCCGGAAACACTAGGGAATGAGGAGAGAGGCAAGGAGTCTGAGAAGGATGGGGGAAACCAAGAGGGATGGGGGAAAACAGGATTGATGGGGGAGAACGGGAGGGATGGGGGAGACAGAGGAATGGGGGAGAAGGGGATTGTTGGGGGGGCGGCAGAGGGATGGGGAGAAAGGGAGGGATGGAAGAGACTGAGAGGGATGGGGAGAACGGGAGGGATGGAAGAGACTGAGAGGGATGGAAGAGACTGAGAGGGATGGAAGAGACTGAGAGGGATGGAAGAGACTGAGAGGGATGGGGAGAACGGGAGGGATGGAAGAGACTGAGAGGGATGGAAGAGACTGAGAGGGATGGAAGAGACTGAGAGGGATGGAAGAGACTGAGAGGGATGGAAGAGACTGAGAGGGATGGAAGAGACTGAGAGGGATGGAAGAGACTGAGAGGGATGGAAGAGACTGAGAGGGATGGGGGAGACTGAGAGGGATGGAAGAGACTGAGAGGGATGGAAGAGACTGGGAGGGATGGAAGAGACTGAGAGGGATGGAAGAGACTGAGAGGGATGGAAGAGACTGGGAGGGATGGAAGAGACTGAGAGGGATGGAAGAGACTGAGAGGGATGGAAGAGACTGGGAGGGATGGAAGAGACTGAGAGGGATGGAAGAGACTGAGAGGGATGGAAGAGACTGAGAGGGATGGAAGAGACTGGGAGGGATGGAAGAGACTGAGAGGGATGGGGGAGAGCGAGAGGGATGGTGGGAGAGCGAGAGGGATGGTGGGAGAGCGAGAGGGATGGTGGGAGAGCGAGAGGGATGGTGGGAGAGCGAGAGGGATGGTGGGAGAGCGAGAGGGATGGTGGGAGAGCGAGAGGGATGGTGGGAGAGCGAGAGGGATGGTGGGAGAGCGAGAGGGATGGTGGGAGAGCGAGACAAATTGGAGAAAACCGAGAGGGATGAGGGAGACCAAGAGGGATGGGGAAGAACTGAGAGTAATGGGGAGAACTGAGAGGAATGGGGGATGACGAGAGTAATGGGGAGGACGAGAGTAATGGGGAGGACGAGAGTAATGGGGAGTCCGAGAGAGATGGGGAGTCCGAGAGAGATGGGGAGTCCGAGAGAGATGGGGAGTCCGAGAGAGATGGGGAGTCCGAGAGAGATGGGGAGTCCGAGAGAGATGGGGAGTCCGAGAGAGATGGGGAGTCCGAGAGAGATGGGGTAGACGAAGAGGTAACCACATCTAGGATTAGGCCATTGAGGAGACAGGAGACAGGAATAGGTCATGGCAACCGCTGTGGACAAGGTGGGAGTCCCACCATAACGTACCCCGCAAAGTCTAAAATGTTTTGCCTAAACTGACACATTTTATTCAGGAGGACTGATTTTCATATTCCATATTCCAATATGGGCAGCACGGACTGGGTATATGATAGATATGTGTACTTACATACATACAATAAAACCATAACACACAGTATAGGGACCCTATAAATATGGCCCCAGTCCCTATACAGGGAACCTATAGAATAACTACCGCCCCGATCCCTATACAGGAAACCTATAGAATAACTACTGCCCCGGTCCCTATACAGGAAACCTATAGAATAACTACCGCCCCGGTCCCTATACAGGAAACCTATAGAATAACTACCGCCCCGGTCCCTATACAGGAAACCTATAGAATAACTACCGCCCCGGTCCCTATACAGGAAACCTATAGAATAACTACCGCCCAGTCCCTATACAGGGAACCTATAGAATAACTACTGCCCCGGTCCCTGTACAGGGAACCTATAGAATAACTACTGCCCCGGTCCCTGTACAGGAAACCTATAGAATAACTACCGCCCCGGTCCCTGTTCAGAGAACCTATGGAATAACTACCGCCCCGGTCCATGTACAGGGAACCTATAGGATAACTACCGACCCAGTCCCTGTACAGGGAACCTATAGAATAACTACCGCCCCGGTCCCTGTACAGGGAACCTATAGAATAACTACCGCCCCGGTCCCTGTTCAGAGAACCTATGGAATAACTACCGCCCCGGTCCATGTACAGGGAACCTATAGGATAACTACCGCCCGGTCCCTGTATAGGGAACCTATAGAATACCTACCGCCCCAGTCCCTGTACATGGAGCCTATAGAATAACTACCGCCCCGGTCCCTGTTCAGAGAACCTATGGAATAACTACCGCCCCGGTCCCTGTTCAGGGAACCTATAGAATAACTACCGCCCCGGTCCCTGTACAGGGAGCCTATAGAATACCTACCGCCCCAGTCCCTGTACAGGGAACCTATAGAATAACTACCGCCCCGGTCCCTGTACAGGGAACCTATAGAATAACTACCGCCCCAGTCCCTATACAGGAAACCTATAGAATAACTACCGCCCCGGTCCCTGTTCAGAGAACCTATAGAATAACTACCGCCCCGGTCCCTGTACAGGGAATATATATGTGTAGATAGACAGACTATATAATAAACAGACAGATGTTTTTACATACACATGTAGCATAGATTTGTTGGTTTTATTAAATTATCTTATTGTGTTTGACTAATATCCCATGTAATAACTAGAGGGAGAATATATTAATTTTTTTTTCATCGACAGAGTACAGCAGGCGCTGTGGGTACAGCACAGAGTACAGCAGGGGCTGTGGGTACAGCACAGAATACAGCAGGGGCTGTGGGTACAGCACAGAATACAGCAGGGGCTGTGGGTACAGCACAGAATATAGCAGGGGCTGTGGGTACAGCACAGAATATAGCAGGGGCTGTGGTACAGCGCAGAGTACAGCAGGGGCTGTGGGTACAGCACAGAATATAGCAGGAGCTGTGGGTACAGCACAGAATATAGCAGGAGCTGTGGGTACAGCACAGAATATAGCAGGGGCTGTGGTACAGCGCAGAGTACAGCAGGGGCGGTGGGTACAGCACAGAATATAGCAGGGGCTGTGGTACAGCGCAGAGTAGAGCAGGGGCAGTGGGTACAGCACAGAGTAGAGCAGGGGCTGTGGGTACAGCACAGAGTACAGCAGGGGCGGTGGGTACAGCACAGAGTAGAGCAGGGGCTGTGGTACAGCGCAGAGTAGATCAGGGGCTGTGGTACAGCGCAGAGTAGAGAAAGGGCAGAGGGTACAGCGCAGAGTAGAGCAGGGGCAGAGGGTACAGCGCAGAGTAGAGCAGGGGCTGTGGGTACAGCAAACTGTAACAGATCATAATTTAGAAATATCTCTATATAATAAACCACCTATAAAACTTAAAATTAAACACAGACAATAATCCGAATCTGATAGCAACTGATTGTATATTATTAATAATTGGAATTAATGTCAGCGAGAAATCCATGAACATCCAGCAATGCATATTCACACACCTATCCTGAGATATTCTTATTATTATTATTATTATATATGTATCTACATTCACACACCTATCCTGAGATATTATAATTATATATGTATCTACATTCACACACCTATCCTGAGATATTATTATTATATATGTATCTTCATTCACATACCTATCGTGTGATATTATTATTATTATTATATATGTATCTGCATTCACACACCTATCCTGAGATATTATTATTATTATTATATATATATCTACATTCACACACCTATCCTGAGATATTATTATTATTATTATATATGTATCTGCATTCACATACCTATCGTGTGATATTATTATTATTATTAATGTATCTGCATTCACACACCTATCCTGAGATATTATTATTATATATGTATCTACATTCACACACCTATCCTGAGATATTATTATTATTATTATTATATATATATCTACATTCACACCTATCCTGAGATATTATTATTATTATTATATATGTATCTGCATTCACATACCTATCGTGTGATATTATTATTATTATTATATATGTATCTGCATTCACACACCTATCCTGAGATATTATTATTATTATATATGTATCTACATTCACACACCTATCCTGAGATATTATTATTATTATATATGTATCTACATTCACACACCTATCCTGAGATATTATTATTGTTGTTATTATTATATATGTATCTACATTCACACACCTATCCTGAGATATTATTATTATTGTTGTTATTATATATGTATCTACATTCACACACCTATCCTGAGATATTATTATTATTGTTGTTATTATTATATATGTATCTACATTCACACACCTATCCTGAGATATTATTATTGTTGTTGTTATTATTATATATGTATCTACATTCACACACCTATCCTGAGATATTATTATTGTTGTTGTTATTATTATATATGTATCTACATTCACACACCTATCCTGAGATATTATTATTATTATATATGTATCTACATTCACACACCTATCCTGAGATATTATTATTATTATTATTATATATGTATCTACATTCACACACCTATCCTGGGATGTTATTATTATTATTATTATATATGTATCTACATTCACACACCTATCCTGAGATATTATTATTATTATTATATATGTATCTACATTCACACACCTATCCTGGGATGTTATTATTATTATTATTATTATTATATATGTATCTACATTCACACACCTATCCTGAGATATTATTATTATATATGTATCTACATTCACACACCTATCCTGAGATATTATTATTGTTGTTGTTATTATTATATATGTATCTACATTCACACACCTATCCTGAGATATTATTATTATTATTATTATATATGTATCTACATTCACACACCTATCCTGGGATGTTATTATTATTATTATATGTGTATCTACATTCACACAGTTACTTTGTAACTTTTCCCTTTCCCTTGGAAGCTCCCTGATCCAGTTGAATCCACATTCCAGACTCCAGAATGAGCTCTGTACCTCTCTACACCTCTCTAGAGCCACATGTTCCCCATTTATATATATATATGTGTAATATGTTGTCTCACCTTCTAGAGCCACAGAGAGGGGGATACAGAGGAGAACCAGCAGGACAGCCATATAGAGGACAAAGAAATCCTAAATCCAGAGCAATGGGGGGACTTGATTCTTCCAGTCCTGCACTAATCCTTAGGGACCCCAAATATTCCAGCCTTGAAGAGGGGACCCCCGACGTCGTCAGCTTCGCATTGAGAAAAATCCCTAATTCTTACAGACCCAAAATTCTTCAGCTTTGCAGGGGGAACCCCATAATCTGTGCACAGCCCAAATCTTGTAAACATGCAATGGGGACCCCCAATCCACAGAGACCCGAGACCCTCCAACAATGAGTCCCGAATGTCTGGGGTCCCCTTGCTTGAGGGGTGACACACTGTGATGTTGGTTCCTGGAACTCCTAGAAAGTTGTCCCCACTTGTAGGAAGTCCATCAGTCCTGGGATGGGGGCCCTTCAAGTCACAGAGGGGTGATGATTGGAGGACAATCCGTTTGTGGCCCCCAGGGGTAATTAAATCCCCAGTGAGGTAGGCTGCTGCAGATTTGAGGTGAGAGCCCCTCCAGATAAATCCTTTGTAGCTGGTCCCAGATGGGGTGAAGCTGTTTTAGGGGCCCTCCAAGGGTAGTTAAAGCCTCTGTAACTGGCCCCAGAAAGAAAGAAACCTGATCCAAGGAGCAGAAAGCACAAAGACAACCCCCTCCCAGTTAGCAGGGATTTTGGGGTGCAGCCTCCAGGAGGTGGGGTGCAGCAGGGAGCTGTGAGTGTGGCAGAAACCTGTGGATCTAGTAACAGTGGAGGGTGCAGCAGTGGCTGTGGGTACAGCACAGAGTACAGAGTGGGCTCTGGGTACAGCACAGAGTAAAGCAGGGGCTCTGGGTACAGCACAGAGTACAGAGGGGGCTCTGGGTACAGCACAGAGTACAGAGGGGGCTCTGGGTACAGCACAGAGTAAAGCAGGGGCTCTGGGTACAGCACAGAGTACAGAGGGGGCTCTGGGTACAGCACAGAGTACAGAGGGGGCTCTGGGTACAGCACAGAGTAAAGCAGGGGCTCTGGGTACAGCACAGAGTACAGAGGGGGCTCTGGGTACAGCACAGAGTACAGAGGGGGCTCTGGGTACAGCACAGAGTACAGAGGGGGCTCTGGGTACAGCACAGAGTACAGCAGTTGGTTCAGGGATTTCTTGGTAGATTCCTCACTGCAGCTTCACATCCATCCCAGCCACACTCACTGCACACACTGGAAAGCAAGGAGATAGACAGTGAGGGAAGGCCACACCCACTGCATCCTGATTGGCTGGCATGAGCAGAGCTGATTAATAATTAATGAGACCTTACAGCACAACCAGAGAGACAGGCACTCATAGACAGTCAGAGAGACAGGCACCCATAGACAGTCAGAGAGAGACAGGCACCCATAGACAGTCAGAGAGACAGACACCCATAGACAGTCAGAGAGAGACAGGCACCCATAGACAGTCAGAGAGAGACAGGCACTCATAGACAGTCAGAGAGACAGACACCCATAGACAGTCAGAGAGAGACAGGCACTCATAGACAGTCAGAGAGACAGGCACTCATAGACAGTCAGAGAGAGACAGGCACTCATAGACAGTCAGAGAGACAGACACCCATAGACAGTCAGAGAGACAGGCACCCATAGACAGTCAGAGAGAGACAGGCACTCATAGACAGTCAGAGAGACAGGCACTCATAGACAGTCAGAGAGAGACAGGCACCCATAGACAGTCAGAGAGAGACAGGCACCCATAGACAGTCAAAGAGACAGGCACTCATAGACAGTCAGAGAGACAGGCACTCATAGACAGTCAGAGAGAGACAGACACCCATAGACAGTCAGAGAGAGACAGGCACCCATAGACAGTCAGAGAGAGACAGGCACTCATAGACAGTCAGAGAGAGACAGGCACTCATAGACAGTCAGAGAGACAAGCACTCATAGACGGTCAGAGAGACAAGCACTCATAGACAGTCAGAGAGAGACAGGCACTCATAGACGGTCAGAGAGACAAGCACTCATAGACAGTCAGAGAGAGACAGGCACTCATAGACAGTCAGAGAGAGACAGGCACTCATAGACAGTCAGAGAGACAGGCACCCATAGACAGTCAGAGAGACAGGCACTCATAGACAGTCAGAGAGAGACAGACACCCATAGAAGTCAGAGAGAGACAGGCACCCATAGAAGTCAGAGAGAGACAGGCACTCATAGACAGTCAGAGAGACAAGCACTCATAGACGGTCAGAGAGACAGGCACTCATAGACAGTCAGAGAGAGACAGGCACTCATAGACAGTCAGAGAGAGCCAGGCACTCATAGACAGTGAGAAAGACAGACACCCATAGACAGATCAGAGCCAGGCACTCATAGACAGTTCGAGAGACAGGCACCCATAGACAGATCAGAGCCAGGCACCCATAGACAGATCAGAGACAGGCACTCATAGACAGTCAGAGAGAGACAGGCACTCATAGACGATTAGAGCCAGGCACTCATAGACAGTCAGAGAGAGCGAGGCACTCGTAGACCGTCAGAGAGAGCCAGGCACTCAAAGACAGTCAGAGAGAGCCAGGCACTCATAGACAGTCAGAGATACAGGCACTCATAGATAGTCAGATCAGAGATTGGCACTCATAGACAGTCAGATCAGAGACAGGCACTCATAGACAGTCAGATCAGAGACAGGCACTAATATACAGTCAGAGAGACAGGCACTAATAGACATTTAGAGACAGGCACTCATAGACAGTTAGAGAGAGACAGGCACTCATAGACAGTCAGAGAGAGACAGGCACTCATAGACAGATCAGAGACAGTCAGAGAGAGACAGGCACTCATAGACAGTCAGAGAGAGACAGGCACTCATAGACAGATCAGAGACAGTCAGAGAGAGACAGGCACTCAGAGACAGTCAGAGAGACAGGCACTAATAGACAGTCAGATCAGAGACAGTCAGAGAGACAGGCACTCATAGACAGTCAGAGAGACAGGCACTCATAGACAGTCAGAGAGACATGCACTAATATACAGTCAGATCGGAGACAGGAACTCATAGACAGTCATAGAGACAGGCACTCATGGACAGAGAGAGACAGACACTCAAAGACAGTCAGAGAGACAGGCACTGATAGACATTTAGAGACAGGCACTCATAGACAGTAAGGGAGACACTCATAGACAGTGAGGTAAAGAGAAAGAGACTGCGGGAAGATACAGGGAAATATAGAAAGACAAAGAAACTGAAAAGGCAGATGAAACCAGTAAAAAAGAGAGAGATAACTAGATAGAGACAGACAGGAATAAAGAGACATGGGTAAAATAGTGATAAGGAGGGCAGAGAATAGAAACAGACAGAAAGAGAAATTGACAAACAGAGAAAGAGACTGTGGAAAGCAAATAGAGACAGGCATAGAGATGATTAATAGAGGAGATGTTGAGAGGATTGGGTGAGGGAACGAAGAAAAAATAGAGTAAGGGATTGACGATAGGATGGGGTGAGTGAATGATCGGGGAATGGGATGAGGGATTGACGATAGGATGGGGTGAGTGAATGATCGGGGAATGGGATGAGGGATGATGATAGGATGGGGTGAGTGAATGATCGGGGAATGGGATGAGGGATGATGATAGGATTGGGTGAGTGAATTACCTGAGAATGAGGTGAGTGGGTGATCTGAGAATGGGGTGAGGGATGATGATAGAATGGGGTGAGTGAATTATCGGAGAATGAGGTGAGTGGATGATCTGAGAATGGGGTGAGGGATGATGACAGAATGGGGTGAGTGAATTATCTGAGAATGAGGTGAGTGGATGATCTGAGAATGTGATGAGGGATGATGATAGGATTGGGTGAGTGAATTATCTGAGAATGAGGTGAGTGGATGATCTGAGAATGGGGTGAGGGATGATACTAGGATTGGGTGAGTGAATTATCTGAGAATAAGGTGAGTGGATGATCTGAGAATGGGATAAGGGATGATGATAGGATTGGGTGAGTGAATTACCTGAGAATGAGGTGAGTGGGTGATCTGACAATGGGGTGAGGGATGATGATAGAATGGGGTGAGTGAATTATCGGAGAATGAGGTGAGTGGATGATCTGAGAATGGGGTGAGGGATGATGACAGAATGGGGTGAGTGAATTATCTGAGAATGAGGTGAGTGGATGATCTGAGAATGTGATGAGGGATGATGATAGGATTGGGTGAGTGAATTATCTGAGAATGAGGTGAGTGGATGATCTGAGAATGGGGTGAGGGATGATACTAGGATTGGGTGAGTGAATTACCTGAGAATGAGGTGAGTGAATGATCTGAGAATGGGATGAGGGATGATGATAGGATGGGGTGAGTGAATGATCTGAGAATGAGGTGAGTGGATGATCTGAGAATGGGGTGAGGGATAAGTATAGAATGGGGTGAGTGAATTATCTGAGAATGAGGTGAGTGAATGATCTGAGAATGGGATGAGGGATGATGATAGGATTGGGTGAGTGAATTATCTGAGAATAAGGTGAGTGGATGATCTGAGAATGGGATGAGGGATGATGATAGGATTGGGTGAGTGAATTATCTGAGAATGAGGTGAGTGGATGATCTGAGAATGGGGTGAGGGATGATGATAGAATGGGGTGAGTGAATTATCAGAGAATGAGGTGAGTGGATGATTTGAGAATGGGATGAGGGATGATGATAGGATGGGGTGAGTGGATTACCTGAGAATGAGGTGAGTGGATGATCTGAGAATGGGGTGAGGGATGATGATAGGATGGGGTGAGTGAATTATCTGAGAATGAGGTGAGTGGATGATCTGAGAATGGGGTGAGGGATGATACTAGGATTGGGTGAGTGAATTTCCTGAGAATGAGGTGAGTGAATGATCTGAGAATGGGATGAGGGATGATGATAGGATGGGGTGAGTGAATGATCTGAGAATGAGGTGAGTGGATGATCTGAGAATGGGATGAGGGATGATGATAGGATGGGGTGAGTGGATTACCTGAGAATGAGGTGAGTGGATGATCTGAGAATGGGGTGAGGGATGATGATAGGATGGGGTGAGTGAATTATCTGAGAATGAGGTGAGTGGATGATCTGAGAATGGGGTGAGGGATGATACTAGGATTGGGTGAGTGAATTACCTGAGAATGAGGTGAGTGAATGATCTGAGAATGGGATGAGGGATGATGATAGGATGGGGTGAGTGAATGATCTGAGAATGAGGTGAGTGGATGATCTGAGAATGGGGTGAGGGATGATGATAGAATGGGGTGAGTGAATTATCTGAGAATGAGGTGAGTGAATGATCTGAGACTGGGATGAGGGATGATGATAGTATTGGGTGAGTGAATTATCTGAGAATAAGGTGAGTGGATGATCTGAGAATGGGATGAGGGATGATGATAGGATTGGGTGAGTGAATTTTCTGAGAATGAGGTGAGTGGATGATCTGAGAATGGGGTGAGGGATGATGATAGAATGGGGTGAGTGAATTATCAGAGAATGAGGTGAGTGGATGATCTGAGAATGGGATGAGGGATGATGATAGGATGGGGTGAGTGGATTACCTGAGAATGAGGTGAGTGGATGATCTGAGAATGGGGTGAGGGATGATGATAGGATGGGGTGAGTGAATTATCTGAGAATGAGGTGAGTGGATGATCTGAGAATGGGATGAGGGATGATGATAGGATTGGGTGAGTGAATTATCTGAGAATGAGGTGAGTGGATGATCTGAGAATGGGGTGAGGGATGATAGAATGGGGTGAATGAATGATCTGAGAATGAGGTGAATGAATGATCTGAAAATGAGGTGAGGGATGATGATGATAGGATGGGGTGAATGAATGATCTGAGAATGGGGCGAGAATGATGATGATAGGATGGGGTGAGTGAATGTTCTGAGAATGGGGTGTGGGATGATGAGAGGATGGGGTGAGTGATGATAAGAGGATTGGTGAGTGAATTATCTGAGAATGAGGTGAGTGGATGATCTGAGAATGGGACGAGGGATGATGATAGGATTGGGTGAGTGAATTATCTGAGAATGAGGTGAGTGGATGATCTGAGAATGGGACGAGGGATGATGATAGGATTGGGTGAGTGAATTATCTGAGAATGAGGTGAGTGGATGATCTGAGAATGGGGTGAGGGATGATGATGATAGGATGGGGTGATTGAATGATCTGAAAATGGGTCGAGAATGATGATAGGATGGGGTGAGTGAATGATCTGAGAATGGGGTGTGAGTGATGAGAGGATGGATGAGGGAAACAGAGCTCTAGAGTGTTAATACAGAGAGAGTAAAGTGAGGGAATGATGTGCAGATGCGGTGGGGAAAATGGAGCAGAAATAGATTAATATAGTGATATAGAATGAAAATGAATGAGTATCAGAAAGTAGAAACGCACAAGAAGCAGGAGGGGGTCATAAATGAGGGTATGGAGAGAAGGAATGCCCAACAGAATGAACTGAAATAATGTTAAGTGGAGAGAGGAAATATGGGGAGTGGGAATGAATTGGAGACTGGTGAGAGCACGAATACTAAAATGCATGTTTTCACGTTGATATTTGTAAGATTTAAATAGAAATATCGGGGGGAAAAACGCCACAATGAAGGGGAATACGTGTAATATAATGTAAAGATAAAATGAATTATAAGAAAGAAAGAAAATTAATCAAAGAATGAAGAGGGAAAGACCGGTTGGGGAGAATGATTGAATGGTTGGAAAGGGATAGTAAATGATCTTATGTAGAGAGAGAATGAAATTAAAAAAATCAGGCAAATTCATGCTACCAAGGAGAACAACGAGAAGATGTACAGAGAATAAAGAAAGAATAGTGTGAGGGAATGATGGAAAAACAGAATGTGTATAGAGGTTAAATGATGGAAGAATGTAGACAGCAAATAGAGAAAGGAAGAAGAGGAGTTGGAATGAGAAGATGGGGAATTTGTTGGGAGAAGGAATTAATGGGAGGAAATGAATGAGACGGTAGAGAAATAAGAAGAATGGACTAAAGAAAGAGGAAATGAATGATGGTGGCTCACAGTGGATCCTTACCTATTTTAGAACTGCACTGCCAACAATGCTTTGCCCGTCTAGTAGCTAACAAAGTATTATGGGAGTTGCATTTCTACAATAGCTGAGGACCAACTAGCTCTATATAATTAATGCAGAGTCCATGAATAAGTGAAGGGGCAATGAATGAGCAGGTAGAGAGAAAGAATGGATGGTGGAATGAAGAGGATGGATGAGAAGATAATATAGTGAATGAGGGAATAAGGCAAAGGACAGAGAGAGGGGATTCAATAATATATGGAAAGAGGGATAATTGAATGAAGAAGGGGATGGATAGGAGAATGAATGGATTTAGTGAATGGATGAGAGAATAAAGTAGAGGACAGAGAAATGAAATGAATGAGAAGATGCTCATAGAGAATGAAAGACACAGAGGGGGGCAATCCAATAAAAGGAGTTTTTGTGAGACTGCGTAGTGGGCTCAGACATCCCTAGCATTAGTCCAACCTTTCTTTTGATTTTAATGTAAGCTTCATGTTTTAGCCACATTTACACACATTCTTTTATTTAGTATTACGTTTAAGATTTTCCCTTTGTTACTCCATCACAACATTGTGTGTAGTGTGTGAATGCGTGTTGTACTAAGAGTCTCTGCATATTGTGAACACTCACTGTGAGAGAAAAAGGTTGTGTATGGTGTAATTGTGTATTATTACCCAGAGAACTGGAGATAACTCCAGCATTAGTGAAGACATAATCAGAATTATAAATACACAAAAATACATTTTGAGCTTTAGACAAATAAACCTCTAAATTCCCCGTCTCTGTCTCAGTAGAGATTTCTTTGCCTGAATCTCCAGGAAGCGAGGTGAATAGTCAGTGTAGGACCTACCTGAGAGGTTTGACGTGGCAGGTGGGCTTCCATCTAATGGCCATTTATGTAAATATACACAGGGATTTGGATTTTCTTTGCTTGTTTTATAATCAGTATTATGCCCCCCAGAGCCGCTTCCTCTTTCTTAGATAAAAGCATGGATAGATACCAGGAACCGGGTAATTCTAAAACATATCAAAAATCTGTAAAATGTCCACAAACATTAACAAGAATCATCCGATATCACATGAATTTCAGTATGAAAATAATGTATCATATATGTCGGAACCAGATATATATTCACTAATAGCCAGTCCTAACATTTACTCACCATCTCAGAGCAACACATGGACAGCATTTAGCTTTAAAACATGTGATATTCACAGTATGAAGTACCAGTGTCTGTGAATGCAGAAATTTATATGTGAAGTGTAAGCGTGTGAATGCAGGGGTTTATTTATATGGAATGTCTGTGTGTGTGTAAATGCAGGGGTTAATTTATATGGAATGTCTGTGTGTGTGAATGCAGGGGTTTATTTATATGGAATGTCTGTGTGTGTGTGAATGCAGGGGTTTATTTAGATGGAATGTCTGTGTGTGTGGGAATGCAGGGGTTTATTTAGATGGAATGTCTGTGTGTGTGTGTGTGTGTGTGTGTGAATGCAGGGGTTTATTTAGATGGAATGTCTGTGTGTGTGTGTGTGTGTGTGTGTGTGTGTGTGTGTGTGAATGCAGGGGTTTATTTATATGGAATGTCTGTGTGTGTGTGTGTGAATGCAGGGGTTTATTTAGATGGAATGTCTGTGTGTGTGTGTGTGTGTGTGTGTGAATGCAGGGGTTTATTTATTTGGAATGTGTGTGTGTGTGTGTGTGAATGCAGGGGTTAATTTAGATGGAATGTCTGTGTGTGTGAATGCAGGGGTTTATTTATATGGAATGTCTGTGTGTGTAAATGCAGGGGTTAATTTATCTGGAATGTCTGTGTGTGTGAATGCAGGGGTTAATTTAGATGGAATGTCTGTGTGTGTGAATGCAGGGGTTTATTTATATGGAATGTATGTGTGTGTGAATGCAGGGGTTCATTTATATGGAATGTCTGTGTGTGTGAATGCAGGGGTTTATTTATATGGAATGTCTGTGTGTGTGAATGCAGGGGTGTATTTGTGTTGAGTAACTGTGTGTGAATGGAAAGATGGATTTGTGTGAATGAAGTTGTTAAAGTGCCAAGAGGTCCCTGTTCCTGGCTTACCTTTAGGTGTTAAACCATTCACGAACAGTTTACTGATCAGTGATCACCCCAACGTTCTCTTGCCAGCATTGTTTAGATCATTCCCTGTCCTTCCGATTCTCCCTGATTCTTTAAGCAGGAATCCTCAGGTGAGCAGTTGACACTCTAAGCCAACCAGGACAACCCCATTCACCAAACGGCTAGAGAACCCCATTCACCAAACGGCTAGAGAAATGTAGGTGATTATGATCGGGGAGCTGCTGATTGGCTTAGAGCATCAGATGACACCTGGCAAGAAGTATTTGGTAACCCTAAAGTAACCATTTCCAATTGATATAATCCTCGAGGTAAGCCGGTACCAGGGACCTTGTTATGGTGCCGGAGATTCTCTTATGATGCTTTGTATAGTGTAACTGTTATACAGGGAGTGATACGATAGCTGAATTAGAACAATTCTCCATGTCAGTTCTGTTGGCACTTTGACTATTTACGCCTTAAATTTGAAATTCACTTTGAATTTTATTAAATAACCAGCCTGTCTAATAAATGATCCGATACTGTTATATATAGACATTAAATTGCGGATGCCATATGTGTTTTAGCCGGGAGTCTTTTATAAGACACAGTTTGTATGAAAAGCCATTTATTATTTATATGAAATTAGACAGAGTACCGGCTGCAAGCACTGTTAAGTGAATTATAACCCAAATCCTCTTCTTTCGTTCCTACACCTCAAACACTCTATACCCCCTGCTCCCCAAACATCCCTTCTATACCTCCGCTCCCCCAAACCTCCCTTCTATACCCCTGCTCCCCCAAACATCCCTTCTATACCCACTGCTCCCTGAAACCTCACTTCTATACCCCTGCCCTCCCAAACCTTCCTTCTATACCCTCTGCTCCCTGAAACCTGCCTTCTATACCGCCTGCTCCCTGAAACCTCCCTTCTATACCGCCTGCTCCTTGAATCCTTCCTTCTATAACCCCTGCTCCCCCAAATCTTCCTTCTATAACCCCTGCCCTCCCAAACCTCCCTTCTATACCCCTGCTCCCTGAAACCTTCCTTCTATAGCCCCTGCTCCTCCAAACCTTCATTCTATAGCTCCTGCTCCCCCAAATCCATCCTTCTATACCTCCTTCTCCCCCGAAACCTTCCTTCTATATCCCCTGCTCCCCAAAACCTTCCTTCCATACCCCCTGCTCCCTGAAACATTCTTTCTATCGCCCCTGCCTCCCCCAATCCTCCCATCTATACCGCCTGCTCCCCCAAACCTCCATTCTACAGCCCATGCCCCCAAACCTCCCTTCTATACCCCCTGCTCCCTGAAACCTCCCTTCTATACCCCCTGCTCCCCCAAATCTCCATTCTATAGCACATGCTCCCCCAAACCTCCCTTCTATACCCCCTGCTCCCTTAAACCTCCCTTCTATACTCCCTGCTCCCCCAAACCTCCATTCTATAGCCCCTGCTCCCCCAAACCTTCATTCTATGTGCCTGCCTCTTATACTGTGCCAGCCTCCCATACTGTGCAAACCTCCCATCCTGTGCCATCCTCCCATACTGTGCCATCCTCCCATACTGTGCCAACCTCCCATACTGTGCCAACCTCCCATCCTGTGCCATCCTCCCATCCTGTGCCATCCTCTCATACTGTTCCATCCTCCCTCCGATACTGTGCCACCTCCCATCCTGTGCCAACCTCCCATACTGGTCCAATCTAACATCCTGTGCCATCCTCCCATACTGTGCCAAATCCCATACGGTGCCACTTTCCATACTGTGCCAACCTCCCATAATGTGCCATCCTCCCATTCTATACCAACCTCCCATACTGTGCCAACCTCCAATCCTGTGCAAATCTCCCATACAGTGCCATCCACCCATACTGTGCCACCTCCCATACAGTGCCATCCACCCATACTGTGCCACCTCCCATACAGTGCCATCCACCCATACAGTGCCATCCACCCATACTGTGCCACCTCCCATACTGTGCCATCCTCCCATACTGTGCAAGCCTCCCGTACAATGCCATCCTTCCATACTATGCCAACCTCCCATACTGTGCCATCCTACCATACTGTGCCTTCCTCCCATACTGTGCCATGCTCCCATTCTATGCCAACCCTCTGAGACGGTAACAGTGTTACCCTGAGACGATATCAGTGTTCCCCCAAGACGGTAACGGTGTTCCCCCGAGACGGTAACGGTGTTCCCGAGACGGTATCGGTGTTCCCCTGAGACGGTATCGGTGTTCCCCTGAGACGGTATCGGTGTTCCCCTGAGACGGTATCGGTGTTCCCCTGAGACGGTAACGGTGTTATCCTGAGACAGTAACGGTGTTACCCTGAGACGGTAACGGTGTTCCCCTGAGACGGTAACAGTGTTCCCCTGAGATGGTATCGGTGTTCCCCTGAGAATGTAACGGTGTTCCCCTGAGTCGTTAACGGTGTTCCCCTGAGACGGTATCGGTGTTCCCTGAGTCGGTAACGGTGTTCCCCTGAGACGGTAACGGTGTTCCCCTGAGACGGTAACGGTGTTCCCCAGAGTCGGTAACGGTGTTCCCCAGAGTCGGTAACGGTGTTCCCCAGAGTCGGTAACGGTGTTCCCCAGAGTCGGTAACGGTGTTCCCCCGAGTCGGTAACGGTGTTACCCAGAGTCGGTAACGTGTTCCCCTGAGATTGTAACGGTGTTCCCCTGAGACGGTAACGGTGTTCCCCTGAGATTGTAACGGTGTTACCCAGAGTCGGTAACGTGTTCCCCTGAGATTGTAACGGTGTTCCCCAGAGTTGATAACGGTGTTCCCCAGAGTTGGTAACGGTGTTCCCCAGAGTTGGTAACGGTGTTCCCCAGAGTTGGTAACGGTGTTCCCCTGAGATTGTAACGGTGTTCCACTGAGATTGTAACGGTGTTCCCCAGAGTTGGTAACGGTGTTCCCCAGAGTTGGTAACGGTGTTCCCCAGAGTTGGTAATGGTAACGGTGTTCCCCAGAGTTGGTAACGGTGTTCCCCTCAGTCGGTAACGGTGTTACCCTGAGATTGTAACGGTGTTCCCCTCAGTCGGTAACGGTGTTCCCCTGAGATTGTAACGGTGTTCCCCAGAGTTGGTAACGGTGTTCCCCAGAGTTGGTAATGGTAACGGTGTTCCCCAGAGTTGGTAACGGTGTTCCCCAGAGTTGGTAACAGTGTTCCCCTCAGTCGGTAACGGTGTTACCCTGAGATTGTAACGGTGTTCCCCAGAGTTGGTAACGGTGTTACCCTGAGATTGTAACGGTGTTCCCCTGAGACAGGACATTAATCAGAACATGTCATGCAGGTTTTACTGTAGTTCTCAATGAAAGTAGATAAAATGCTGTCACATTCACCCTGCAGGGATCCAGCTTTATCTGAGGCAGTAAATCTACCCTTTATTGCTGCTTGTAAATCATTGTTATCAGGATGTAAACAATTACCTCCTTCACCCTGCCCTCCATTAGATAGTCTATTACCTATTGTACAATTATTCTATGGAAATCACTAGCTCAGGTACGTTTGTCCCATGGAAACAAAAGCACTAACACATCCATAGCGCAGTACAATACAGCAAGGATCCCCGGCCCCCTGCGGACACCCAATGATGGACGTTTTCTTATTCAGGCCAGACTTGACGCTGTATGTTCACTTTCAAACTTTGGTTTTTAAATTCCTTGTTCCTCTGTTATTTTTGTTGAAATGCACCTTGTTTTTTTAGTTAGATATGAGATAAAGTAAGGACTCCTTTTTTATGGGGAGTGAGATGTTTGACAACAGGCAGAACTTAAATGACAAATGTCACGTGCAAAATATAATATTAATCTAGTAATCCTTTCAGTTAGTCTCTATGGTCTTCCCTGTTTCTGTGCTGGGAGACTAGCTGTCTGTTTGCAAACACTGAGTGGCCCAAGGTGTATGTATAGTCCTGTCAAAGTAGGGATGGATGGGTGTTTCAGATGTATTTACATTTACTTCATTTAACCCCTTAAGGACACACGACGGAAATATTCCGTCATGATTCTCCTTTATTTTAGAAGTTGTGTCCTTAAAATGAAATCTATTTTCTTCCAAAACCTGATGAACAGATCATTATATTAAAAAGTATATGTACACTATAATGTAATATATACAAGGACACTGTATGAGATGAAGTGGTCTGATTATTATTATTATTATTTATATAGCGCCATCAGATTCTGTAGCACTGATTGTCTATGGTGTCCCTTTAAACTCGGCCACGTGACGTGGAAGCGCCGTACGAAGCATTGATTCAATACGTTACTGTGGGAAAGCCTGGATGTGCATACACCACTCGCTGCGCATGTGTATCAGGTCACCAATAAAGCTGTGAGGAACATTAGATTGGACGAGCCATGGAGGTAGCCACGCCAACACCATGACATCACAGGGGGAGGAGACGTAAGCAGCACAGTGGGAGTTGAGGGAAGGGGACCTATATAATTAAGGACAGGGTCACCAATCAGGGGCCGGCTGGGAAGGCGGGAGGCAATTCCCCCCAGGCCGCCCTAAACCCAGGGCCACCCGCACCCCGCCTCTCTCCCTCCCTCTGGCCCCGCCTCTGGCTCTCTCCCTGCCTCTGGCCCCGCCTCTGGCTCTCTCCCTGTCTCTGGCTCTCTCCCTCCCTCTGGCCCCGCCTCTGGCTCTCTCCCTCCCTCTGGCCCCGCCTCTGGCTCTCTCCCTGCCTCTGGCCCCACCTCTGGCTCTCTCCCTGCCTCTGGCCCCGCCTCTGGCTCTCTCCCTCCCTCTGGCTCTCTCCCTGCCTCTGGCCCCGCCTCCAGCTCTCTCCCTGCCTCTGGCCCCACCTCTGGCTCTCTCCCTGCCTCTGGCCCCGCCTCTGGCTCTCTCCCTCCCTCTGGCTCTCTCCCTGCCTCTGGCCCCGCCTCCGGCTCTCTCCCTGCCTCTGGCCCCGCCTCTGGCTCTCTCCCTGCCTCTGGCCCCGCCTCTGGCTCTCTCCCTGTCTCTGGCTCTCTCCCTGCCTCTGGCCCCACCTCTGGCTCTCTCCCTGCCTCTGGCCCCGCCTCTGGCTCTCTCCCTGTCTCTGGCTCTCTCCCTCCCTCTGGCTCTCTCCCTGCCTCTGGCCCCGCCTCCGGCTCTCTCCCTGCCTCTGGCCCCGCCTCCGGCTCTCTCCCTGCCTCTGGCCCCGCCTCTGGCTCTCTCCCTGCCTCTGGCCCCGCCTCTGGCTCTCTCCCTGCCTCTGGCCCCACCTCTGGCTCTCTCCCTGCCTCTGGCCCCGCCTCTGGCTCTCTCCCTCCCTCTGGCTCTCTCCCTGCCTCTGGCCCCGCCTCCGGCTCTCTCCCTGCCTCTGGCCCCACCTCTGGCTCTCTCCCTGCCTCTGGCCCCGCCTCTGGCTCTCTCCCTCCCTCTGGCTCTCTCCCTGCCTCTGGCCCCGCCTCCGGCTCTCTCCCTGCCTCTGGCCCCGCCTCTGGCTCTCTCCCTGCCTCTGGACCCGCCTCTGGCTCTCTCCCTGTCTCTGGCTCTCTCCCTGCCTCTGGCCCCACCTCTGGCTCTCTCCCTGCCTCTGGCCCCGCCTCTGGCTCTCTCCCTGTCTCTGGCTCTCTCCCTCCCTCTGGCTCTCTCCCTGCCTCTGGCCCCGCCTCCGGCTCTCTCCCTGCCTCTGGCCCCGCCTCCGGCTCTCTCCCTGCCTCTGGCCCCGCCTCTGGCTCTCTCCCTGCCTCTGGCCCCGCCTCTGGCTCTCTCCCTGCCTCTGGCCCCGCCTCCGGCTCTCTCCCTGCCTCTGGCCCCGCCTCTGGCTCTCTCCCTGCCTCTGGCCCCGCCTCTGGCTCTCTCCCTGCCTCTGGCTCCGCCTCTGGCTGAGGACTCAGATTTTTCAGCTTACCTCACTCTCTCTGCAGTCAGTGGAGTGGGCGGCCTCTGATGATGATGTCAGGAGGAGGGGGCGTGGCTTCCACTGCTCTTCTCACAGGACCGCTGGGGAGTCTGGGAGAAGAGCAGAGGAAGCCACGCCCCCTTCTCCTGACATCATCAGGAGAGACTGACTGCTGCTCCTGCTGGCTGCTGCCCACCCCTCCCTGGCCCAAGGTAAGACCCAGGGAGGGGGGAAACACCTTAGGTTTTTTTTTTCCCCTCCTCATCCCTGACCCCCCCCACTCTCAGCCCCTGACCCCCCCCCCATTCTCAGCCCCTGCCCCCCCCCCATTCTCAGCCCCTGCCCCCCCCCCATTCTCAGCCCCTGCCCCCCCCCCCATTCTCAGCCCCTGCCCCCCCCCATTCTCAGCCCCTGCCCCCCCCACTCTCAGCCCCTGCCCCCCCCACTCTCAGCCCCTGCCCCCCCTCTCAGCCCCTGACCCCCCCCTCTCAGCCCCTGACCCCCCCATTCTCAGCCCCTGCCCCCCTCTCAGCCCCTGACCCCCCCAGCCCCTGCCCCCCCCCACTCTCAGCCCCTGTCCCCCCCCATTCTCAGCCCCTGACCCCCCCTCTCAGCCCCTGCCCCCCCCCCATTCTCAGCCCCTGCCCCCCCTCTCAGCCCCTGACCCCCCCAGCCCCTGCCCCCCCCACTCTCAGCCCCTGTCCCCCCCCATTCTCAGCCCCTGCCCCCCCCATTCTCAGCCCCTGCCCCCCTCTCAGCCCCTGACCCCCCCAGCCCCTGCCCCCCCCACTCTCAGCCCCTGTCCCCCCCATTCTCAGCCCCTGACCCCCCCTCTCAGCCCCTGCCCCCCCCCATTCTCAGCCCCTGCCCCCCTCTCAGCCCCTGACCCCCCCCAGCCCCTGCCCCCCCCACTCTCAGCCCCTGTCCCCCCCCATTCTCAGCCCCTGCCCCCCCCTCTCAGCCCCTGCCCCCCCATTCTCAGCCCCTGACCCCCCTCTCAGCCCCTGCCCCCCCCATTCTCAGCCCCTGACCCACCCTTCCCTGCTCCTTTCCCCCTCTCAGCTCCTGCCCTCCCCCCCTTCCTCAGCCCCATGCCCCCTACTACAGCCCTATAACATCCCCACTACAACTCCTTTCCCCCAATTGCAACCCATATCACCCACACCACAGCCCCTTTCCCAAATTGTAGCCATCAACCTACTTCAGCCTCTATCACCCACCCTAACATGTCCTAAACCTGTGTGTGTGTCAGTATGTCTGTCTGTGTCACTATGCCTGTAACAGTGTGCCTGTCAGTGAGTGCGTGTTTTTTAGTGTGTGCCAAATCGGCAAGTGTGTGAGTTCTCTTCCCCCCCCCCCCCCCCCCCACCACTTCAGTCACACGGAGAAAGTGTCTTTACTCTCCTCTTGGTGCAATGGGCCACTTGACTAGATAGTGTTCCTTTAAATGGATAGTGTTCCTTTAAATGTCACCCAAACAGTTTAAATGTGACGTTTTAGTGGACCAAATGTTAATGTGTCTCCTAAACGCTGACTCTAAAATCCCAGCGCCCGCCAAGCAGAATTCATAACACGGATTAGTGCAAGTAGCAGGTTTTTCTGGGGATATGACCATTTGTTGAAAAGTTAAAAACACTTCCTTTTTAAGATGATAAAATATTTTTCTTACAGTAATCTCACTTCTACTTTGGATTTGTCCCATCTGGCCGCAGTCATTTATCTATTTTAGGTTCCCAGCCCTCCAGGAAGCTCGTCTTATCTGTAAATAAACCCGTGGCCGTTGCTCTGTGTCCTCCCGCCTCATCGCCTGCTGTAAAAACCGAGCAATAATTTCACTTATATTGGATTGATTCAATGTACTGCAAGCACAACGCTGACGATATCTTAACGTCCATTAACACTAACAGTGATTGGCGCTAAATTGAAACCTGTGCCGCTACAACTCCTCTATCTCGCTACAATATGTCATAAAATGGTGGCTATCCCCATACAATATGTCATAAAATGGCGGCTATTCCGCTACAATATGTCATAAAATGGCGGTTATCCCCCTACAATATGTCATAAAATGGCGGCTATTCCGCTACAATATGTCATAAAATGGCGGTTATCCCCCTACAATGTCATAAAATGGCGGCTATCCCCATACAATATGTCATAAAATGGCGGCTATCCCCCTACAATATGTCATAAAATGGCGGCTATCCTCCTACAATATGTCATAAAATGGTGGCTATCCCCATACAATATGTCATAAAATGGCGGCTATTCCGCTACAATATGTCATAAAATGGCGGTTATCCCCCTACAATGTCATAAAATGGCGGCTATCCCCATACAATATGTCATAAAATGGCGGCTATCCCCCTACAATATGTCATAAAATGGCGGCTATCCTCCTACAATATGTCATAAAATGGCGGCTATCCCCCTACAATATGTCATAAAATGGCGGCTATTCCGCTACAATATGTCATAAAATGGCGGTTATCCCCCTACAATCTGTCATAAAATGGCGGCTATCCCCCTACAATATGTCATAAAATGGCGGCTATTCCGCTACAATATGTCATAAAATGGCGGCTATCCCCCTACAATGTCATAAAATGGCGCCTATCCCGCTACAATATGTCATAAAATGGCGACAGCTTACTGTTAGCAAATAAACGTCATAATTGAAATCTTGAATAACAAATAATTTGTGTCCGCAGAGTAGATTTTAAGAAACAGTCGCCTGTGAAATACTTATTTTATAATCAAACTGACATTTTTTTAGTATTTTAACAGCTGTTATTAAATGTTAGGGGAGATTTGTCGCCATTTTCACATATTGTAATGGTATTATATGTGAAATAACTGCCAGTTCATTTACACACGTTATGTCACAAACAGGGCCGAGCTTCGGAGGGGCTGCCTGTTGCAATGTTCAGATTTTGCAGACAGTGTGCGCAGGCGCCACCTATTAGCGAAGGTTGATCTGTGGACTGCGCATTTGGGGCCTGGGGTGTTTCTGGTAAAAAATCAATTCACTAAGCAGCTATCCATTAACTATCTAAAGGAGGCACAGATCAGTCGGCCCTTCTAATCTTTGGGGATAAACAGCTTATTCTGTTATTAAACCACTCCCCGTAGAAAGTCTCATTACTGGAGGTTTCAGCCTGATTTGCGAGTCGCTCGGGAACAGAACGGTCTGCTGTTAAATATTGTAATCCTGTAATAGTTATGGCAGTAGAATGTTTACCCCTTGCCGTTATTTAAGTTAGACTCCATATTTTATCACCAGGTCACTGTATCGGGTTTTATTCATTTATTTGTTCACTGGAATTACTGTTTGGGTAATCATATTTTTTTTTTTTTGCTTTCTATTTGTTTAATTGAATAAACTATCAAGATCTATACGAAATCGATATATAATAAATAGTGCATAAAGCAAATCATATCAATATATAGAAACGTGATAGAAACGTTGACCATTGCGGGAGCGACAGCCATGCTGTGCAGTCACGCTCTGTTAAAACTCCAGGAATTACTTTGAATTTTACTGCTTTTAAATGTTAAAATGTACGAATTTTAAAGTGGGTGATTTATTCCCGAACGTTCATTTGTCAAGCAAAAGCGGCAGTAATACACACATATACATTGCACTTAGTGCTAATTTTATTTCACTAAATGATTGGTTTTATTGTGTCTTTGCCATACTACAAAAGAAAGAAATTGAAAGTTTAAAATGAATTTTTGGCACGTTTGGTGTGCCATGGAACTATTAAACATTTTGTCGGAATACTTTTGCTCTTTGTTTTTGTTACGAGTTTATTGCTTACACTAGATTTTTCCATTATACAGGTTTGCATTAATTGCTTTTTGCCATTTTCCCCCCCAGAAATCCCACTTTCTATCCATACTGTCAGTGGGTACAGCAGCGAATGTTTGCGTACTCAGAGATCCAACAGGTTTTTAGTGGGACGTCTATGCTGTTTGTTCTAGTGATGGATTGCAGTTGGATGGAATGGGGGTTTTCAGGCGGAGAGGGGAGGATGGGTGGAAGATTAGAGGAGATGGGGGGGTGTCAAGCACTGGGGCAGACATTGCAGATAGTGAATGAGAAATAGGCAAGGGGTCAAGGTGCACACAAGGAGCAAAGGGTTAGTTTAACTAATGAGGAGACACTTGTGCATGTTAGGAGTTGAGATCACTTAGCATGAAACACAGCGAAGAGCTTAATGGTAGAAGTATTAAGTATGTGCTTATTACGCTATCTGTGATAAAAGGCTAGCTTTCTGGAGCGGCCTCCGTAATCAGCTCTAAAGTATTTCACTCTATAAAGAGACATGATAATAGGGGACAAGTCCTGAAAATCTCAGACTTCCAAAAATGTCCTATTAGCACAAAAAGAATGTTGTCACCAGATCCAGCAAAGGCTCCGTTAGTTAAATCGGCGTCACGCCTTGACACGTAACCGCGCTCAGCACTATTTATTTATCATGGCGTGCAACAGCTGAACGTCATTTATCCGAGAATTTCGTTTTACTCGTAAAATAAACTCAAACACAGATGCTTCTTTTAAAATCCCCGGCTACATTTCACTTCAAATAATAAAATAAATAAAAACAATGTGTGAGGAGAGGGCAACTTTTTGCTCTTTCATAATCTAGAGATTCAGTTCATTTCCATTCTCTACTGGACTCTGATATTAAAGCAGAACGAACGGGTGTCATCAGGGAAGTATTGAAGTGTACTAAGGCACAGCACAAAATATACACAGAGAGACAGAAGTAGGATAATCTCCTGCAGAATCTTCCTAAAATCGACGTGTGAAGTGCAATTGTTTTTACTATTTGTCACCGGGGAGCTGAGAGTTTACATTGTTTGTTATTTTCACACATATGGTTTATTTGGATTGCACTGTGCCGTAGCTTGCGCATGCCTATGTTAATATAACTATACCATAATACAAGCGCGCACTCACGAAATGCAGAAAATAGAGGAGGAGCTCTCGTCAATTAGCAAAATAGCGCATTCAGAATTAGACGTGAGACGAGGGGCTGTTAATTAACACGGTTATTTTCTCTTTCAACAAAGATGGAGGAGGGGGTGTATCCTGTCCTATACGCTGGCTCTATTGTAACAAACAAAGCTCGTTAGTAATTACACAATATTGGCCAATTACTGCTACAAATGGACACCCGGTCTGGCCGCTTTAATAAAGGGATAACAAAAGCCTGGAAATTATAATGTTTTAAACCAGGCTGAATTATATTAACTCCTTCGGGGAATGTGTCAGCCGAGGGCTTGGAGATGGGCAGGTTTGTTTGAAAAATTTCACCTTTTTCTAAATTTGACATTTAAAATTTTAATTTCCGACCATCCTCTTTTAATTGATTGAAATATACTGATATTTATATATATAAAAAATATATATATAATATATAAAAAAAATCTATTTTTCTGGAATAACAAATGTAATTGAATTGTGTACAGCATATGATCTTGCAAACACATTTAAAATGTACATTATTTTTTTTTTAATCATTTTTAGTTTTGACTTCAAAGTGGAACAAAGAATATGGACTGAGCAAAAATGACTGTTTTGTTAAAAATTCCTCACTTCCACAAGTCAAGTGGTGTCAAATATGCGCTGTGTTATTGGTATGTGTGACACAGACAGGGCCGGTGACGGCAGGCTAATTACTGAAAAATACACTCGTTTCGCAGTTGATGTTTCACTAACGCCGCGAGGCAGGGTTTATAAACTGTAAATGCTCGACATAAGCAAAATAACGGTAATAAAGCGCACATTTCCAGAAAAGAAACTCCCCGAGGAATTCAGGTGTGTTTAACTTTGTAGTTTATTAACTAACCATTACATGTTAGTGGATTGAAATCAGAATTGCAAATTTTAGGGAAAACGTTCTGATGTGAAGTAATAGGGTTATGAGATAGGTGAGGGTTTTTTTTTCGAGCGTATGTCTACACCTTTTGCTGCCTGGTTTTACGTGCCCTGCAGAATACATGATCCCAATATTGCCAGAGAGACAGCAGTCCAATAAACAGAGCGGAATCCTGTATGAACGGGAAGCGGAATTTGTCGAATTCTCGCCAGCAATGTCTAAATTCTACATACCACCACATGCGGCACAGATCGGGATGGAATTGTATTAATACTCGTATTATACACTAGACTTGGGCACGGCACAAAAAAGGGGCTTGTCCAAAACGTTACATCAGAGGAGAGGTGGGCCCCGTGCTCACTCTGGGGTATCAGCTACGCCTCACTGACGAGGCACTAAGAAGGCCGTAACAGTTGTCTGGGGTTGCTGTATCTCTCATGCAGAGAGAACTTGCCAGGATTTCGGTTCTGGACTGACCTTGTGGGTGAAATCAGCGTGATCTGCCTTGAAGCTGGTTCTCTCTGTAATGGCAATAGTGAGCAAAAACTATTTTGAGACTTGAGCGGGGATTTACCGAAGGGCAAACTACTGAGTCTCTCTGAACTGCTGTCTGTTCTTAGAATTCTCATATTCTCTGTTTTTGTGGAAAAAAAATTGTGTTCGGACAACATGAATTTTGTCCATGTGGCGAATATCGTCTTTTTTTCCCCAGAAAAAAACTACCGTATTCAGATGACCTAAAATGATAAACGAGACAATAAAAAAAAGAAAATCTACTTTTTCTCCACTCTCTCCCCATTTTTCTGGCCCCACAGATGGAAATCCAAATTACAAAGCAAACAAAATTACTTTTTGATTGTTTCAGGATATATCCACATGATTATTCAGTTTCAGATTTTACACGAATCAGAGATCGTCCAAAATTCAGACAAATTGCGAGTTGTTTGAAACCGAGTGCACAAGCGTCACTGTGTGTATATTATACACTGTGTGCCACTATATGCGTATTATACACCGTGTATCACTGTATGTTTATTATACACCATGTGCCACTATATGCGTATTATACACCGTGTATCACTGTATGTTTATTATACACCATGTGCCACTATATGCGTATTATACTCCGTGTATCACTGTATGTTTATTATACACCATGTGCCACTATATGCGTATTATACACCGTGTATCACTGTATATTTATTATACACCACGTGCCACTATATGCGTATTATACACCGTGTATCACTGTATGTTTATTATACACCATGTGCCACTATATGCGTATTATACTCCGTGTATCACTGTATATTTATTATACACCATGTGCCACTATATGCGTATTATACACCGTGTATCACTGTATATTTATTATACACCATGTGCCACTATATGCGTATTATACACCGTGTATCTCTGTATGTTTATTATACACCACGTGCCACTATATGCGTATTATACACCGTGTATCACTGTATATTTATTATACACCACGTGCCACTATATGCGTATTATACACCGTGTATCACTGTATGTTTATTATACACCATGTGCCACTATATGCGTATTATACTCCGTGTATCACTGTATATTTATTATACACCATGTGCCACTATATGCGTATTATACACCGTGTATCACTGTATATTTATTATACACCACGTGCCACTATATGCGTATTATACACCGTGTATCACTGTATGTTTATTATACACCATGTGCCACTATATGCGTATTATACTCCGTGTATCACTGTATATTTATTATACACCATGTGCCACTATATGCGTATTATACACCGTGTATCACTGTATATTTATTATACACCACGTGCCACTATATGCGTATTATACACCGTGTATCACTGTATGTTTATTATACACCATGTGCCACTATATGCGTATTATACACCGTGTATCACTGTATGTTTATTATACACTGTGTGCCACTATATGTGTATTATACACCGTGTATCACTGTACATTTATTATACACCATGTGCCACTATATGCGTATTATACAGCGCTACGGAATCTGTTGGCGCTATATAAATGGCAATAATAATAATAATAAATACACCGTGTATCACTGTATGTTTATTATACACCATGTGCCACTATATGCGTATTATACTCCGTGTATCACTGTATATTTATTATACACCATGTGCCACTATATGCGTATTATACACCGTGTATCACTGTATATTTATTATACACCATGTGCCACTATATGCGTATTATACACCGTGTATCACTGTATATTTATTATACACCGTGTGCCACTATATGCGTATTATACACCGTGTATCACTGTATATTTATTATACACCGTGTATCACTGTATATTTATTATACACCGTGTGCCACTATATGCGTATTATACACCGTGTATCACTGTATATTTATTATACACCGTGTATCACTGTATATTTATTATACACCGTGTATCACTGTATATTTATTATACACCATGTGCCACTATATGCGTATTATACACCGTGTATCACTGTATGTTTATTATACACCATGTGCCACTATATGCGTATTATACACCGTGTATCACTGTATATTTATTATACACCATGTGCCACTATATGCGTATTATACACCGTGTATCACTGTATATTTATTATACACCATGTGCCACTATATGCGTATTATACACCGTGTATCACTGTATATTTATTATACACCATGTGCCACTATATGCGTATTATACACCGTGTATCACTGTATATTTATTATACACCATGTGCCACTATATGCGTATTATACACCGTGTATCACTGTATGTTTATTATACACCATGTGCCACTATATGCGTATTATACACCGTGTATCACTGTATATTTATTATACACCGTGTGCCACTATATGCGTATTATACACCGTGTATCACTGTATATTTATTATACACCGTGTATCACTGTATATTTATTATACACCGTGTGCCACTATATGCGTATTATACACCGTGTATCACTGTATATTTATTATACACCATGTGCCACTATATGCGCATTATACACCGTGTATCACTGTATATTTATTATACACCGTGTGCCACTATATGCGTATTATACACCGTGTATCACTGTATATTTATTATACACCATGTGCCACTATATGCGTATTATACACCGTGTTTGACTGTATGTTTATTATACACCATGTGCCACTATATGCGTATTATACACCGTGTATCACTGTATGTTTATTATACACCATGTGCCACTATATGCGCATTATACACCGTGTATCACTGTATATTTATTATACACATGTGCCACTATATGCGTATTATACACCGTGTATCACTGTATATTTATTATACACCATGTGCCACTATATGCGTATTATACACCGTGTTTGACTGTATGTTTATTATACACCATGTGCCACTATATGCGTATTATACACCGTGTATCACTGTATGTTTATTATACACCATGTGCCACTATATGCGTATTATACACCGTGTATCACTGTATGTTTATTATACACCATGTGCCACTATATGCGTATTATACACCATGTATCACTATTTGTTTATTATACACCATGTGCCACTATATGCGTATTATACACCGTGTATCACTGTATATTTATTATACACCATGTGCCACTATATGCGTATTATACACCGTGTATCACTGTATATTTATTATACACCATGTGCCACTATATGCGTATTATACACCGTGTTTGACTGTATGTTTATTATACACCATGTGCCACTATATGTGTGTAGCGCAAACACGTCTAATGATACAAGGTTGATACGATAGTTAAGAGCCATGAAAGGTACCCTGTGTCACAACAAGTTTATTATACACTGTGTGTCACTGTCAGAGTTCTTTACATGTTTGAGGATTGCTATGAATTCAACATGAATTTTAAATGTAAGGACAAAATAGCCAAACACACAACAGAATTGACATGGATTTTTTTTCTAATTCAACTATTTTGGCCTGAAATTTGAAGTTCACTTGAAGTCCCGGAAATTCTCCTTTTAGTGAATGAGCGGGTGTGTTTCTAGTTGTACATATTGTTTAAATGCTCTTAGCTCTGACCTATTTCTGCTTTGATTCCCACAAAAGGGAAATAAGTAAACAAAGCAGGTTTCTTTTGTTAAACAAAATCATTGTGTTTATTGAGTATTTATTACACCAAACTAAGTGTTTACTATCATTTTAACCATGTGAGAACCAATGTCCTGTGAGAAATGTCAAAATAATAAGGGATATGGTAAGGGGCTCGCTAATTATCTCCTAACTGAGGGGCTCACTAATTATCTCCTAACTGAGGGGCTCGGTAATTATCTCCTGACTGAGGAGCTCTGTAATTATCTCCTAACTGAGGGGCTCTGTAATTATCTCCTAACTGAGGGGCTCTGTAATTATCTCCTGACTGAGGGGCTTGGTAATTATCTCCTGACTGAGGGGTTCGCTAATTATCTCCTGACTGAGGGGTTCGTAATTATCTTCTAACTGAGGGGTTCGCTAATTATCTCCTGACTGAGGGGCTCTGTAATTATCTCCTAACTGAAGGGCTCGCTAATTATCTCCTGACTGAAAGGTACGGTAATTATCTCGTAACTGAAGGGTTCGGTAATTATCTCGTAACTGAAGGGTTCGGTAATTATCTCGTAACTGAAGGGTTCGGTAATTATCTCCTAACTGAGGGGTTCGGTAATTATCTCCTAACTGAGGGGTTCGGTAATTATCTCCTAACTGAGGGGTTCGGTAATTATCTCCTAACTGAGGGGTTCGGTAATTATCTCCTAACTGAGGGTTTCAGGGGTTCGGTAATTATCTCCTAAGTGAGGGGCTCGGTATTTATCGGCCTGGCTGAGGGACTCAGTCATTATTGGTCTGGTGAGGGACTCGGTAATTATCGGTCTGGTGAGGGGCTCGGTATTTATTGGTCTGGTGAGGGGCTCGATATTTATTGGTCTGGTGAGGGACTCTGTAATTATCGGTCTGGTGAGGGACTCTGTAATTATCGGTCTGGTGAGGGGCTCGGTATTTATCGGCCTGGCTGAGGGGCTCGGTATTTATTGGTCTGAGGGGCTCGGTATTTATCGGTCTGGCTGAGGGGCTCGGTATTTATCGGTCTGGTGAGGGGCTCGGTATTTATCGGTCTGGCTGAGGGACTCGGTATTTATAGGCCTGGTGAGGGGCTCGGTATTTATCGGTCTGGCTGAGGGACTCGGTATTTATCGGCCTGGCTGAGGGACTCGGTATTTATCGGCCTGGCTGAGGGGCTCGGTATTTATCGGCCTGGCTGAGGGGCTCGGTATTTATCGGCCTGGCTGAGGGACTCTGTATTTATCGGCCTGGCTGAGGGACTCGGTATTTATCGGCCTGGCTGAGGGACTCGGTATTTATCGGCCTGGCTGAGGGACACGGTATTTATCGGCCTGGCTGAGGGACACGGTATTTATCGGCCTGGCTGAGGGGCTCGGTATTTATCGGCCTGGCTGAGGGACACGGTATTTATAGGCCTGGTGAGGGGCTCGGTATTTATCGGTCTGGCTGAGGGACTCGGTATTTATCGGCCTGGCTGAGGGGTTCGGTATTTATCGGCCTGGCTGAGGGACACGGTATTTATCGGCCTGGCTGAGGGGTTCGGTATTTATCGGCCTGGCTGAGGGACTCTGTATTTATCGGCCTGGCTGAGGGACTCTGTATTTATCGGCCTGGCTGAGGGACTCGGTATTTAACGGCCTGGCTGAGGGACTCTGTATTTATCGGCCTGGCTGAGGGTAATTATATGCCCGGTTAATGAGCTCAGCATTCACTGTCGGGTGACATCATTAGATTTGTGAATTGTGAGGGTTTTGGCCTGTATAATGGAGGGAGATCAGGCTTGGGGTGTTTGTGTGCATCACACAGATTGATGGGTGACAGGCTATGGGATTGAGATAATGAAATTACACGGTTTCAGTGTGTGCATGGTGGAAGGGGGCTTTCTTTGTTTAACTTCTTGGTTGTTTCCAAACTTTGTTTGTGGATAGAGCACCACCAACTGGCCACATTCTGCACTGCAACCCAGGATATACAATCTCCCCAACATCTCCACTCTGAGATCTCTGAGCTGTCACTTTGTATGTCTCGTGGTCTTTCTGTCATCCTTTTACCCTCTCACACCTGCCCTTCATTCATTTCCCTCTTTTTACCCCTGTCCTGTCACACAATCTTTCTCCCTCTCAATCTGTCTATCAGTCAGTCTGTCTGTCTGTCTCATTGTTCCATAACCCTGTATGCTGAACATGCTTTGTCTCTCCCTCTATGTATCTCTTGTTGTCTCTCTCTGTAAATACCAAATATCCATTTCTATTCACGTCATGTCTCATTCTTGTTCTCTCCCTCAGTCTCTCTATTAGTCCCTGTCTCTCAGTCTCGCTCATCCCCTCAGTCTCTCACAGTCTCCCCCTGTCAGTCTCTGTCTCTCTCTCTTAGTCTCTCTGTCTCTCTTTGTCAATCCCTCTGCATTTCTTTCTGTCCCTTTTTCTCTCCATCTGTCTCTCTTTCTACGACTCACTCTCTCTGTCAGTGTCTCCTTCTCTGTCTCTCTGTCAGTGTCCCTGTCTCTCTCTGTCAGTATCCCCGTCTCTCTCTCTGTCAGTGTCTCTGTCCCTCTTTCTCTGTCAGTGTCTCTGTCCCTCTCTTTCTGTCAGTGTGTCTGTCTCTCTATCAGTGTGTCTGTCTCTCTCTTTCAGTGTCTCTCTCTGTCAGTGTTCCCCTCTTTCTCTCTGTCAGTGTTCCCCTGTCTCTGTCAGTGTCTATGTCTCTCTCTCGGTCAGTGTCTCTCTCTCTCTCGGTCAGTGTCTCCTTCTTTCTCTCTCTGTCTGTCAGTGTCTCTATCTGCCAGTGTCTCTGTCTCTCTCTCTGTCAGTGTGTCTCTCTCTCTCTCTCTGTCAGTGTCTCTGTCAGTGTGTGTATGTGTGTGTGTGTCGCTCTCTCTCTGTCAGTGTCTCCTCTCTCTCTCTCTCTCTCTGTCAGTGTCTCTGTCTCTCTCTCTCTCGGTCAGTCCCCCCTCTCTCTCTCTCTCTCTCTCTCTCTGTCAGTGTCTCCATCTCTCTCTCTCTGTCAGTGTCTCCGTCTCTCTCTCTCTGTCAGTGTCTCCGTCTTTCTCTCTGTCAGTGTCTCCGTCTCTCTCTCTCTCTGTCAGTGTCTCCGTCTCTCTCTGTGTCAGTGTCCCCCGGCCCTCTCTGTTGACCCTTGTCTCCTGCAGGAAGCGGCTGGGCGGTGTGTTAGGAAATCCCAGTATTAGGAATGTCACTGTCCCGGACACAGCATGGGAGGGACACCGCGCAGGCTTCCTGGGGTCACACGATGTCACCGCGCCATTAACTACCTCTTACATACATCTACCAGTCCTAGAGGTTACAGTCTGTATAAACAGTGCTAGTCCTAGAGGTAACCGACTCTGTATAAACAGTGCTAGTCCTAGAGGTAACCGACTCTGTATAATCTGTACCAGTCCTAGAGGTAACAGACTCTGTATAATGTGTACCAGTCCTAGAGGTAACAGACTCTGTATAATCTGTACCAGTCCTAGCAGTAACAGACTCTGTATAATCTGTACCAGTCCTAGAGGTAACAGACTATGTATAATCTGTACCAGTCCTAGAGGTAACAGACTCTGTATAATCTGTACCAGTCCTAGAGGTAACAGACAATGTATAATCTGTACCAGTCCTAGAGGTAACAGACTCTGTATAATCTGTACCAGTCCTAGAGGTAACAGACTGCGTATTATCTGTACCAGTCCTAGAGGTAACAGACTCTGTATAATCTGTATCAGTCCTAGAGGTAACAGACTCTGTATAATGTGTACCAGTCCTAGAGGTAACAGACTCTGTATAATGTGTACCAGTCCTAGAGGTAACAGACTCTGTATAATCTGTACCAGTCCTAGAGGTAACGGACTCTGTATAATCTGTACCAGTCCTAGAGGTAACAGACTCTGTATAATCTGTACCAGTCCTAGAGGTAACAGACTATGTATAAACTGTACCAGTCCTAGAGGTAACAGACTATGTATAATCTGTACCAGTCCTAGAGGTAACAGACTGTATAATCTGTACCAGTCCTAGAGGTAACATACTATGTATAATCTGTACCAGTCCTAGAGGTAACAGACTGCGTATTAGCTGTACCAGTCCTAGAGGTAACAGACTCTGTATAATCTGTACCAGTCCTAAAGGTAACAGACTCTGTATAATCTGTACCAGTCCTAGAGGTAACAGACTCTGCATAATCTGTACCAGTCCTAGCGGTAACAGACTCTGTATAATCTGTACCAATCCTAGAGGTAACAGTCTCTGTATAATGTGTACCAGTCCTAGAGGTAACAGACTGCGTATTAACTGTACCAGTCCTAGAGGTAACAGACTCTGTATAAACTGTACCAGTCCTAGAGGTAACAGACTCTGTATAATCTGTACCAGTCCTAGAGGTTACAGACTCTGTATAATCTGTACCAGTCCTAGAGGTTACAGACTCTGTATAATCTGTACCAGTCCTAGAGGTAACAGACTCTGTATAATCTGTACCAGTCCTAGAGGTAACAGACTCTGTATAATCTGTACCAGTCCTAGAGGTAACAGACTCTGTATAATCTGTACCAGTCCTAGAGGTAACAGACTCTGTATAATCTGTACCAGTCCTAGAGGTAACAGACTGCGTATTATCTGTACCAGTCCTAGCGGTAACAGACTCTGTATAATCTGTACCAGTCCTAGAGGTAACAGACTCTGTATAATCTGTACCAGTCCTAGAGGTAACAGACTCTGTATAATCTGTACCAGTCCTAGAGGTAACAGACTCTGTATATACTGTACCAGTCCTAGAGGTAACAGACTCTGTATAAACTGTACCAGTCCTAGAGGTAACAGACTCTGTATAATCTGTACCAGTCCTAGAGGTAACAGACTCTGTATAATCTGTACTAGTCCTAGAGGTAACAGACTCTGTATAATCTGTACCAGTCCTAAAGGTAACAGACTCTGTATAATCTGTACCAGTCCTAGAGGTAACAGACTCTGTATAATCTGTACCAGTCCTAGAGGTAACAGAATCTGTATAATCTGTACCAGTCCTAGAGGTAACAGACTGCGTATTATCTGTACCAGTCCTAGCGGTAACAGACTCTGTATAATCTGTACCAGTCCTAGAGGTAACAGACTCTGTATAATCTGTACCAGTCCTAGAGGTAACAGACTCTGTATAATCTGTACCAGTCCTAGAGGTAACAGACTCTGTATAATCTGTACCAGTCCTAGAGGTAACAGACTCTGTATAATCTGTACCAGTCCTAGAGGTAACAGACTGCGTATTATCTGTACCAGTCCTAGCGGTAACAGACTCTGTATAATCTGTACCAGTCCTAGAGGTAACAGACTCTGTATAATCTGTACCAGTCCTAGAGGTAACAGACTCTGTATAATCTGTACCAGTCCTAGAGGTAACAGACTCTGTATATACTGTACCAGTCCTAGAGGTAACAGACTCTGTATAAACTGTACCAGTCCTAGAGGTAACAGACTCTGTATAATCTGTACCAGTCCTAGAGGTAACAGACTCTGTATAATCTGTACTAGTCCTAGAGGTAACAGACTCTGTATAATCTGTACCAGTCCTAAAGGTAACAGACTCTGTATAATCTGTACCAGTCCTAGAGGTAACAGACTCTGTATAATCTGTACCAGTCCTAGAGGTAACAGAATCTGTATAATCTGTACCAGTCCTAGAGGTAACAGACTGCGTATTATCTGTACCAGTCCTAGCGGTAACAGACTCTGTATAATCTGTACCAGTCCTAGAGGTAACAGACTCTGTATAATCTGTACCAGTCCTAGAGGTAACAGACTCTGCATAATCTGTACCAGTCCTAGAGGTAACAGACTCTGTATAGTCTGTACCAGTCCTAGAGGTAACAGACTCTGTATATTCTGTACCAGTCCTAGAGGTAACAGACTGCGTATTATCTGTACCAGTCCTAGCGGTAACAGACTCTGCATAATCTGTACCAGTCCTAGAGGTAACAGACTCTGTATAATCTGTACCAATCCTAGAGGTAACAGACTCTGTATAATGTGTACCAGTCCTAGAGGTAACAGACTGCGTATTAACTGTACCAGTCCTAGAGGTAACAGACGCTGTATAATATGTACCAGTCCTAGAGGTAACAGACTCTGTATAATCTGTACCAGTCCTAGAGGTAACAGACTCTGTATATACTGTACCAGTCCTAGAGGTAACAGACTCTGTATAAACTGTACCAGTCCTAGAGGTAACAGACTCTGTATAATCTGTACCAGTCCTAGAGGTAACAGACTCTGTATAATCTGTACTAGTCCTAGAGGTAACAGACTCTGTATAATCTGTACCAGTCCTAAAGGTAACAGACTCTGTATAATCTGTACCAGTCCTAGAGGTAACAGACTCTGTATAATCTGTACCAGTCCTAGAGGTAACAGAATCTGTATAATCTGTACCAGTCCTAGAGGTAACAGACTGCGTATTATCTGTACCAGTCCTAGCGGTAACAGACTCTGTATAATCTGTACCAGTCCTAGAGGTAACAGACTCTGTATAATCTGTACCAGTCCTAGAGGTAACAGACTCTGTATAATCTGTACCAGTCCTAGAGGTAACAGACTCTGTATAATCTGTACCAGTCCTAGAGGTAACAGACTCTGTATAATCTGTACCAGTCCTAGAGGTAACAGACTGCGTATTATCTGTACCAGTCCTAGCGGTAACAGACTCTGTATAATCTGTACCAGTCCTAGAGGTAACAGACTCTGTATAATCTGTACCAGTCCTAGAGGTAACAGACTCTGTATAATCTGTACCAGTCCTAGAGGTAACAGACTCTGTATATACTGTACCAGTCCTAGAGGTAACAGACTCTGTATAAACTGTACCAGTCCTAGAGGTAACAGACTCTGTATAATCTGTACCAGTCCTAGAGGTAACAGACTCTGTATAATCTGTACTAGTCCTAGAGGTAACAGACTCTGTATAATCTGTACCAGTCCTAAAGGTAACAGACTCTGTATAATCTGTACCAGTCCTAGAGGTAACAGACTCTGTATAATCTGTACCAGTCCTAGAGGTAACAGAATCTGTATAATCTGTACCAGTCCTAGAGGTAACAGACTGCGTATTATCTGTACCAGTCCTAGCGGTAACAGACTCTGTATAATCTGTACCAGTCCTAGAGGTAACAGACTCTGTATAATCTGTACCAGTCCTAGAGGTAACAGACTCTGCATAATCTGTACCAGTCCTAGAGGTAACAGACTCTGTATAGTCTGTACCAGTCCTAGAGGTAACAGACTCTGTATATTCTGTACCAGTCCTAGAGGTAACAGACTGCGTATTATCTGTACCAGTCCTAGCGGTAACAGACTCTGCATAATCTGTACCAGTCCTAGAGGTAACAGACTCTGTATAATCTGTACCAATCCTAGAGGTAACAGACTCTGTATAATGTGTACCAGTCCTAGAGGTAACAGACTGCGTATTAACTGTACCAGTCCTAGAGGTAACAGACGCTGTATAATATGTACCAGTCCTAGAGGTAACAGACTCTGTATAAACTGTACCAGTCCTAGAGGTAACAGACTGCGTATTAACTGTACCAGTCCTAGAGGTAACATACTCTGTATAATATGTACCAGTCCTAGAGGTAACAGACTCTGTATAAACTGTACCAGTCCTAGAGGTAACAGACTCTGTATAATATGTACCAGTCCTAGCGGTAACAGACTCTGCATAATCTGTACCAGTCCTAGAGGTAATGATACCGGAGAAACTGACGGAAGCCAAGCACAGAGAGATGGACACAGGTTTCTTCAGGAAGGAAGAGATTCTTTATTGGATCACCGATCGGGACTCAGAGGGACTAGCGTCACCAAAATACCACAAGTTCTGAGCCCCGGACAATAGTGCAGGCTCCTTATATAGGCATATAACTCCTCCCATATTAAGCTCCACCCGCACATTCTCTTAACCAATCAACACAAATAAGAATTAACTTCCTGTTTGACCGCATGGCTTGTCCAGCACAATGGAGGAGGGGAATACTATATCCTGTATTCTTGCACATGCTCCGTACACTACTGATCGTATCTTGCCTCGTGCAACCAACTGATCGATACGTCAGCATATGCACGTACACATGCCACGTGGTAATCTCGGCCTACTAAATTTATTTTTACCGAGATTCCACCACATTCCCCCCTTTGATGCCTCTTGATATTTTACAATTACTTGAGGCATCACATAACCTTAGTTTTGCTTACACCGCAAGTTACCTTGAACCAGACCAGACTTATCTTATGATGTGAATCTTTTAACACTCATCTTCCTGCATTGGTTCTCCTTGATCTAGAGCCTTATACTTATAAATCGCCATTATCTGTGCAGCAGCCTTCCTCTCTGCTATATTTTCTATCAGGCTTTGCACAGATCTAACTACTAAGGGTATAAGACACGGTAGGAGTAGACACAACAGTAAAATCAGTAGGACTCCACCTACCACTGCCTTAAGCCCTCCAAACCACTCATACCAGCTACCAAACCAACTACTTGGATTGTACCCTTTCCATACCTGAGTAGGCACATGCGCTAGTTTAACCATATGGCTAGTAAGCTCAGCTATTGCTTGCCCTTCGTCATCTATTTGAAGACAGCAATTGCTTAGGTTAAACTTCCCACATACACCTCCCTCTACTGCCAAAAGGTAATCCAAGGCTAATCTATTCTGGTATACTGCTGTCCTCATCCTGGTATTATGTTTCACTAGGAGATTGAGCGCTTGTGATGTTTCGTTAGTGATAATCTCAACCACCGCCTGTAATCTTATAATGCGGTTGAGCATATAAATAGGGGTTCTATAACCAAAAGTACCATCTTCTGCCCATGTGGCTGGCCCATAATAATCTATGATACGCTGGGGAGGCCATTCATTATCTTCCCAGGTGCCTATCTCTAAGGGTCCCCTTTTCTTCCTATGATTCACATCATACACTTTAACACCTAAAGTCTCACCTGTTTCAATCGGTAACAAGAAGAAGGATGGTTTGAGCATACCCAACACACATGCCCCTTCCCAGTCCTGTGGCAGCTCCGAATAGGCTTTCTTACCACAGATCCAGTACAAATTTGCTGGGGCTCTCCAGGTAGATATGATGGATAAATCAAACCACACATCCTTTAAATTGGCGTATCTAGCAAACGGGTTAGATGGTTCTGAGACATTTGAAGCCGACCACCAAGTTGTATTTTTAGTATCATCATCATAAGCTTTTTGCCCTAGACAAGTTAATTCTCCTACAGAAGTATTATACATTATTCCTTTCCTTGCTATGCAAACATAACCTATGATGGAGGTCTTTAATCTCCACTCAGATTTACCTCTAACACTCAAATGATAATCGGCTTGTGTAGATATTAGTTGGTCAACTGCCTCAGAACCGGACATTACCTCCTTTGCTTCCCAAGGCCATTGGTCTCCCATGTTAGTACCTCCACACACATAGCAGTTGGTAACATTAAGACTACCGGCAATACTCTCGGCTAAATCTATGAACAGGTTTTTAGCGTTTTGGGGGATCTTATTATCTATACTCATCTCTTCATAAAAGGAATGGTATACTTGATGAGTCTGGGAGGATACCGTATCAGTCTCTATTCCTATAAACAATACTGTCCCAGGATCTAAACCCGTCCCGTATATCTGAAACCCAAATAAATTGCCATACTTATCTAAGAACTTGTCGGGGTTATTTATAAGTATATGGATGGGATTACATTCCATAGACTTACAATATGGGCTAGTCGGCAACTTAGTCACTATCATGTCTTTATCTACTGTCTGTCCCCAAGTCGCCCACCCCACACAAGACCAATATGGACAAAAGTTATAGTCTTTATTTGGGCATCTAGGACTCACATATTTATTTTTACTACTGGGACAAATATATTTATCGTTAGATCCATACGTCCTCTCCCATCTAAGATCCCCACATACATTCCACGGCTTTCTACCACTTGATATCGCCTTACATGCTTTAAATAGCAGAACACCCGGAGAATATACGGATTCTAACACCGTCTTATTAATTAGGGTCCCCTGAGGATCTCCATTCCTGAGAGTCAACCAAATTGTACGAGGTTGATACTCTGGACTGAAGCACTTAGGTTCTCCTACTCCTAAATGGCACACACTATAGTCTATATTTAGGTATCTACATCTCGATACATCTCCTTTACACTCGTATTGTGAATGCCAAATTAGGGTTTGGGAAATATGATTACCTGTTCTCGTAGTCTTAATGCATACCTCACAGCTAGGAGTGTCGGTACCTCTACCTTCCTGAATATAAAAACACATATAAATAAACACAATCAAAAGCACATCTTTCGCCGTCATCCTCAGTCTTCGTCCGTGCGATGGCGCCTCAGCTTCCAGGATGTGAGGGCTGCAGGGAATGGAGTTCTGCTCGTCTTCACAGGTGTCCCTTCGAGACTTTCCTGGCTTATACACTATGTGTTGGTAAGCGGACAGGCTTTATTATGGCCTTCTCACTCACACCTGTAACAATAAAATTTGTAATCCACACGATTCCTCGTTACTCCGACTGAGTAGTGCGTTTTAACCGGATCTTGCAGGGATTCTCTGGATCTGCTGTAACTTGCCAAGAATCGACTGCTGCTGGTTTAACCCTGGAGTGATGTATCCACGGAGTCACTTCGGCTACTTTTATCGCTGTAGGGGTAGACAAAAGAACAACATAAGGACCTCTCCACTTGGGCCCTAACGGTACATTATTCCACTCTTTAATCCACACTTGATCTCCTGGATGATAACTATGAACAGGGGGATAAATATTCACAGGTAATCTATCTTGTACCCATTTCTGTACCTCCTCCATAGTCTTACCCAACTCTACAACCTGCTGCCGGGTAATTCCTTCTCCCAACTGACTCAAATCCCCCCTTAAGTTACCAAGTACGGGAGGTGGTCGCCCATACATGATTTCAAAAGGAGAGAGGCCCATCCTTCTGGTAGGGGTACTGCGGATTCGCAATAGAGCTATGGGTAAGAGAACATTCCACTTAAGTTGGGTTTCCGGACACATTTTAGCCAACTGGTTCTTAATAGTTCTATTCATTCTCTCTACCTTACCAGAACTCTGGGGTCTATATGCAGTATGAAGCCTCCACTTTATACCAAGCATATGAGTCAGTTGTTGTAGGCACTGATGAACAAAAGCTGGACCATTGTCCGATCCTATAGAACAGGGTAGTCCATATCGGGGTATTATTTCTCGTAGCAGGAATCTCACAACTTCTCCTGCTTTCTCTGTACGAGTAGGACATGCTTCTACCCAGCCTGAATAGGTGCACACAATTACCAACAGGTAACGATGTCCACCCGATTTAGGCATCACTGTAAAGTCTATTTGTAGATCGGACATGGGGAGTCCCCCCATAAACTGGACTCCTGGTGGCTTTACTGGTCCTTGTCTTGCATTGTTTTTAGCACACGTTACACATCTACGTACAATGGCCTGAGTCAAGTTGGACAATCTTGGTATGTAGAAATGTTTTCTAAGAGATTCTTCAGTACTGTCTCTCCCAGAATGTGTCCCGTTATGATAGTTCTGGACAATTTCTACTGCTAGTGATGCTGGTATGACTATTCTTCCATCTTCTAGCTGATACCACTTGTTCTCCAAATACTTTCCCGGTTCAGTCTTTAACCACTCCTCTTCTTGAGTTGTATAAACTGGAGTCCATTGAGACAGTGGGGTTGGTATTAGAGCAGCTATATGCCCCACATACTCCTGTCTTCCTGATTCAGCAGCACGCTTAGCTGCACTATCTGCCATCCGATTTCCTTTGGTTACATCACCATCTCCTCTCAGATGCGCTCGACAATGTATAATACCGACTTCTTTCGGCTCCCACACTGCTTCCAATAGTTGTAGGATTTCAGCTGCGTACTTGATTTCTTTGCCTTCTGAATTCAGTAGTCCTCTTTCTTTATACAAAGCTCCGTGGGCATGAGTGGTTAAAAACGCATACTTAGAGTCCGTATAGATATTTACTCTTAAACCTTCAGCCAATTGTAACGCTCGTGTTAGTGCTATCAATTCTGCCTTTTGTGCTGATGTTCCTTTTGCCAGTGGCCGAGCTTCTATCACCTTGTCTATTGTTGTTACTGCATATCCTGCATAGCGGATCCCTTCTTTCACATAACTACTGCCGTCGGTGTAATATTGAACATCGGGGTTCTGGATGGGAAAATCACGAAGATCTGGTCTACTTGAAAATACTTCATCCATTACTTCCAAACAATCATGTTGACTTTCAGTAGGTTGTGGCAAAAGGGTAGCTGGATTTAAGGTGTTTACAGTCTCTAAATGCACTCTTGGGTTTTCACACAACATTGCTTGATACTTGGTCATACGGCTGTTACTAAACCAATGATTTCCTTTGTAATCCAACAACGTCTGTACTGCATGTGGGACTTGTACATAAAGTTCTTGACCCAGAGTGAGTTTATCGGCTTCAGCTACTAGCAGGGCGGCTGCAGCTACGGCTCTTAGACAAGGTGGAAGTCCGCTGGCCACTGCATCCAGTTGCTTAGACATGTAGGCAACAGGTCTTTGCCATGATCCCAAGTACTGTGTCAATACTCCCACAGCCATTCTTCTTTGCTCATGTACATATAGGTAGAATGGTCGTGTGTGATCAGGTAGACCTAATGCTGGGGCACTCATCAAAGCCTTCTTCACATCTTCAAATGCCGTTTGCTGTTCTTGAGTCCATAAGAAGGGGTCGTGCTCTGTACCTTTGATGGCTGCGTACAGAGGTTTTGCCAGTATCGCATAGCTGGGAATCCATATCCTACAGAAGCCTGCTGCCCCCAAGAATTCTCGCACTTGTCTTCTATTCTTGGGTATTGGTATTTGGCAGACAGCTTCTTTTCTCTCTGGCCCCATAATCCTTTGACCTTCAGAGATATGGAATCCCAGATACTTGACAGTTGGCAAACACAACTGAGCCTTCTTCCTGGACACCTTGTATCCTGCCTTCCAGAGAATGTGTAGTAGATCGTGCGTTGCTTGCTGACATTTTTCTTTTGTAACTGCTGCTATCAACAAGTCATCTACATACTGTAACAATACACACTCTCCTGGGATAGACTCGAAATCCAGTAGATCTTGACTTAGAGCTGAACCAAATAGGGTAGGTGAATTTTTAAACCCTTGGGGCAGTCTTGTCCAAGTCATTTGGCGTTTTGAGCCCGTTACAGCGTTCTCCCATTGGAAAGCGAAGATACATTGACTTTCTGTGGCAATTCGGAGGCAAAAGAAGGCATCTTTGAGATCTAAGACTGTGAAGTAAGTAGCCCCGCCCGGAATTAAAGCAAGCAGGTTATATGGATTGGGCACGACTGGATGTATACTAACAACCGCATCATTGACTGCTCTCAAGTCCTGCACAGGTCGATACTCATCTGTACCGGGCTTTTGAACAGGCAGCAATGGGGTGTTCCAGGGGGAAGTACAGAATTTTAGGATACCATACCGTATGAACTTATCCAGATAGGATTGAATGTTCTTCTTAGCCTTCTGCGGGATGTGGTATTGTCTTAGGCTCACTGGATAAACCCCAAGTTTCAGTTCAATTTTTATAGGTGGAATATTGCGGGCCAGTCCTGGTGGGTTGTTCTCTGCCCAAACTCCTGGTATGTTGAATAATGTCTCATCACTCCTAGGGTTTTGGCTAGTCAACACTGTATAAAGTCGCCACTCTTCTTCCTTTGGTACGGATAAAGTCATAATACCTGAAGGTCCATTAAACTTTAAGGATGTTGTTCCATTTGGTAGGAACGTAATCTGCGCTTGTAATTTTGATAGCATATCACGTCCCAGCAATTGGACTGGACATTCAGGCATATAAAGGAATTGATGTTTTACTACGTGGCCTCCCAATGTACAGAGTCGACTTTTAAGAACCGGTTTTTCAGCACTTCTTCCAGTTGCTCCTATCACAGTAATAGTCCTTCCAGATGGAGGAGCAACTAGATTAGTCACCACTGAATGTTCAGCACCAGTGTCGATCATGAACGCACTCCTTTTTCCCCCTATTGATACATCGACCATAGGCTCCGCTCGACCAAGGGGGATGGAGCCCGGTCGGTATCAATAGTCCTCCATGACCGTGTCAGCCAATCCTACAAAGTCCCTACCTTCTCTATCGCGGGACCTTTGCGCTGCTGGAATATACCTGTCTTCCCTAACACTTCCTCTGTTCCCATTACTCCCTCTATAACCATTACTCCCTCCGGGGCCTCCTCTACCTCTCGCTCTGCCTCTAAAGTTTCCGTAACCTGACCTAGGTCTGTCTCTCTCAGACTGTTCTCTTCGCGGACACTCATTTCTCCAATGCCCTTCTTCCTTACAGTAAGCGCACTGATTTCTACTTAGAGGTTCCTCATTCCATCTACTATCGCCTCTATCCGGGCCCCGTCTATCTACGCCTGCGATCGCTACCGCTAGCATATCAGCCTTTTTACGCATCTTGCGCTCTTCCTCTTTCTTACTTTCTGTATCCCTGTTCATATAAACCTTATTTGCTACCTCCATTAGTTGGGTGATGGACATACCTGCAAACCCTTCTAACTTTTGTAGCTTGCGCTTAATATCTCCGTAAGCTTGGCTGACAAAGGCGGAGTTAACTGTGGCGAAACCAGCTTCGCCACTGTGAACTGGAGAGGCCTGGCTGCTAGCCTCCTGCCTTTGGACTATGGCCCTGGGAGATTGGGCCCTTTACAAACAGTATTCGGCCCTAACAGAGTGCATGTCACTCATTCTGGCCCTTTAAATACAGCGGGGCCATTCGGTACTTGCCCTGTGTGAGCAGTGATACCCCCCAGATAGCTATGCCATGGAGCCTATTCATATAATGAAAGACTATGGGAAAGACTTTGGCTCCATGGCAATTAAACTGTATTTGTGTGGTCTGTGTGCCATTCACCTAATAATGTGCACGCAGACCTGAGCTATCTGGGGATATGTTAAATGTCTGTGTTTAATGTATAAAATGTGACTTTATGTATTTTAAAGAGTTTTATGTTGTTTTGCAACCATGTGGTTAATGGAGTCTGCCTCTAGTCCTGGATAATTAGATTTCTTCTCCAATTATCTCCAGGGCAGAAGGGAGGAAGCCAGGATGCATTGTGGGGATGTTTTACTTTTACTGTTTGAGCCAGGGGGAATAAAAGATAGTTTTACTAACTGTTGAACCCCTGGTCTGATTCATGCCATTTTTTAATATGTTGTTCCCCTGAATGGATTGATTGTGGATATGTATTTTTATGTGAATGTGATGTATGGTTTTAAAGTGATGAAAGTTGTGTAAAAGTATATTTTACTCTGTATGCATAATGGGATTATGTGTCACACTAAGGGGAGGGGATGAGTGGGAGGTAACATCTATGTCATTGGTTCTTTTATGCCTCCCCCTGGGTGTGGCCTGTATGTGTGAGTTGGAAATAAAAGCCAGACTGGGTGTCCCAGTCTTGAGTTCTTGCTTAACCCTCAAAGCGATGTGTCGTCTCGGTCTTTGGGGGAATGGGATTGTAAGCTGACTGCCAAGAGTGTAAGCCGATGTCTGCTTTTCTTGTTCAGCTGTTCCAGTGTTCGTGTGGTTCCAGTCGGGAGAATGGTGTTTGCAGTAACTGCCTGTGCATCTGGAAAGGGGATTATCGCCTAAACTGGGTTTTATCCTCTTGTAAGTGAAACGGTCCGTTACAATTGGTGGCAAGCGGCGGGATCGTTCCTACAACCAGAGGGACAGCTACAGACAACACCATTTCTGGATTACAAATTGAGGGCAACGCTAGTATCCGTACAGCGACCCTAGCTACAAAGGAAATAAGAAAATGGAAGGAGACAGAGTCGCAGCTGCTGCAGCACCTCCAAGGGAGAAGGAGGAATCCGAGTTTATCAGGGAATACAGGAGCAGGATGGCTCTATTCTCACCAGCCCGAGCGGTGCAGATGGCATCCCGGGTCTACGACGATGTACAGGCGTACCTCATGCTGCTAAGGACGCAGAGGATCCAACAAGATTGGTCCTGTGAGGAACCACAACAGGCAGGTGGAGATGGGACCGAGGTCTCTCCACCGGGCCCAACGGGATGGTGGGCAGCAGGCCCAGATCCCCAGCGGCAGAGTAAGTCCCAGGGAGATGAAGGTGTCGTCCTTCCTCCCCAGCGGCAGGCTGAGTTACAGGGGGCAGAGGTTGTTGTTCCTGCCCCCCAGCAGCAAAGTGATGTGCCAAGAAGGCAGTGTGAAGTGAAGGGAGAGGAGAGCAGCGTCCTCCCTCCCCAGCGGCAATGTGTGCCCCAGGGAGCTGATGGTGTCGTCCATCCTCCCCAGCAGCCGTGTGTGTCCAAAGGAGCCGAAGGTGCAGTCCTTCCTCCCCAGCGGCAGGCTGAGTTACAGGGGGCAGAGGTTGTTGTTCCTGCCCCCCAGCAGCAAAATGATATGCCAAGAAGGCAGTGTGAAGGGAAGGGAGAGGAGAGCAGCGTCCTCCCTCCCCAGCGGCAATGTGTGCCCCAGGGAGCTGATGGTGTCGTCCATCCTCCCCAGCAGCCGTGTGTGTCCAAGGGAGCCGAAGGTGCAGTCCTTCCTCCCCAGCGGCAGGCTGAGTTACAGGGGGCAGAGGTTGTTGTTCCTGCCCCCCAGCAGCAAAGTGAGATGCCAGGACGGCAGTGTGAAGCGAAGGGAGAGGAGAGCAGCGTCCTCCCTCCCCAGCGGCAGTGTGTGCCCCAGGGAGCTGATGGTGTCGTCCATCCTCCCCAGCGGCAGTGTGTCCTGCAGGGAGCAGAGACAATCAGTCTCGCACCCCAGCAGCCGGACAAGAGAATGAAAGGGGAGACAGCTGGTCCCCCTTTCCACCAGCAGAGAGAGTGGCAGGGAGAGGAGCCTGCTAACCCCCCTCCCCAGCGGCAGTTTACCGTCCAGAGAGAGGAGCTTGTTACACCCTCTCTCCAGCGGCAGCCTAACTCACCAAGGGGAGACGTTAAGCCCCACAACTGTGCAGATGGGACCGTAGTCTCTGCACTTACAGCACAAGGGATAGGGACGGTTGGTCCTGTTCCCCAGCCTCAGTGTGATGGATCCAAAGGGGAGACGGTCGGTCTCCCCCTCCGGCAGTCGAGCTGTGCACCTGAAGGGGAGACAGCCAGTCTCCAGCAACCAGGCGCCCACCAGACTACTCCCGTGGTAGTGCTGGCAACAGGACAGAGTACCGCTGGTCTCTGCCCCCTCAGCAACCCACCAAGGCAGCCTACCCGTCTCCCACCCAGCAGTGGTGAAACACCAGAACTTGGACAAAATCCTTCCTCACCCAGATGTAGTAACCGGTTAGTGTGGGTGGGCTGCTCTGTTATTTCTGTTTCGTGGGTGGGTTGCTGGACTAACCAGGGCACTGACCGGCAGAAAGTCAGGTACCCTGTTAGTCTAATTGGCAAAGGGGAGAAATGTGGCGAAACCAGCTTCGCCACTGTGAACTGGAGAGGCCTGGCTGCTAGCCTCCTGCCTTTGGACTATGGCCCTGGGAGATTGGGCCCTTTACAAACAGTATTCGGCCCTAACAGAGTGCATGTCACTCATTCTGGCCCTTTAAATACAGCGGGGCCATTCGGTACTTGCCCTGTGTGAGCAGTGATACCCCCCAGATAGCTATGCCATGGAGCCTATTCATATAATGAAAGACTATGGGAAAGACTTTGGCTCCATGGCAATTAAACTGTATTTGTGTGGTCTGTGTGCCATTCACCTAATAATGTGCACGCAGACCTGAGCTATCTGGGGATATGTTAAATGTCTGTGTTTAATGTATAAAATGTGACTTTATGTATTTTAAAGAGTTTTATGTTGTTTTGCAACCATGTGGTTAATGGAGTCTGCCTCTAGTCCTGGATAATTAGATTTCTTCTCCAATTATCTCCAGGGCAGAAGGGAGGAAGCCAGGATGCATTGTGGGGATGTTTTACTTTTACTGTTTGAGCCAGGGGGAATAAAAGATAGTTTTACTAACTGTTGAACCCCTGGTCTGATTCATGCCATTTTTTAATATGTTGTTCCCCTGAATGGATTGATTGTGGATATGTATTTTTATGTGAATGTGATGTATGGTTTTAAAGTTATGAAAGTTGTGTAAAAGTATATTTTACTCTGTATGCATAATGGGATTATGTGTCACACTAAGGGGAGGGGATGAGTGGGAGGTAACATCTATGTCATTGGTTCTTTTATGCCTCCCCCTGGGTGTGGCCTGTATGTGTGAGTTGGAAATAAAAGCCAGACTGGGTGTCCCAGTCTTGAGTTCTTGCTTAACCCTCAAAGCGATGTGTCGTCTCGGTCTTTGGGGGAATGGGATTGTAAGCTGACTGCCAAGAGTGTAAGCCGATGTCTGCTTTTCTTGTTCAGCTGTTCCAGTGTTCGTGTGGTTCCAGTCGGGAGAATGGTGTTTGCAGTAACTGCCTGTGCATCTGGAAAGGGGATTATCGCCTAAACTGGGTTTTATCCTCTTGTAAGTGAAACGGTCCGTTACATTAACCATTCGGGAATTATCTGCGTCTTCCGGATTAAAGGGGGTATACAAGCGGTATGCCTCCAATAATCGGTCATAAAAGACACTGGGCGCTTCATCGCTTTTCTGGATCACCTCAACTGTCTTCAAAATGTTAATGGCTTTCTTTCCTCCTGCTTTCATGCCAGCAATTATAGCGTCTCTATAGGCTCTGAGTTGAACCATATCAGCACCATTTACGTTCCAATCGGGATCAGTGTTGGGATAATGTGTTGCGGCCCATGCTGCTGGATTAGCTTGGTTCAAAGCACGGGCTTTATCTTCTAATGCTTTAATGGCTGCTTGATTTATTCTTGTCCTTTCCTCATTGTTAAATAAAGTCATTAGTAACTGCTGGCAATCAGCCCATGTCGGATTATGCGTCTGTACTATTGAGGTGAACAGATCAGTCATAGCTTGTGGTTTCTCAGTATACGAAGAATTATGGGTCTTCCAGTTTAAAAGATCGGGTGTGGTAAATGGGACATATACGAAGACTGGGTCAGCGTGTGCCATTTGACCTGCGGCATCGATATAAGCTGGCCCGGGATTCAGACGAAGAGGCATCTGATAGTGCTTTAATTGTTGGGCACCAGTCAACTGTCGGGTTTGGATGGGGCTACGTAGAGAGGCGTCAGTCATGGGTTCCGGTCGGGGAGAGATAGGGTATGGGGATGTGGGAGGTTGGTTTTGGGAAAAGGTCGTAAACAAAACACTTCGAGCCGAGCTAGATGAAGCTTGACCGGAAGTCTGAAGTGGCGCCAAATCAGGATATTCGTTTCTAATGGGGGTGGGTTCTGGTTCCGGAAGGGGAGATTTAGTACGAGGGGGGGTGGATCCTGTACTGGAGGAGGAAGCGGAAGTGGATGAGGGTAATGAGGGGAGGGGTGCAGGACTTCCTGCGTTTGCGTCACTTCCTCTTAACGGAAAGTAAGGGGGCGGCAAAGGGATCTCGGACTCAGGGGGCGTGTCCAAAATGGGCCTAACACCAGTCCTAGTGGACGAACAAGTCCTAGCTACCATGAGGCGACACTGCTCCTCGTGGCATGTCTGGAGCCATTTTGGCGAGTCATTTACGGCCTGTCTCCAACAGTCAATATAAGGAAACTGGCCGTAAAGTTCAGGCCTACCTGATACAGCCACGTGTAAGCGCTGTACCAGAGTTGGATCCAAACTGCCACGTGGCGGCCATGCCGCAACCAAAGTAGGCCACTCCCTAGTGCACAAAGTAACCAAACGTACAGGAGACATCTTAACCCCAAAATCACAAGTTTTGAATCCCTTTTTAAAATTCTTCACCATACAACCTAAGGGATCCGGGATCGTTGACTGCGACGCACCCATACTTAACAATGGAACGTCATCGACAACGAATACTATACACGCGTACTATTCAACAGTCACACCCGTTTCCTCTGGCAACAGCACCACGTGGTACAGTTACCAAGTGAAACGTACACAATAACAATAAACACTCAGGGAATTCCCGTACACACACAGCTGTTACACCAGTCACTATATAATCAATATTATGCCCTTTGGCGTAACTATACAGTCACCCACGCTATAATTCTCTATATACGAATTACCCGTCTATAACACACCCCAGTAACATCGTCTTTTACAAATAGCGGTTACAGTACGGTTAGCATAGGTCAAAGCACAAGTTAAGGTCACAATACAATTATTAGTGGTTATGGTATTAAAACATGCAATTGACGACAATGATTAGTACTTATATACAGTGTCAGTAAATATACAGGGTTATGGTACCGTGCACTATAATACAGCAACACACTATTAACACTCTCGCTAGACGGCTGAGCTCGCGCTATCTAACAAGATATACACTTTACTAAAACAATCGTTAACACATTTACAATTCCCAACTAAACTATTGGCCAGTACCTTGAATGGACTACCTAAAAACAATCTACATACGTTTTGGTTAGCCACACTGCCCAATCACCACATATATAGCGAGCTAGAGAACCGAATTTACACAGACGCCTCTTAGTCGCACTATCAAAAGTCTAGTGGGTTCCAAATTTACACGCCTTCCCACTTAGCCCAGATAGGATGAGAGCTAGCGAACCGAATTTACACAGACGCCGCTTAGTCTCCCGGTCTCTCCGACCTAGCGAACAAAATGTACACCCTAGAACGCTAGTCTAGACAAGACACCGGTGTCCGGCTAGGGCTATTTACACCAGAGCCCCGCCTGACTAACAGAATCAAACGGTCTGACTAAAGAGCGTTCGATCGAGCGGTGCGCCTTCGCTCCTTCCCTCCGACAGAGGGGGCAGATACACAGATTCAAAACCCCTTTGGGCCTACCGCACAATCGGTATACCCCTAGTGGGTCCTGCCGTCTAAAACAGCAGTTGTCTTACCTCCTCGTTCCTGAACCTGAGTTCACACTCATCGACGGGGACACCCCAGCACTTCTCACGTAGAGGCCGATGATCTCCTGGACAACGGCCCAGTGGCGCCGAGACGAAGGGAGGTCCACGCAGAAGTTCAGGGGTGCAGCCGTAGAGAACGTGGGCAAAGATAGACCGTCTCACGCCTCTGCCTCTCAGCTACCGTTGAACGATGAGCTTCCCGGCCAATGCACCAAATGATACCGGAGAAACTGACGGAAGCCAAGCACAGAGAGATGGACACAGGTTTCTTCAGGAAGGAAGAGATTCTTTATTGGATCACCGATCGGGACTCAGAGGGACTAGCGTCACCAAAATACCACAAGTTCTGAGCCCCGGACAATAGTGCAGGCTCCTTATATAGGCATATAACTCCTCCCATATTAAGCTCCACCCGCACATTCTCTTAACCAATCAACACAAATAAGAATTAACTTCCTGTTTGACCGCATGGCTTGTCCAGCACAATGGAGGAGGGGAATACTATATCCTGTATTCTTGCACATGCTCCGTACACTACTGATCGTATCTTGCCTCGTGCAACCAACTGATCGATACGTCAGCATATGCACGTACACATGCCACGTGGTAATCTCGGCCTACTAAATTTATTTTTACCGAGATTCCACCACAGTAACAGACTCTGTATAATCTGTACCAATCCTAGAGGTAACAGTCTCTGTATAATGTGTACCAGTCCTAGAGGTAACAGACTGCGTATTAACTGTACCAGTCCTAGAGGTAACAGACGCTGTATAATATGTACCAGTCCTAGAGGTAACAGACTCTGTATAATATGTACCAGTCCTAGAGGTAACAGACTCTGTATAATCTGTACCAGTCCTAGAGGTAACAGACTCTGTATAATATGTACCAGTCCTAGAGGTTACAGGCTCTGTATAATCTGTACCAGTCCTAGAGGTAACAGACTGCGTATTAACTGTACCAGCCCTAGAGGTAACAGACTCTACATAAACTGTACCAGTCCTAGAGGTGTGAGTGTGCTATGAGAACTTGCTCACACGGTAGATCCCTCTGCTGTGCTGGTGCAGGAAGCCCGGCGCTGGGTGTGGATATGGGGTCAGTCCTGGAATCCTGGGTCAGATTACCTCATTTTACAAAGCGCTAGTGTGGGAGGAATTGTACTGTCTCTGTTATTCCTGTGTCCTACACCAGTGTTGTCAGTGCACATCTGTAATATACCCAGCTGAGCCACTACACCTCCATCCTGCCCTGCAGCTCTCTCTGCTATTCCTGTACTGACCCCACACACAGCTCTGTCACTGCACCTCCATCCTGCCCTGCAGCTCCCTCTGCTATTCCTGTACTGACCCCACACACAGCTCTGTCACTGCACCTCCATCCTGCCCTGCAGCTCTCTCTGCTATTCCTGTACTGACCCCACACACAGCTCTGTCACTACCCCTCCATCCTGCCCTACAGCTCTCTCTGCTATTCCTGTACTGACCCCACACACAGCTCTGTCACTGCAACTCCATCCTGCCCTGCAGCTCTCTGCTATTCCTGTACTGACCCCACACACAGCTCTGTCACTACACCCCCATCCTGCCCTGCATCTCTCTCTGCTATTCCTGTACTGACCTCACACACAGCTCTGTCATTGCACCTCCATCCTGCCCTGCAGCTCTCTCTGCTATTCCTGTACTGACCCCACACACAGCTCTGTCACTGCACCTCCATCCTGCCCTGCAGCTCTCTCTGCTATTCCTGTACTGACCCCACACACAGCTCTGTCACTGCACCTCCATCCTGCCCTGCAGCTCTCTCTGCTATTCCTGTACTGACCCCACACACAGCTCTGTCACTGCACCTCCATCCTGCCCTGCAGCTCTCTGCTATTCCTGTATTGACCCCACACACAGCGCTGTCACTGCACCTCCATCCTGCCCTGCAGCTCTCTCTGCTATTCCTGTACTGACCCCACACACAGCTCTGTCACTGCACCTCCATCCTGCCCTGCATCTCTCTCTGCTATTCCTGTACTGACCTCACACACAGCTCTGTCATTGCACCTCCATCCTGCCCTGCAGCTCTCTCTGCAATTCCTGTACTGACCCCACACACAGCTCTGTCACTGCACCTCCATCCTGCCCTGCAGCTCTCTCTGCTATTCCTGTACTGACCCCACACACAGCTCTGTCACTGCACCTCCATCCTGCCCTGCAGCTCTCTCTGCTATTCCTGTACTGACCCCACACACAGCTCTGTCACTGCAACTCCATCCTGCCCTGCAGCTCTCTGCTATTCCTGTACTGACCCCACACACAGCTCTGTCACTACACCCCCATCCTGCCCTGCATCTCTCTCTGCTATTCCTGTACTGACCTCACACACAGCTCTGTCATTGCACCTCCATCCTGCCCTGCAGCTCTCTGCTATTCCTGTATTGACCCCACACACAGCGCTGTCACTGCACCTCCATCCTGCCCTGCAGCTCTCTCTGCTATTCCTGTACTGACCCCACACACAGCTCTGTCACTACACCTCCATCCTGCCCTGCAGCTCTCTCTGCTATTCCTGTACTGACCCCACACACAGCTCTGTCACTGCACCTCCATCCTGCCCTGCAGCTCCCTCTGCTATTCCTGTACTGACCCCACACACAGCTCTGTCACTGCACCTCCATCCTGCCCTGCAGCTCTCTCTGCTATTCCTGTACTGACCCCACACACAGCTCTGTCACTACCCCTCCATCCTGCCCTACAGCTCTCTCTGCTATTCCTGTACTGACCCCACACACAGCTCTGTCACTGCACCTCCATCCTGCCCTGCAGCTCTCTCTGCTATTCCTGTACTGACCCCACACACAGCTCTGTCACTGCACCTCCATCCTGCCCTGCAGCTCTCTCTGCTATTCCTGTACTGACCCCACACACAGCTCTGTCACTACACCTCCATCCTGCCCTGCAGCTCTCTCTGCTATTCCTGTACTGACCCCACACACAGCTCTGTCACTGCACCTCCATCCTGCCCTGCAGCTCTCTCTGCTATTCCTGTACTGACCCCACACACAGCTCTGTCACTGCACCTCCATCCTGCCCTGCAGCTCTCTCTGCTATTCCTGTACTGACCCCACACACAGCTCTGTCACTGCACCTCCATCCTGCCCTGCAGCTCTCTGCTATTCCTGTATTGACCCCACACACAGCGCTGTCACTGCACCTCCATCCTGCCCTGCAGCTCTCTCTGCTATTCCTGTACTGACCCCACACACAGCTCTGTCACTGCACCTCCATCCTGCCCTGCATCTCTCTCTGCTATTCCTGTACTGACCTCACACACAGCTCTGTCATTGCACCTCCATCCTGCCCTGCAGCTCTCTCTGCAATTCCTGTACTGACCCCACACACAGCTCTGTCACTGCACCTCCATCCTGCCCTGCATCTCTCTCTGCTATTCCTGTACTGACCGCACACACAGCTCTGTCACTGCACCTCCATCCTGCCCTGCATCTCTCTCTGCTATTCCTGTACTGAACCCACACACAGCTCTGTCACTGCACCTCCATCCTGCCCTGCAACTCTCTCTGCTATTCCTGTACTGACCCCCCCACACAGCCCTGTCACTGCACCTCCATCCTGCCCTGCAACTCTCTCTGCTATTCCTGTACTGACCCCACACACAGCTCTGTCACTGCACCTCCATCCTGCCCTGCAGCTCGCTCTGCTATTCCTGTACTGACCCCACACACAGCTCTGTCACTGCACCTCCATCCTGCCCAGCAGCTCTCTCTGCTATTCCTGTACTGACCCCACACACAGCTCTGTCACTGCACCTCCACACCCTGCCCTGCAGCTCTCTCTGCTATTCCTGTACTGACCCCACACACAGCTCTGTCACTACACCTCCATCCTGCCCTGCAGCTCTCTCTGCTATTCCTGTACTGACCCCACACACAGCTCTGTCACTGCAACTCCATCCTGCCCTGCAGCTCTCTGCTATTCCTGTACTGACCCCACACACAGCTCTGTCACTACACCCCCATCCTGCCCTGCATCTCTCTCTGCTATTCCTGTACTGACCCCACACACAGCTCTGTCACTACACCCCCATCCTGCCCTGCATCTCTCTCTGCTATTCCTGTACTGACCCCACACACAGCTCTGTCACTGCACCTCCATCCTGCCCTGCAGCTCTCTGCTATTCCTGTACTAACCCCCCACACAGCTCTGTCACTGCACCTCCATCCTGCCCTGCAGCTCTCTTTGCTATTCCTGTACTGACCCCACACACAGCTCAGCCACTGCACCTCCATCCTGCCCTGCAGCTCTCTCTGCTATTCCTGCACTGACCCTGCACACAGCTCTGTCACTGCACCTCCATCCTGCCCTGCAGCTCTCTCTGCTATTTCTGTACTGACCCCACACACAGCTCTGTCACTGCACCTCCATCCTGCCCAGCAGCTCTCTCTGCTATTCCTGTACTGACCCCACACACAGCTCTGTCACTACACCTCCATCCTGCCCTGCAGCTCTCTCTGCTATTCCTGTACTGACCTCACACACAGCTCTGTCACTGCACCTCCATCCTGCCCAGCAGCTCTCTCTGCTATTCCTGTACTGACCCCACACACAGCTCTGTCACTACACCTCCATCCTGCCCTGCAGCTCTCTCTGCTATTCCTGTACTGACCCTACACGCAGCTCCGTCACTGCACCTCCATCCTGCCCTGCAGCTCTCTCTGCTATTCCTGTACCGACCCTACACACAGCTCTGTCACTACACCTCCATCCTGCCCTGCAGCTCTCTCTGCTATTCCTATACTGACCCCACACACAGCTCTGTCACTGCACCTCCATCCTGCCCTGCAGCTCTCTCTGCTATTACTGTACTGACCCCACACACAGCTCTGTCACTGCACCTCCATCCTGCCCTGCAGCTCTCTCTGCTATTCCTGTACTGACCCCACACACAGCTCTGTCACTGCACCTCCATCCTGCCCTGCAGCTCTCTCTGCTATTCCTGTACTGACCCTGCACACAGCTCTGTCACTGCACCTCCATCCTGCCCTGCAGCTCTCTCTGCTATTCCTGTACTGACCCTGCACACAGCTCTGTCACTGCACCTCCATCATGCCCTGCAGCTCTCTCTGCTATTCCTGTACTGACCCCACACACAGCTCTGTCACTGCACCTCCATCGTGCCCTGCAGCTCTCTTTGCTATTCCTATACTGGCCTCTTAATGCTAACCTAAATTAAGCTTAATATTCTCCCCCAATATGGACACTGATATTAATTAAGAGGAAGGGCTTGGCTACAGCTTTATTTAAACCTATTTAAACCAAACAGTATAATTGACCTTGGAATCCTTAAACTGACGGCTTTAGGACTCCGACCCACAGACAGGTCTCTTACACCCAGAGTTTGGTTCCTGTCAAATACCAGTAACAGGAACCCCTTCGACCCAACCCACATGCAGGTCTTTTACACCCAGAGTTTGGTTCTGGTCAAATACTATTAATGGAAACCCCTTCGACCTGACCCACAGACAGGTCACTTACACCCAGAGTTTGGTTCCTGTCAAATACCACTAACAGGAACCTGTTCGACCCGACCCACAGACAGGTCTGCTAATCCCTGGCCAGAAGAAACTTTGGGTCAGCCGATATCTGGTACGACTGACCCCCAAATGTCCGGATAGCGGAATATTGTGCGCTATTCGGAGTAATTCGGTTCGGTACCTCTGGGGTACTACCAGCTGCCTTGCAGCAATGGGGTCTGACCCAGCTATCTGTTTATTCGTCTCTCGGTACAATAACTGTCTGTCCCACACAAATCTTTCCCCCTCTGCCCCCGGTTGGTTAGAGGTGACCTTGTCTCTGTATACTTGTAGGGTAGGGTCAGTGATCACCTCGGCTACAAATTCGTCAGGGGGGGCCCAAGGGATACAGTCTAGGGAAGGGGAGGAATCTCTTACCTGGACCTCCGGCAGTGCGTTGTTGTTCTGGGTGCGGGCCTGTTGCCTGGTGACTACTGGGTGCGCTTCCTCATTAGTTTGGGGCTCAAATGCGGAGGTGAGTTTGCCCAAATCATTCCCCAGGACCACCTCAGCAGGTAATTGTGGCATTAATCCCACTTCCACATTCCCGAACCCCGCACCCCAATGCAAGTGTTCCCTGGCTGTGTCTAGCCGATACACGGCTCCCCCTGCAACCCTGACAGCCACAGTCTTATTAAGTTTGGCCTTGTCAGAAACCAAATGACTTTGAACCAAGGTGATGGTGGCTCCCGAGTCTCTGAGCCCCTGCATAGGCTTCCCTTCTAGGTATACGGTCTGCCTATGGTGCTGTCGGTTGTCCGCCTGTGCCTGTAATGGGTTGGCCTCATGCAGCACTTCCCACTGTTCCACAGTCGTGACTGGAACGGCATAGCTGTAGGGAAGTGGTACCTCGTCCTGGTAGTGATGCGCTGCTGCTCTCGGTGGTGGTGGTGGAGGCCCTGGTCGGATCCAGGTGGTGCGGTCTCTAGACTGCGGACAATCTCGCTGGAAATGTCCCCACTTCTGGCACCGGTGGCATTGCACAGAAGCAGGTGTGCGATATCTCGGTTGCGCTGCTGCCGGTGCCGGTGAAGGGAGTTGTCTTGGTGGGGGCTGAGGGTTAGTGGAGAAAGAATTTCCTCCCAGCGGTCGCATGGCAGGTTTAGTACTCACTGCCTTGGTTTGTCTGCGGGCATCCATAAAATCATCTGCCTTTTTAGCAGCCTCGGTGAGGGAGGTGGGGTTACGATCCCTCACCCATTCCTGCAGTTCTGCGGATATCCCCTCATAAAACTGTTCCAATAACAACATTTGTAACAAGTCCTCCATGGACCGCGCTTTACTTGACTGCATCCACCCAAGAGCTGCCCTTTCTAGTCGGCAAGCCCACTGTGCGTGCGAGTCCTTGTCAGCCTTTTTCAGTTCCCTGAAGCGCCTCCGGTATGCCTCCGGTGTTATTGCATACCGGGCCAGGATAACCTCTTTTACACGGCTATAGTTTCTAATTTCAATGTCTGGTATAGTACGGTAGGCCTCAGCTGCCCTCCCTGACAGCCGTCCTGCTAATATGGGTACCCACTCTTCCCTTGGTATGTTATGCAGCGTACACAGTCTTTCAAAGTCTTGGAGGAAGGCATCTATATCCTCCTCTGCTTCTACATACGTTTTAAAGGCTTGATAGGGAATTTTGGGCTTACCCTCTTGTGTCACAGCTCCTGCTGCACTTCTTTCCGGTGTTTGTGGTCTCCTTTTGCTCATCACAAACTCCTGCACCTCTGTCATAGTTTTAGAGATGATCTCTGTTGGTGGGTTTTCTCCATAAAAGGCCAGCCTGCATTGTACTTGTCTTTGGAACTCCTCATGTTCCGTTTCAGTTCTTTGTTCCGTGGCCAGGACCTCCTCTGCTCTGTATTCTTCCATCACTTCAGTGATGAGTGTTGCTTTAGATTTGCTGCTGGCTGAAACACCTTTCGCTTCCAGAAGTTCTTTCAATGTGGATCTCTTTAGAGTAGAAAGGTCAATCTCCATTAATCCTTGTTCCTCTGTGAGTCTGGATCCCACCGCTGCCACCAATGTAGCGGAGAGCTGATTTCTCGCAGCTATTCTCCACTTAAGATCCTAGGGAGGCTCAGGAACAAGTCATTAGTAAATCCACAGCAGAGTTTCCAGCAGGTAAAAAGGTACAGCAATATCCCCACAGCACTCCCAATAACTGGACAACACACAGTTTCAGGAGTAGAACTGACAATCGTTTATTCCAGGGTTTCTTATAAAGCCTGCTCCCATGCAAGGGAGGGATTCACATTAATTAGGACAGTAACCAATACAGGGCTTGTTACCTCCCACACATCTCCTCCCCTCAGAGTGACTCATAATCCCCTTAACTTACACAGTAGTTTACCCCAAACCTGGATGTACCCCTAAACCATCACATAACATTAATATTAGGGTACCGCTAGGTAGCCCTGATCTGGGTGACTATTATATCCAAAATTCACCCAGATCGGACCAGTGGTTTGGTAGTTACGTGGAGGTGAAGTTTGACCGAAGTTTGGGCCCTGCGGTCGGTCTCCGTTCGGCAGTTAAAACATACACTTATTATTGCCATCCATACTTCAATTCGCCTAGATATTGGTTCCCTCATTCTGTACTTTGTTTCTACCGAATGGGGATTCGTTAGGACTCTCCGTTCGGCAGTTACGGAGCTCTGGAGGTCTCAGCGGTGTTCGGTTGTTTGAGTGTCCGATTTGAGTTCCAGACACTCGACGACCAAACACCGCTGAGATTTTCATGCGTAAGATGGCCGCCGCCATGTGTACGCATGCCGAATGGCGGCCACCCAGATACAATCCTAACGAGCTTGTTAACTTGCGGTTTTAGAAAGAATGCGAAAACCTTAATTGCTAACACACTTCTCTCTGGGGTGGTCCCTCAGTTCGGTAGTTTCCATATGCATATGGTACGGATGGAAACTACCGAATAGCATACAATTACACAGAAAATATACGAATAGGAAAATGAACACAGGCAAAATATACCGAATACAGTCACACAGGCATGTTACAGGACAGGCCTACTGCATTCCGCTACAATAGCGTGTTCGCGTTCGCCACGGTGGGCGAACACATGCGCGGTTCGTTCCGCCCCCTATTCGTCATCATTGAGTAAACTTTGACCCTGTGCCTCACGGTCAGCAGACACATTCCAGCAAATTAGCAGCAGACCCTCCCTTCCAGACCCTCCCACCTCCTGTACAGCATCCATTTTAGATTCATTCTGAAGCTGCATTCTTAGATAGAGGAGGGAAAGTGTAGCTGCTGCTCATTTGATAGGGAAATTGATAGCTAGGCTAGGGTATTCAGTGTCCACTACAGTCCTGAAGGACTCATCTGATCTCTGCTGTAAGGACAGCACCCCAAAAAGCCCTTTTTAGGGTTAGAACATCAGTCTGCTTTTTTTTTTCCTGTGTAATGTAATTGCAGTTGCCTGCCTGCCAGCTTCTGTGTCAGGCTCACAGTGGATACTGTGCACACTTGCCCAGTGCCACCACTCATATCTGGTGTCACAATAGCTTAAGCTTGCATTTAAAAACAAAAACATTTTTTTCACTGTAATAGATTGAATAGCAGTTAGTTGTCTGCAAGCGTCTGGGTGTCAGGCCTTCAGCGTGTACTCTGCCAACCTCTGCAAGTGCACTTTGCCACTCATATCTGGTGTCACTATAGCGTGCCTTTAAAAAGCAAAAAAGTTTTTCACTGTAAGCTAATAGCAGTCAGTGTCCTTAAAGCGGGTGTCAGGCCTTCAGCGTGTACTCTGCCAACCTCTGCAAGTGCACTTTGCCACTCATATCTGGTGTCACTATAGCGTGCCTTTAAAAAGCAAAAAAGTTTTTCACTGTAAGCTAATAGCAGTCAGTGTCCTTAAAGCGGGTGTCAGGCCTTCAGCGTGTACTCTGCCAACCTCTGCAAGTGCACTTTGCCACTCATATCTGGTGTCTCTATAGCGTGCCTTTAAAAAGAAAAAAAAGGTTTTCACTGTAAGCTAATAGCCGTTAGTTGTCTGCAAGCGTCTGGGTGTCAGGCCTTCAGCGTGTACTCTGCCAACCTCTGCCAGTGTACTTTGCCACTCATATCTGGTGTCACAATAGCGTGCCTTTAAAAAGAAAAAAAGTTTTTCACTGTAAGCTAATAGCTTTTAGTTGTCTGCAAGCGTCTGGGTGTCAGGCCTTCAGCGTGTACTCTGCCAACCTCTGCCAGTGTACTTTGCCACTCATATCTGGTCTCTCTATAGCATGCCTTTAAAAAGAAAAAAAGTTTTTCACTGTAAGCTAATAGCTTTTAGTTGTCTGCAAGCGTCTGGGTGTCAGGCCTTCAGCGTGTACTCTGCCAACCTCTGCCAGTGTACTTTGCCACTCATATCTGGTCTCTCTATAGCGTGCCTTTAACCCCTTAAGGACACATGACGTGTGTGACACGTCATGATTCCCTTTTATTCCAGAAGTTTGGTCATTAAGGGGTTAAAAAGAAAAAAAAAGTTTTTCACTGTAAGCTAATAGCAGTTAGTTGTCTGCAAGCGTCTGGGTGTCAGGCCTTCAGCGTGTACTCTGCCAACCTCTGCCAGTGTAATTTTCCACTCATATCTGGTGTCTCTATAGCGTGCCTTTAAAAAGAAAAAAGTTTTTCACTGTAAGCTAATAGCAGTTAGTTGTCTGCAAGCGTCTGGGTGTCAGGCCTTGAGCGTGTACTCTGTCAACCTCTGCAAGTGCACATTGCCACTCATATCTGGTGTCACTATAGCGTTGATTTAAAAACAAAAACATTTTTTTCACTGTTATAGATTGAATAGCAGTTGTCTTCAAGCGGGTGTGTCAGGCCTACAGCGTGTAATCTGCCAACTTCTGCCACTGCACAGTGCCACTAATCCAAAAAAAATGACAGGCAGAGGCAGGCCACCCCACAGGGGCCATCGTGGTCGTGGTGCTGTGATTCCCTTTTGCCCTAGAATAATGCCCAGTTTTCAGAGGCCACGTACACTGAACTTGAAAAGTTCTGAGGACATAGTTGACTGGCTAACACAGGACACCCAATCTTCTACAGCTTCCGCTCGGAACCTTGACGCACCATCCTCCTCCAGCTTAGCTTCGGGCACCTCTCAAGATACCACTCACCCGCCTGCCGCCAACACTAGCAGCACAGCCACTTCACTTTATCTGTCAGAGGAGTTATTTACACATCCGTTTGAAGAAATGAGTGATGCGCAACCATTATTGCCAGAGGATGTAGATAACAGGGATATATCTCAGGCAGGCAGCATTACACACATGGACGTACGGTGTGATGGTGATGATGTTGTACCCGCTGCTGCTTCCTTTGCTGAGTTGTCAGATACAAGTGAAGCGGTTGATGATGACGATGCGTCCATGGATGTCACGTGGGTGCCCGCTCGGCAAGAAGAAGAACAGGGCGAAAGTTCAGATGGGGAGACAGAGAGGAGGAGGAGGAGACGAGTTGGAAGCAGGGGGAGGTCGTCGCAAGGAGCTAGTGGCACAGTCAGACAGCATGCATCGGCACCCGGGGTCAGCCCGACAGCACGCCAATCAACGCATGCTGTGTCCACCACCAGAATGCCGTCATTGCAGAACTCAGCAGTGTGGGATTTTTTTTGAGTGTCTGCCTCTGACAACAGCGATGCCATTTGCAACCTGTGCCAAAAGAAACTGAGTCGTGGGAAGTCCAACACCCACCTAGGTACAACTGCTTTGCGTAGGCACATGATCGCACATCACAAACGCCTATGGGATCAACACATGAGTACAAGCAGCACACAAACTCAAAGCCGCCATCCTCCTCCTGGTCCAGCATCTTCAGCTACGTCAACCACTGCTGTCCTCCTTACCCCCTCTCAACCATCTGCCACTCCGTCTCTCGCCTTGAGCAGTTCCCGCTCATCTGCCCACAGTCAGGTGTCTGTCAAGGACATGTTTGAGCGTAAGAAGCTAATGTCAGAAAGTCACCCCCTTGCCCAGCGTCTGACAGCTGGCTTGTCTGAACTATTAGCCCGCCAGCTTTTACCATACAAGCTGGTGGAGTCTGAGGCGTTCAAAAAATTTGTAGCTATTGGGACACCGCAGTGGAAGGTACCCGGACGAAATTTCAAAAAGACAATCCCCAACCTGTACTCGATTGTGCAAAAGGAAGTGATGGCATGTCTGGCACACAGTGTTGGGGCAAGGGTCCATCTGACCACTGATACCTGGTCTGCAAAGCATGGTCAGGGCAGGCATATCACCTACACTGCGCATTGGGTAAAGCTGCTGACGGCTGCCAAGCATGGAATGCGTGGCTCTGCAGAGGAGTTGGTGACACCACCACGACTTGCAAGCAGGCCTGCTGCCACCTCCTCTACTCCTCCTACTCCATCCTCTTCCATAACCTCCTCGGCTGAGGAGCTGCGTCTTGCTCCACATCAACGGCACACCCCCAGCTCCCCAGGTACTATTCCACATCCCGGATACGGCAGTGTCACGCCGTCTTGGGTTTGCCTTGCTTGAAAGCAGAGAGTTACACCGGACAAGCACTCCTGTCCGCCCTGAACGTACAGGTGGAGAAGTGGCTGACTCCCCAGCAACTAGATATCGGCAAAGTGGTTTGTGACAACGGAACAAATTTGTTGGCGGCATTGAAGTTGGGCAAGTTGACACATGTGCCGTGCATGGCACATGTGTGTAATCTGATCGTACAACACTTTGTGCATAAGTACACAGGCTTACAGGACGTCCTGAAGCAGGCCAGGAAGGTGTGTGGCCATTTCAGGCGTTCCTACACGGCCATGGCGCACTTTGCAGATATCCAGCAGCGAAACAACATGCCAGTGAGGCGCTTGATTTGCGACAGCCCGACACGTTGGAATTCAACACTCATAATGTTCGACCGCCTGCTCCAACAAGAAAAACCCGTTAATGAATATTTGTATGACCGGGGTGCTAGGACAGCCTCTGGGGAGCTGGGAATTTTTTTGCCACGTTACTGGATGCTCATGCACAATTCCTGTAGGCTCATGCGTCCTTTTGAGGAGGTGACAAACCTAGTCAGTCGAACCGAAGGCACCATCAGCGACATCATACCATTTTTTTCTTCCTGGAGCGTGCCCTGCGAAGAGTGCTGGATCAGGCCGTAGATCAGCGTGAAGAGTTGTGGTCACCATCACCACCAGAAACAGCCTTATCAGCATCGCTTGCTGGACCTGCGGCAACGCTGGAAGAGGATTGTGAGGAAGAGGAGTCAGAGGAGGAATGTGGCTTTGAGGAGGAGGAGGAAGACCAACCACAACATGCATCCCAGGGTGCTCGTTGTCACCTATCTGGTACCCGTGGTGTTGTACGTGGCTGGGGGGAAGAACATACCTTCATTGAGATCACTGAGGAGGAGGAAAGGGAAATGAGTAGCTCGGCATCCAACCTTGTGCAAATGGGGTCTTTCATGCTGTCGTTCCTGTTGAGGGACCCTCGTATAAAAAGGCTGAAGGAAAACGACCTGTACTGGGTGTCCACGCTACTAGACCCCCGGTATAAGCAGAAAGTGGCGGAAATGTTACCAAATTACAACAAGTCGTAAAGGATGCAGCATTTGCAAAATAAATTAAAAAGTATGCTTTACACACCGTATAAGGGTGATGTCACAGCACAACGGGAATCTAACAGGGGAAGAGGTGAAAGTCATCCTCCTCCTCTCACGACCACGCCGGCAAGGACAGGACGCTTTAAAGACGTGTTGTTGATGGAGGACATGCAGAGCTTTTTAAGTCCTACGCATCGTCACAGCCCTTCGGGATCCACCCTCAGAGAACGACTCGACCGACAGGTAGCAGACTACCTTGCCTTAACTGCAGATATCGACACTCTGAGGAGCGATGAACCCCTTGACTACTGGGTGTGCAGGCTTGACCAGTGGCCTGAGCTATCCCAATTTGCGATAGAACTTCTGGCCTGCCCCGCTTCAAGTGTCCTGTCAGAAAGGACCTTCAGTGCAGCAGGAGGTATTGTCATTGAGAAGAGAAGTCGCCTAGGTCAATAAAGTCTAGATTACTTCACCTTTATTAAGATGAATGAGGGATGGATCCCAAAGGGACTGACAGTGGGCGATACATTCGACTAAAAAAGGCCTGATGAGATGAGCTGCCTTGGGCTAAAAATGGTCCACACGCTGCTGTATTTTAGCTCTGAATGCCGGTTGACTTGCGTGACGTATCCGCCACCAACTAGGGTTCAAGCCGCAATGTTTTAGGGCACTTTCTGCCTGGGAAACAAACATCAATTTTTATGGCCGCAACAATACCTAATTTTTCAGGCATGTGTACATGCCTAATTTTTCGGCCCTCTGGTGCTGCACTGTGGCTTCAAAAACCAAACCAAAAAAAGCACATAACAGGGATTAAACTGATGGGAATAGTACTACTTAACACACCACTCCTATCTGGTGGCACATTAGATTGCACGCACAGTGCCCCAAATTTGAAGTAGGAGGACCGACCAAGCATCTTTTTCCATCTCCCGGTTCCTAAAATCGATGCCATATACACGTCCCCTGATAGGGTGCCAGCTCGTTATTCTCTTGGGCGCCAGCTCGTTATTCTCTTTTTCACTTCACTAGGGACACTTTACTGCACTATGGGCACTTAGACCCTCTTTGTCTTGCACAGTGTTATTCCTAGCCAGCATCTGTGATGGGAAATCAGGCAGTCATCTAAACGTTTAGATTGAGCTTTAGCTTAGAACACCCTTGAAGGTGTTTAAGGAGATTAGGGCTAGTTTAGAGGATTCTTCTTAGACCTCTCTGAGTCTTTATAGCCCTTCTACCTATCCAGAATTTCGGGAAACTAGCTAAGAGAAAGGGTGGCTGTGTGTCTGTGATACATTTAACTTTATATCACCTTATTGACAGCATCACTCCGGTCTCCATACTCTCTGCCTATACCCATCTATTTAGAGGGAATTTCCTTGCCCCTGCCAATATTATATAATAGGTAATAGTATTACCATTATTACACAATTAGGTCTCTGAGGACAGGTGTCAATCCATATCTGCCAAGTGACCCTATGTAGGAGGAACAGTCTCTATTCTGCTCTGTGTCAGTGTGCATCAGGGATCCTTAGGATAGGTGTCAATCCATATCTGCCAAGTGACCCTTTGTAGGGGGAACAGTCCCTATTCTGCTCTGTGTCAGTGTGTATCAGGGTCTCTGAGGACAGGTGTCAATCCAAATGTCAAGGTGTCATATGGCAGGTGTCAATCCATATCCATTGTGATTTAGGAATGTTAGGTGATTTCTGCCCTTTATGGATTAAAACTAGACTCTGTGTCAACTGTGTTATTTTCCATGGGAGTTTTGCCATGGATCCCCCTCCGGCATGCCACAGTCCAGGTGTTAGTCCCCTTGAAACAACTTTTCCATCACTATTGTGGCCAGAAAGAGTCCCTGTGGGTTTTAAAATTCGCCTGCCCATTGAAGTCAATGGCGGTTCGCCCGGTTCGCCGGTTCGCAAACGTTTGCGGAAATTCGCGTCCGCCGTTCGCAAACCGAAATTTTTGTGTTCGCGACATCACTAAACCTAAACAGTACCCGCTACAGGTGCATCCGCGACATGTGGGAAGTCATCTTGGGGCTTACATTGGTGGCAGAATTATAACCGGATCTGTCCTACCTAGTTAACCTGGAGTGCGAGCTCGAACAGGACTATGCTTGCTTGCTCCAAAGTGTAACCCCACCTGTCTCTGACATGATGGGGCTTATGGACTGTATGCCATCAGGAGCGTTGAGTTCCATCCCTCCTCCCCAGCAGCTAAGCCTGTCATCAGAAGACCCGGCTACTGTACCACATACTTCCCAACCAGCTCCAGAGATAAGAGACCTTATTGACTGGTCCTGGGAAGACCACCAGTTGGCAGGTGGAGATGGGGCCGAGGTCTCTCCACCCGCCCTACAGGGCCTGCCCAGATCTCCAACCCCAGATGGAGATGTTGGAAGTGGGGACAGTCGGTCCCCCTCCCAGCGGCCAAGTGAGTTACAGGGAGAGAAGTGTGTTGTCCTTCCGCGCCAGCGGCAGAGTGTGTTATTGGGAGAAGAGATGGTTGGTCTCTCTCCCCAGCCGCAGTGTATTATGCAAGGAGAGGAGACAAATGGTCTCTCTCCCCAGCAGCAGACAGAATTACAGGGAGAGAAGCGTGTCGTCCTTCGTCCCCAGCGGCAGAGTGCGTTATTGGGAGAAGATACGGTCGGTCTCTCTCCCCTGCGGCAGACAGCGTTACAGGGAGAGGAAAGTATAGTCCTCCATCCCCAGCGGCAGTGTGAGTTAAATAGGGTGAAGACGGTCGGTCTCACTCCCCAGCGGCAGTGTGCAACACAGGGAGTGGGGACAGTCGGTCTCACTCCCCAGCGGCAGTGTGCATTACAGGGAGAAGAGCGTATCATCCACTCTCCCCAGCAGCAGCCAGAGACACCTTGGGAGGAGACAGTCGGTCCCCCTCCCCAACCACAGGGAAAGATACAAGGACTGGAGACGGTTGGTCCTACTCCCCCAGCAGCTGGGGCTGTCGTCCAGAGACAAGCCCCTGGTATGGATGGTGCAGGTGGGACCGAGGTCTCTGCACCAACCCTACAGGGATGCTGGGCAGCATGCCCATATTCCCAACTGCGGAATCCCGGCCAAGATGAGGATGTCAGCAGCCGTCTTCCTCAAGAGCAGGATGAGAGCCTGGGAGAAGAGGGTGTCGTCCCTCCTCAGCCCCAGCGGGAATGCCAGGGAGAGGGGGTTGTTGATTCCTCTCTCCTGCAACCAATTCCCAACCAAGTTCCGGGTACAGTGGAGGGAACTAGGGCCTCCCATGACACCTTCCCAGCGGAAGAGCTGACACCCGGGCAGTGTACCGCTGGCCTTTGCCCTACCTGTCCCTTTGTTCTGGGGCCTGACGGCCCACCAACCAACCCAGCTGAATCGCTGGACTCTGCCACCAGGCACGGATGAGGGAAACTGCACCCTTGGTCGCCACTGACAACTTGGTCCAACCAGGGGGGAGTGCATCCAGGTTGTTTCCCCGGGGAACACTGGATGTACAAATGGGCACTTGTGGCAGGACGCCTCTTGGGAAAGGCCACCAGACCCAGACCGATTGGAGGTTTGGGGTCTGGATAGATATGTGACAAACTCCCCTTTCCAAGTGAGTTTGACATGAGCTCCTGGAGGAGCCTGCTTGCCAGCCTCCTGCCCACAGACTATGGACCCTGTAAAATGTAATGTAAAAGTCTCCATTTGTGTATTTGGACTGTATGGTTCGGGAACCCAACAGCCGCATAAACCGGAGACTACCCTGGAGCTTGTTAATCCTAATTGCTACTTTGTAGCAATTTCCACCACAGTGTTCTAAGTGTTTGACTTGGTGGCAGCATTTCCTATGGTCGACCACAAGGTGGCGGCTATCTTGTCCGCGTGAACGCAGGCAGCGGTGTTTGGTCGTTGAGTTCATGGAACTATTTTCAGGCACTGAAACTCCCGAATACAGCTGGATTTCCATGATCGCCTGCGTTCGGTTCTACAACACTTAGAAAGACACTGTTCGGTGGAAACATTCCCAAGAACAAGGGAAACAAGCTTCGGTCTACCGAACTAGACCGACCGCAACTGTTTTGGGCATGGGACCATGCGTGCAGTCGATCACATTATGACTTCCAGGAAACTCCTGAACCCCTGAACCGATCTGGGTGATTTTTGGTACCCAGCCAGGGGTACTGGGAGCTCCGTTACACCTTCCTCCCTCACATACTGGATGGAAAGGAGGACATTGCAGGCTGCATAGTCAGTGGTGTATCCTGGTTTTGTGCTGCCCTAGGCATGACAAAACACAGGCGCTCCCCCCGCCACCTCTCCTTCTAAATACACACACATACACTAGCTAACAGACACACACACACTCACTAACAGACACACTCACGAACAGACATACACACATTCACTAACAGACACACACACTAACAGACAAACACTAATACTCAAATTTTTTTTTTATTCAATCCCCCCAACCTCCTTACCTTTGGGAATGCTGGGGTGGATTCTCCTTTCCCTGCGGACCAGTGGGGCTGTTGGGCGTCCGGCCGGTGACTGCAGGCGGCGAGGGAGCACTGATCCTCCTGTTCAGCTCCCTCGTGCGCCGCAGAGTGATGCCGGAATATGACGTCACTGATTAGTGAGCTCTCTGCTCAGCTCCCTTGCCAGCGTCGCCCACCCGCCTGGATTGTCAGTTAGTTTTGTTTTTTTTATTTTAGTTGTGCACATAAATAACACGCAGCCTCAGTGCGCCACAACAGCGGCATCAGGGCAAAAAGGTAGACAGTTGCAATACAGGTTGTGGCACAGATTAGTCAGGCACATTTTTTTTTTAAATGAATATCGTTTGTACAACAATTTGGTGACTCGTTTTGTTAAGTAGGTTAGTAGAGGGCGCAAGTCAGGAAAGATTATTCAGAGGAGTGACAAAGTAGTGAGTAAACAGTTTCGTTAACCAACAGGTAAAACATTTTAGGAAGGCCTTCAGAGAGGTCCTCTGGCTATAGACCGATAGATAAGCCTAAATTCAGTAGCTAGTATGAGAAATATATCTAAACTGCATGCAGCTAGTTTGTAACTTAGAGATCTAGCTAGATAAGGAGGTATGAGTAATTAACACAGTAGGTTGATATACTAAGTAACCGTGGCCGGCTAATATTCCACTGGGTCATGCTGTCGTCATCGTATCATCCTCGCTAGCATGGAGAGATGGACTAAACAGTTGTAGAGCATAACATAAAAGTATAAGGGAAACGTCAAATGAGGAAAAAAAAAAACAAACAATTAACAACAATTACATGCCATGCAACCTCGCCTGGTCGGTCAGAAAATAGTTATTTATGCCTCTTCATCAAAAGGGTGAGATGATAGCAGTCCAGAGGGTGGTACATGACGGTTAGCCGGTTTACAGGGAGCAGTGCTTGTGTCGAGTGGGAAGGTGGGTAAGTCCAGCTCTAACAAGGTGTGCCCGACAGACCCAGAGTCGTTGCCAGTGCTTATCCAATCCCTTCTGGGCGATGCACGCTGCCCTGGAGAGCCCTTGGCGGTGTTTCGCAGTCCCGGTTAGGAGCTTCTGCCTCTTTTCCACTGCTTGGGTACAGGCTTGGTAGGTGAGCTCGGTCCTTGGGGCCCTGTGAAGCAGCAGTGTCGCTCCCCTCCTGTTGTGGCCCTGGCGTTGTGCTTGCATGCAGTCGGTGTTCGTGGCGGACCCCTGAACCTCTTATCTTGTACGGGTGTCGATACTTGGTGGGGGTCGTATGGCGTTGTGGTGGTGGGTGGTCCCCTCTGCCCCGGGGCTGCGTTGGAGCTAGCGCCTTCTTGCCACTGACCTGGGATCCGTAATGGCCCATGGTCGTCCCTGTCGGGAACTGGCGGAGAGTTGCAGATCTTTGCATGTGTCTTCGGGTGGCATCTTTCCGCTGGTGTGGTCGACGCTTGCGGGGTATGCCCCTGGTTGCTCCCAGCCCGGGAGGGTCTCTTTTGTGGGAGATCGCTTTTGGCCTTTTCTTTGTGCCCTGAGGTGGAGGCTCCATTTTCCCCCCGCCATAGACTTTCGCCTGTGAAGACGGCGTGGGTTGGGCTGTCCCTGCTTGTAAACGCTTCAGCCACTTTGCCCAGAAGCGGTCAAACAGCACATCGATGGGGTCATCAGCAGTGGCAGTGGTGCCTGGGGTTGGATCTGGTCGTCGCTGACCTCGCTTATCTGGTTCTAGCAGAGCCGCCATCTTGGGGGCCCTCACTACCGCGTTACTTAGAAGGCTGGCGGGAACCGTTGTTCGGTGCGGCGTGTGAGGTCTCCCTTCAGGCAGGGACCGGGATGACCCCCACCGGTCCATAGGGGGGGGGGAAGCGACTTTTGAACGCTTGGGGGCCTTTGAGTAGGGCGGGAAGGCGGCCGTCCTTCCCCCTCACCTCCTCCAGTAGGCCCAAGCCAGCTGTAGCGGTTCCCGGGCATGCCGGGGTTCGATATGGGTATCGTTGTGTGCACAAGCTCAGTGTGAGTCCAATTGTCTTGGTTGCTCGCCTCTATTGTCGCTGTGTCTCAATTTGGCAATGTTATGGAGCCCAGAAAGCTGGAGCCCATGCGATGTGCGACCAGCCAGCTTGCTTGCTCGGCATCTGCCCCCAGTTTTGTTTTTTTTTTACCGCCCAAGGCAAATGCCTTGTTTACTATTTGTGGGCATTTTTCTCATTTATAACATTATGTTTACTTTCTGGAGGCATTTTTGGAAGCTGCAGATATCACCAGGTTCTTTAAACGGACACTCTGGACACCAACTTTGTTACAATAAAGTTGTTATGGTGTGTGGTGGATTAGGGTGCAGTCTAACCTTAAAGGGAAACTATAGCTGAAACCCCCTTCTGTCACTTACCTCAGACCGCCTTCTCTCCTCCCCCCGTGACGTCAGCCGGTGGGGGAGACCTAATGTGCATGCACGACAATGGCCATGCTTGCATTAGGATTTCCCTATAGGGAAGCATTATTCAATGCTTTCTTATGGGGTTTTTGGTGATGCTGGATGCCCCCATCCAAAAGTCACCTAACAGTCCAGAAGTCCCTCTTGTGGCTGTCTGGTTGGCATGTTCAGGACCTGGGTCAATGAGCTGAAGAGGTCTGGGTGCCTATAGTGTCCCTTTGAGGAGTTAAACCATTCTAAACACTTAAACCTTAAAGTGTGAAAAACAGTGTGTGATCGCTCGGCCCCTCCACTTCTTCTGATGGTCCAAGGGTTCCTGAGACTGGCGCTCTCTGTCTCTCATAGCTCGCCATTAATGTATCTTTTTAACTCACGTTTCTCAGTGCGGACCTCTGATTGAAACCTCAGACCTGCGTAGGAGAGAAGGGACGGAGCGATGAGGATTGGTCCTGTAAGAAAGGTGTTTGGAGATAACTAATATAAATTACAGCCATTCATAAATAGCCCCTCTGATGTCATTGACGCCAGAGCTGGTAATTGTCTGATATCTGAAGTGACTGACAGCCCGAGTCTATTTTTATGTATCTGTCTGTTTAATACCATGTATCTGTTTGTTTGTCAGTCTTTTAACCTGCATCTGTCTGTCTGAGTTTATTTTTCTGTATCTGTCAGTCAGTTTCTATTTCTCTGTGTCTGTCTGGGTCTATTTCCCTGTATTTGTCTGTGTGTCTGAGCTTTTTTGTCTGTTTTATGTTTCTGTCTGTCTATTTCCCTCTATTTGTCTATCTGCCTGATTTTATGCCTCTGTATCAGTTACACACTATGGCGGCAGTGATATTGAGACATATTGTATCTACAGGCCTCTCATTGTGAAGTCAGTGGGAGGTCAGTCTGTCACACTTCGCAGCCTGTCACACGGACGCCTTGCTGTCTGTCCCCCCTCATCCCCCTTTTGTGTTGTGACAGCACTGGTAGGCGAGAGATGTTTTTACAGACCGTGGCTGATATGGTAGAGGAAGGGGTCATGTCCTGAAATGGAGGAACAGAGAACCATATTAAAAAAATGGATGACACGACACGTTATTTTAGCTCAGTGTGACCTCATACTGACGTTATTTTAGCTCAGTGTGACCTCATACTGACGTTATTTTAGCTCAGTGTGACATCATACTGATACGTTATTTTAGCTCAGTGTGACATCATACTGACACGTTATTTTAGCTCAGTGTGACATCATACTGACACGTTATTTTAGCTCAGTGTGACATTATACTGACACGTTATTTTAGCTCAGTGTGACATTATACTGACACGTTATTTTAGCTCAGTGTGACATCATACTAACGTTATTTTAGCTCAGTGTGACATCATACTAACGTTATTTTAGCTCAGTGTGACATCATACTAACGTTATTTTAGCTCAGTGTGACATCATACTAACGTTATTTTAGCTCATTGTGACATCATACTAACGTTATTTTAGCTCAATGTGACATCATACTGACACATTATTTAAGCTCAGTGTGACACCCACCCCGACTATTACCTTAGAGCAGGTCCCCCTAGGCTGGGATACCCCTGAGGCATATAAGAAGGAGATCTGGGAGGATCCAACCCTTCAGAAGTATAGGGCCAAAGCAGACACAGGGAATGCTATGAGTGGGTGGGGGATAGGTTATACAGGATTCCTCAGAAATCTACAGCAGGTAGGGCCCCTTTGCAGAAACGGCAACCGGTAGTACCCAAGAAATATCAGCTGGAGATTCTGCGAATCGGGCATGATGTCCCCCTAGCAGGACATCTAGGGATACGCTGCATGGCCCATAGGATTACCCAAAATGTATTTTGGTCAAGTTTTAACCCCTTGAGGACCGATGACGGTTCAGGACCGTCATTGGTACCATCCCCTTGAGGACTGATGACGGTCCTGAACCGTCATAACGGTCTTGGGGTACTTACCTGATCACCGTCGTTCCCCCGGGGGTACTGTTTTACTCAGAAGACTTCGCTGAACACAAATATTAGTCTTTCAAAACAGTAAAACATATCACAGCGATGAAAGTGAAGTGAAAGTGAAGTTTTTTGCATTTTTCACACACAAATGGCACTTTCACTGATGATATTATTGCTCTGATACGTTTTACTGTTCTGAAACACAAATATTTGTGTTCAGCGAATTCTCCCGAGTATAATAGTACCCCACATGTACATGTTTTATAGTGTTTGTGAAAGTTATAAGGCTTGATTTTACTTTTTTTTTTTCATTGAAATTCGCCAGATTGGTTATGTTGCCTTTGGGAGCGTATGGTAGCCCAGGAATGAGAATTACCCCCATGATGGCATACCATTTGCAAAAGAAGACAACCCAAGGTATTACAAATGGGGTATGTTCAGCCTTTTTTAGTAGCCACTTAGTCACAAACACCGGCTAAAGTTAGGGTTTTTTGCATTTTTAACACACAAACAAATATGAACGCTAACTTTGACCAGTGTTTGTGACTAAGTGGCTACTAAAAAAGACTGGTCATACCCCATATTGAATACCCTGGGTTGTCTACTTTAAAAAAAAAACATGTACATGTGAGGTGTGATTCAGAGATTTATGACAGATAACAGTGTTACAATGTCACAATTGATAAATTAAAAATATATATATAGAAACAGCAATTTCCTACTTGTATTATAGCACTATAACTTGCAAAAAAAAAGCACGTAAATACTGGGTGTTTTTAAACTCAGGACAAAATTTTGAATCTATTTAGCATTTTTTTCATTAGCTTTTGTAGATGAGTAAAAGATTTTTCAAGTAAAAGTCCAAAAACATGGTTTTTTTTTTTCAATTTTTTACCATATTTTTTTTTTTAAGTGAAATATATGACATGATAAAAATAATGGTATGTAAAGAAAGCCCTTTTTGTCCTGAAAAAAAACAATATATAACTTGTATGGGAACAGTAAATGAGAGAGAGGAAAATTACAGCTAAACACAAACACCACAAAAGTGTTAAAACCGCTCTGGTCCTTAACGTACAACATGGCCAAAACAGGCCGGTCCTTAAGGGGTTAATAGGGACGTGCAACAGTATTGCAGGACCTGTGACACTTGTCAATGGGTAGGAAAGCGGGGAGACCACCCTAAGGCCAGAGTAATGTCAATGCCTATTATTGGGGAGCCCTTTTTCAGTGTAGCTGTTGACATTGTGGGTCCCCTAGCCAGACCTAGTCTATCCGGGAAGAAGTACATTCTTACCGTGGTGGATTATGCTACCAGATATCCGGAGGCAGTAGCTCTGTCTAATATTGAGGCAGAAACGGTGGCCGATGCCCTGGTTAAAATATTTACCCGAGTGGGATTCCCTAAGGAGATCCTGTCAAATCAAGGGACCCAATTCACTGCTGTCCTCACCCAGCAGTTGTGGAAGGTGTGCAACATTAAGCCCCTGTTGAGTTCACCTTACCACCCACAGACTAACGGTCTCTGCGAGTGCTTTAATGGGACCCTCAAGCAAATGCTGAGGACCTTTACCGACGCCTGCAGAGACTGGGAGAGATTTCTGCCTCACCTATTATTTACATACCGGGAGGTACCCCAGGAATCTACCAGGTTCTCTCCCTTCGAGTTGCTCTATGGGAGAAGGGTACGAGGACCCCTTGATCTCATCAGGGGCCACTGGGAGGGAGAGACAGAGCAGGAGGGGACCCCCATTGTACCATACATGCTAGAACTTCGGAGCCGCATTGAGGCGGAACCAGCCCCGCCACTTGTGCCTGGAGAGGACTGCTTGCCAGCCTCTTGCCCTGTGATTATGGTCCCTGGGAGGTTTGGCCCTTGAAATAACTGGTTTGGGCATGTTGTATTGTATTATGCTGCTACTGGCCCTTTAAGAACCATCTGGGGACATACTGTGGAGTTACTGGGTGGCCACCATTTCATATATCAGAAGCACATGGTGAGAACAATAGATGGCGGACATTTTAACTCACAGACACTGTTGTGACTTTTCTACACGGTGCCATCTCGCCGGAATTTGGTGCACAAAGACATCGTGCAGTAGTTTTAAACTATACAACAGGGGAAACATTATACAGTAATTATTTTTTATATAATCTGTATATGTTCTGCGGAATCTGCATTAAACTGTATCTTCCGAACTACTGAACAGATCTTAGTGAATTTTGGATATGTGGTTCACCCAGATCCCCCGGTTCTGAGGATTTACTTTATATGGGGTTATTGCATGTTTTGGGGTCCCTGTGATATGTTTTAATAAACTGTATTCCTCTGCCTGTGATAATGAGATTACCCATTGTGTTCAGTAATCATATCACAGGCAGAGGGGAGTATTTTGTGTGGGAGTGTCTGTGTGTATTGTACGGATTGATTGGTTGTTCTGTAAAACCCTGTGGGCTGTACTATGTTTGTGGATTGGGAATAAAAGAGGCTGTATGTGCAAGTACAGTCAGTTCTGCTTGACCTTAAAACGAAGTGTCGTCTCGTTATTGGGGGAATTGGATTGTATGCTGATTGCCAGGAGTTTAAGCTGATGGGATGCTTTTCCTGTTCAGCTGTTTCCAGTATTCGTGTGTTTCCTGTTCGGGAGTTGGTGAATTCATGTGTTTGCAGTTCGGGAGATTGGTGCTCTCAGTAGCTGTCGGTGTATCTGGAAAGGGGAATATCGCCTTAACGTTTTTTAACCTCTGGTGAGCAAAACGGTCCGTTGCACGCATGGAGCAACTGTCTCTGATGGTAAGAGAGAACCTCCAGGCGGCCCAAGGGAGACAGAAAAGATGGTACGATCGGGGCGCCCGCAGCGCACTTTCCAGGTTGGGCAAAAGGTATTAGTGCACAAACCTGTGAAAACTGACAAACTCCAGGCATCTTGGCAGGGTCCTTATAAAGTAGTGTCCCAACTCTATGGCACTACCTATGTTCTTGCCAGCTGTGCAGATGAAAGGTTCCAGTGGTCCTTTCATGTGAACATGCTGAAGGAATACCAGGAAAGGCAGGAAGATATCACTGCAGTATGTGCCCTGCTGCAGACGACTCTGAGAGTTTACCCCTCCCTGACCTCTTAGAAAGGGACCCCCAGACTGACCTCATTAGTCTAGTGAAGTTAGGAGATCGTTTAAGCCCTACAGAAACGGAACAAGCCAAACAGCTCCTATGGGAGAAATAAGCTACCTTTTCCCAAGAACCAGGATACACTACCCTGGCAGTACATAAGGTAGAAACCCCCGGACAAGCGCCCCTCAGACAGCCACCCTACCATATCTCTGAGCAGTCAGGGAAGGAATGCGGAAGGAGATACAGGAAATGACTCAGTTAGGAGTCACTGAGCACTCAGACAGCCCCTTGGCCTCACCTGTAGTCCTTGTACCCAAGAAGGATGGAACCACCAGGTTTTGCGTGGACTTAATGAAAAGACTACCACTGACGTCTACCCGAAGCCCAGGGTTGACGAACTGCTGGATTGCATAGCCAGGGGACGTTATTTAACTACCATAGAGCTATGTAAAGGCTATTGGCAGATTCCCCTGGCCGAGGATGCTATTCCCAAGTAGGCATTTGTCACCCCTTTTGGCCTGTACCAGTTCAGGGTCATGCCCTTCGGGATGAAAAATGCCCCGGCTACCTTTCAACGTATGGTGGATAAGCTCCTCGATGGCTTCCAGGAGTTTGCGTTTTCATACCTGGATGACATTGCGATCTTTAGTGAGTCTTGGGAAGAACAACTGGTTCATGTAGGGGTAGTTCTGGAAAAGATTCGGGCCGTGGGCCTGACCTTGAAACCAGATAAGTGCCACTTAGGTATGGCGGAAGTGAAGTATTTGGGACACCGAGTGGGGTGTGGGAATCAGAGACCAGAGCCAGCCAAGGTAGAGGCGGTAGCTAACTGCCCCACACCTCGCACTAAGACTCAAGTACTAGCTTTCCTAGGGACTGCAGGGTATGACTACAGTATTATAGCCAAGCCCCTGACTGCCCTGACCAAGAAGAATTTACCTAGGCAGGTCCTGTGGTCTCCAGCCTGTAAAGCTGTGTTTCAAGCCCTCAAGCAAGCACTTGTTAAGGCCCCTGTTTTGGCTGCCCCAGTACCTAACAAACGTTTCCTTGTCTACACAGACGCTTCCACATTTGGACTGGGGGCAGTGATAAGCCAAGTCAGGGAGGACGGAGGAGAGCACCCTGTCGCATATCTCAGCAGAAAGTTACTACCCAGAGAAGTGAGTTATGCGGCAGTGGAGAAGGAATGCTTGGCACTGGTTTGGGCACTTAAGAAACTGACCCCATATCCTTACGGACAAGAGTTTTCACTGGTCACCGATCACAACCTATTGGTCTGGCTTAACCGGGTCGCAGGAGACAATGGCAGGTTGTTACGTTGGAGCCTAGCCCTGCAACCTTTTAACTTTACCATCAGCTACAGACCAGAATGGCAATGTCGATGGGTTGTCCAGGCAAACAGACATCTCCATAGCTACCTAGTTCCGGACATCCCCAAGTTGACCTGAGAAGGATCAAGCCGGGTCTGCTGGAGTGTCCCACAAGGAGGGAGCCATGTGACAGACCTCCTAGTTGGTGGATTATTACAAGAGATGTGTTCGTCTGTTTATTCAACCTTTTTCCCTTTATTCGTCTATTTTCCTGCTTTATTTCGTTCAACCAAACAATCTACTGAAAGACCAACCACCCAGCAGGGAAGTGTGCTGCTTGTTAACCTTTTTGACCCCCTTTCACACTGTGGTTAACCGCAGACACTTCCATCTCCCGAACGGTTGGCTGGGTGGTCGTCGTTCGTATGAAGGAACACGTGACGGTGGCCATCTTAAAATATCGAACGTCCAGCGGTGTTTTGTCGTCGACCGCATGGAACTATTTTCGGTCACTGTTTCACATGAACACCGCTGGGACTTCCATCATTTCGTTTAGATTCATACTAACGCACTGGCGTTTGGTACTTTTAAACTCATGAACCAGACTAACCCTGAGGACTAAAAACCATGGAACTGATTCGAGACAGATTATGCCGAATGGTCGGTGAAAACACTTAAACCCCATGTTGATTTGTTCGTGTGATCTTAGTGCTTTTTGGACATATTAAGCACTCAGATCCAAGCTTTCTGGGGATATGTTGAACATGGGGGTTTAATTATGGAAAACATGAGTTATGTATTTTAATGTGTTTTTGTTACAGTTTAGTTTAGGAATATTTTCTGTATCTGGAGATAATTGAGTTTACTACAGCCACTTAACCCAATTATCTCCAGGATAGAGAGGAGGGACTTTACTGTTTATGTGGGAGTGTTTCACATTGTATTGTATTTTTGATTGGCTACTGTAACTGTATTCCAGTCCTCCACAAGGTACCTGTGGGAGTATCCCTTGCTGGAGAACCTGCATAAAAGCCAGCCTGTGGCACTCATTAAACCAGTTAATGCTTGACCCTCAACACAGAGCCTCGTCTCGTGCTTGGGGGGATATTTCTTCAAGGTTCCTGTTCAGCGCTTGGGATTATTTGGTAGCAGATTTCATATTTGGGGGAAAGAACATCTTCGACGGTGTTAACCCCTTCTCATACCCGGGGTGCCGTCACAGGGAGCATTTGTAGCTTCTTTCCCGACTCGTTCATCTCCCGAACGAGGACCTCCCCAGTGCCCCATTAAAAAGTTCACACCGATGGATCAGAACGTTCGCACTCGCAACATAGGTGTGAAACCACAAGGGAAGTAATTAATGAGTTCTCCCCTGGGTGGCCGCCATGCGTATAGACGAACGCAAGCCAGGGGCAGCATTCATACCTCGAAAGGAGAGCATTCTCTTATCTGGTGCTGAGTTCCACGACGTTTGGTGTGAAGTCCCACTGATACGGGCTTTCTGTGGCCCCAGAGAAGGGAGCCCCCTCAAGTCATGGATGTCGTTGGATGCCTCATCACCTCCCTGCTTCCCTCTCCAAATAGCACCCTGCTTGATAGTCCGGGCCAAGTAATACCGAAGTGAGGATTCACCTGACCCCAGCATGCTGCGAATGCCATGCACAGTTCTATGGTGTCTGGCATCTCGCAGTTGGGCGCTCTGTGACTGTATGAGCCTATAGCATCCTGAGAATGCCTGGTGGTAGCCTGTCGGCTAATTAGGGGTCCGGCAGGACAGAGGCACAGGGTGGAGGGTTGAATGAAACAGTTAGAGTCCTTTAGGGAGAGATGGACCTGGGGTCCCACGCCATTTGTAAGAGTAACCGGGCTGCCACACAGACCTATGGGTAACAGTAAGAAATGGACAGAAATCCCAAGGAAAATCATAACAAAGAAATCACAGGAATGCAAACAATTTAATTTTAACAGTCATCCAGTGCAAATTACATATTATTATTATTATTTTATTATTTATATAGCACCAGCAAATTCCGTATCGCTGTACAATGGTTGGACTAACATACATGTAATTGTAACCAGACAAATGGACACACAGGAACAGAGGGGTTGAGGGCCCTGCTCAATCAGCTTACATATAATCGATCATTAGTTATCTATAGATTGATGTATAATTATATATATATATATATTGATCTATCATTAGTTATAGTAGACAATAGGTGAATAGTGATGTCGCGAACATAAAATTTTCCATTCGCGAATGGCGAACGTGAACTTCCGCAAATGTTCGCGAACTGGCGAACCGCCATAGACTTCAATAGGCAGGCGAATTTTAAAACCCACAGGGACTCTTTCCAGCCACAATAGTGATGGGAAAGTTGTTTCAAGGGGATTAACACCTGGACTGTGGCATGCCGGAGGGGGATCCATGGCAAAACTCCCATGGAAAATTACATAGTTGATGCAGAGTCTGGTTTTAATCCATAAAGGGCATAAATCACCTAACATTCCTAAATTGTTTGGAATAACGTGCTTTAAAACATCAGGAATGATGTTGTATCGATCAGGTAGTGTAAGGGTTACGCCCGCTTCACAGTGAAAGACCAAACTCCCCATTTAACGCACCGCAAACAACCGCAAACAGTCCATTTGCACAACCGCAAACTCCCCATTTGCACAAGGTTGGATACCAAGCTAGCCATGTCCCGTTCCTTGTCCTCACTGATGTCATTGAAGGTCTCTTCCTCCACCCAGCCACGTACAACACCAAGGGTCCCCGAAAGGTGACAACAAGCCCCCTGTATTTTTTTTTTTTTTTTAAATGTACACTACTGTTACACCAGATATGAGTTGCACTGGTGTGACACTGTGCCCTGGCAGGCCCTGAAACGCACACATGTGAAGGAAACTCACTGCTATTATATTGCAGTCAAAAAATTTTTTTTTTTTTAAATGCAAGCTATTGTGACACCAGATATGAGTAGTGGCACTGGGACCACCTTAAAAATATTGGATATCGCTAAAAATCATGATCACTATATACTTTCTCTTCAAACCTCTAAAACGAACTAAACTACTCATCCATCCGCTATACCACTCTATCCCACCTAGAACTAGTGCCCAGTTAAAATACTTGACTCTTTCTTACCCACACTCAGTCATGCCACACACATTTCACCACTACTCTCACTGAATCCCTCTGACTACGGCTAAATTAATCTTCTACATCAGAACACTACTCCTAAGATTGGGTTGTATCCATGTCTCGGGTCTTTCATTTAGAATAGGGGCAGCTTCGGTCTCCTTCAACACTGACACTCCAGTTCATATTATTAAAAGATTGGGCAGATGGAAATCCTCAGTCTACAACCGAAATATTCCTCATCCCGAGAAAGAAATGAGGAAAGCTTTTAAAAGTTTGGCTTTGTAAAGTTGATGCAATAAGTGTGTTTTTCTTTAATACCTTTTCACCCTCTTTGCATGAACCCGATTTACATATATTACTAATATGTTTCTGAACATATATATTATATTATTCACTCACTCACTCACTCTCTGGGCCGGCCTAAGACATCATGCTGCCTAGGTCCAACGATAAATGACTATGGGGGATAATGTATAATAAACACAGGTTACTGGCTATGGGAGGGATAATGTATAATAAACACAGGTTACTGGCTATGGGAGGAATAATGTATAATAAACACAGGTTACTGGCTATGGGGGGATAATGTATAATAAACACAGGTTACTGGCTATGGGAGGGATAATGTATAATAAACACAGGTTACTGGCTATGGGAGGATAATGTATAATAAACAAAGGTTACTGGCTATGGGGGGGTAATGTATAATAAGCACATGTTACTGGCTATGGAGGGATAATGTATAATAAACACAGGTTACTGGCTATGGGAGGATAATGTATAATAAACACAGGTTACTGGCTATGGGAGGCTAATGTATAATAAACACAGGTTACTGGCTATGGAGGTATAATGTATAATAAACACAGGTTACTGGCTATGGGAGGATAATGTATAATAAACACAGGTTACTGGCTATGGGGAGGATAATGTATAATAAACACAGGTTACTGGCTATGGGAGGATAATGTATAATAAACACAGGTTACTTGCTATGGGGAGGATAATGTATAATAAACACAGGTTACTGGCTATGGGAGGATAATGTATAATAAACACAGGTTACTGGCTATGGGGGATAATGTATAATAAACACAGGTTACTGGTTGTGGGGGGATAATGTATAATAAACACAGGTTACTGGCTATGGGAGGGATAATGTATAATAAACACAGGTTACTGGCTATGGGAGGATAATGTATAATAAACACAGGTTACTGGCTACGGGAGGGATAATGTATAATAAACACAGGTTACTGTCTATGGGGGATAATGTATAATAAACACAGGTTACTGGCTATGGAGGATAATGTATAATAAACACAAACACAAAAAAAATGAATGCAGCTTCAGAATTAATCTAAATTGAGGTGGGAGGGTCTGGGAGGGAGGGTCTGCTGCTGATTGGCTGGAATGTGTCTGCTGACTGTGAGGTACAGGGTCAAAGTTTACTCAATGAAGACGAATAGGGGGCGGACCGAACATCGCATATGTTCGCAGTCCGTGGCGAACGCAAACAAGCTATGTTCGCCAGAAACTATTCGCCAGTGAACCGTTCGGGACATCACTATAGGTGAATATAAAACCCACCAAATGAGGGCAGCTTGAATAGTCAAATTGATTATATAGATTTCATTAGACTTTATTCTGATCAAACAATATATGGGAAATATAAAAGGTATATAAAAATATACAAGGTCAGTAAAAGATGAAATAAAATAAAACAATAATTAAGCAGTGCTATTATGAGACCGTGATACAAAAGTCCGGCACCAACCACTATACGATGGAATTCGGTACACACAAAACCCCTTGGTCGCTACTCCTGGGGGCTAGGGGATGCCTGCAGCTGTAAATGTGGTGGTAGTAGGGTCTCTGGACTGCCGTCTGACTGGCTCTACGTGTTTCGTGGCGTGATATACGGGACTTCCTCAGGAGCTGAAGATGATCTGTCCGGCCTTCCAGTGTCTCTTCTTTTATATTTAATTCTTCGCGCCCAATATGATACCGGCGCATGTGCATACGGGCAACTTATTCCGTCCAGTCACGCGCATGGGTGCACCTGTGCGTCATACACTAGGGACTTTCAGGAAGTGTCCGGCGTGCATGCGCAACCATCTTGGTGCGCAAAAATTTTATTGGCATCCGAACACCCTTACATTGTAACACGGAATTCTACATCAGTAGAAATTACATGTAGCAGATTATTCGTTACATCTGATGCCTGCAATTAAAATAAGATCCTTGGAATATACCACAAATAGACGTTATGTGAAAAAAATATATAAGTTACAATCTAAACAAAATAAGTAAAATTATAAACAGAAAAACTAGAAGAAAATATCATTATTAAGAAAGATAATAAATTAAAAAGAGACAAAGAGGATTTCCAGAAAGGACAGCAACGAGAATGGAATAACAGACATCAAGTTATTAAACCCCAATATCAAAAGTTTCAACGCAATAAGCAAGGAAACTCTAGTTATGACAAAAGACCATATCATTATAACAATGACCATAGCCAAAAAAAGATACACACAAAATAAGAAAAGATATTTTGAGAAAAAGAAAGTAAGAGTTGACAACGTGAATAACACCCAAAAAATTGATAGTCAAAATGCTACACTGTGGAAAAAAGTAGAATACGGGAAACAAAAATATGTTAATTGTAGTGCTTTTTTATACAAAAGACCAGCAAGACAGAGCCCAATAAAGTTACATCCATTAAAGAGCATAAACCCATGGGTTCGCAAAAACAGGTTCGCACCATTAGAGACACCCACTCCATCAAAGAAAAGACGCCTAACGGAACAAAGAAAATAATTAGAGGAGTACGAGGGGCACGGAACCCTGTGTTAGAAAGATCAGCCCCAAAAAAAGAAGCAGGGATTTTTAACCTTTCCAAACATAATCTTACTCAAAATGAAATTTAGATATTGGGGAAAGGGTTTAAATTTGCTCCTCGAAAAAGTCCCAACCACTTCGAGCTATTTATGGACAAAATTCTTTAGAAAATTGACTGTGAAACGCTTCTTCGAGAAAAAAGGTGAAAAACATAAGGATTCTAATTTACTGGAAGCGACATCTCCCAATATTATCGAAAATGACCCAGAGATAATAAAATCTGAACGAAAATGAAGTAACATTTTTCCCACCTTGGATAAAGGGGAACATATCCCAGTTTAAACGACTTTTAAAAAATTAAGAAAGAAAAGGGTAAAGAAAATCTGTCATTAAATGAAAAGAAGGCAATAAAAAACCTTAAAGAAAAGTTTGAAATTGTTATAAAACAAACCGACAAGGGAGGTGGGATTGTCATCATGGATAGGGATATGTATTTAACCCCTTAAGGACACATGACATGTGTGACATGTCATGATTCCCTTTCATTCCAGAAGTTTGGTCCTTAAGGGGTTAAAGGAATCGTTTAGGATTTTAGGTGACACTAAAACCAATCAGATATTAAAAGAAAACCCGAATAACATCTTTAAATCACAACTACAAACTATATTGACAGAAGCTTTAGACCAAAATATAATAACAAAAGCAGAATTTGAATATCTTTTTATCCAATTCCCCAAATTAGCTGTCTTTTACCACTTGCCGAAGATTCACAAAAATTTAGAGAACCCACCAGGGAGATCTATAATCAGCAGCATTGGATCCCTTACTAGCAATATTTCTGAATATGTAGATCTATGTTTTCAAAAATATGTCACTTTAGCAACTTCATATATTAAGGATTCTACTCAGATGATAAGAGCTAGAAGGAATGGAGTGGAAAGATGATTATCTATGGGCCACCATAGACGTCACCTCACTCTATACGGTCATTGACCATAAAAAATGGATAGCTGCAATAAAAGAAGTCCTAGCTAAAGATAGCAATATGTTGAAAAAGCAGATGAATTTATTTTAAGATGTATTGATTTTATTTTACATAAGAGTTCCTTTTGGTTTGAAGGAACGCACTACCTCCAGATCTGTGGAGTCGCCAGGTTTACCCTTAGCTACACTAACATCTTTGTAGCGGACTGGGAAGGATGTTGTATTTGGGAGAACAACCTGTTTGGGGCAAACCTGGTGCTATGGAAAAGGTACATAGATGACGTTTTAATTATTTGGAAAGGTGATAAATCTGAATTTAGTAATTTTATGTCTTAAGTGAATTCTAATGATCTAATGGTCTTAATTTTACCCAAGAAATGGGAGACACCCAAATCAATTTTCTAGATTTGACTTTTTTTTATTAAAAACAATGTAATTTGCAACAAAACCTTTTTTAAACCTACGGATTGTAACAGTCTCATTGAGTTTTCCAGCTGCCATAATCCTTTATGGCTGCGGAACATCCCTAAAAGTCAACAAATGAGATTATGTAGGAACTGTTCTAATAATGAAGAAAACGTAGTATATCTTTTAAAATGTGTATGTGGAATGCAATATATAGGCCGTACTATTCGAAAATTCCATGAAAGACTACTTGAACATTTCTATGGTATTAAAAAAACAGAGTGATAAGCATAGTGTACCTTGACACGGTAATAAATGTTTCTGTATTCGACTTTAAAGGCTTTATCTGTATAGGTATAGATCTAGTCACTTCACAATGGCGAGGTGGAGATACCACAAAAACTTTAGCTAAAAAAAGAGACCGAATGGATCTACAAAATGAGGTCTTCTACCCCACAAGGTCTGAATACTGATTTAGATATTTTAGCTTTTATGCAAATCTCCTTGATACTAATTACATTATATTTTGTTCTAATTGCATAATGTTCCTGTTAATGGAAGAAATTGTCTTCAACATGAATTTACTGGAATTAGCACATCTATCCTATATGAAATTTTATATGGTCATCTAAATGTTTGCAATATGATATTTTATCTTTTTCTTTTGTCTCTTATCTTTTTAGCGAATCCAAGACCATAACATCTTGTCCGTTTGGAATAATAATGTATCTCAAATCATACATATTTTAATCAACAGGATCCTATTGAGAACTATTGAGCTAATACAGTTGCACACCATATATCTTAGTCTTTATTTTTCCCCTTTTATTGACTGTCTGATGTTCTAATTGTAGATTCCAGTGTCAAATGCATATCATATGCAAATTTATTTAGTAATTTGATGGTCTATTTCAGTGTAATTCTTATATATAACTAATGATAGATCAGTCTATATATAACTAATGATAGCAGCACCAGCAACACCAGCAGCCAGAGTGGCGGCCGATTACTACTACACAGAGGGTCCAAGCAGCTGCAGACAACAGGCAACACCACCGCCAATCCGTGTACCTCCAGGGAAAACTGGTACAGGGGATTCGGGACACCAGAGCTACGATTACAATGGTGAAATGGCACCTTGTTCCCGAATCGGCCCGAATGGGAAACTCAGTAGCTGTTCATGTGGCTAGAGGGGCAGTATACCAACTACCAACTGCCCGGGTACACATGAATTGGGGTGCGGGGTTTGGGATGGTAGAGGCTGATGCAGGAGTTACCGGGCGAAGTTATACTGGGGAATGACCTGGGCAAGTTGACCTCAAATTTCGAGCCCCAAACCCAGTAGGCCCACACCATACACCCAAGCTCGCACTGGGAGGCTCAGGTAAGGGCACCAACCCCCTCCTTAGAAATTGTACCTTGGGATGCCCCTACTGAGTTTGGGAAGGAGGTAGCCATGGATCCGAGTTTGCAAACCTACAGAGACAGGGTCACTTCCAGTCAGGCTGGGTTAGAGGGAGAAAAGTATTTATGGGACAAGGGGTTACTCTACCGAGAATCAGAAAAGTTGTGGCTGGGTCGGAACCGATCCCCACCAGGCAACTAGTGATACCCAAGAGGTACAGACAGGATTGCACACAATATACCGCAATCCGGACACTTAGGAATTAGCAGAACGAAATCTCCTTGGACATTAGGCGGTATTGCCAAACGTGCAATACCAGCCAGAGAGTAGGTAAGAGGGGAGACCACCCAAGGCCAAACTCCACCCTATCCCAATTATTGAAGAACCCTTTAGCAAGGCAGCCGTAGACCTAGTCGGACCCCTCCAGCAAGAAATATATTTGACGGTGGTGGACTACGCGACCAGGTACCCAGTCGGTGACGCTGACCAATATAAAAAGCCTTGATGCGAATCTTCGCCCGAATGGGGTTTCACCAGGCTCTGCGGTAACAAGCCGATCGTCAGCTCCCCTTACCATCCCCAAACTAACAGCTTATGCGAACCGATCTGCGCCCCTACCTCCGAGAATTGTGAGAACCTTCCCCTACCAGACCTCATAGGAGACGGTAGTCAGACAGGCGAGTTAGACGAGGTCAAGTTGGGAGAGTGGCTGAGCCCTCAGGAACATATTCAGACACTACAGTTGCTCGAAGCAAAGAGGGACACCTTCTCTACCATTCCTGGGTACACTCCTTTGGCCACTCACCGGGTAGAGACACCAGGTCAGATCACACTACACCAACCCCCTTAACGAATCCCCGAATCAGTAAGGGAGAGTATGTAAAAGGATATCCAAGAGATGCTCTGACTGGGTGTTATTGAGTCATCCGACAGCCCCTGGGCTCCCCAGTCGTCCTGGTACCGAAACAGGATGGTACGACCCGTTTCTGTGTGGACTGCTGGAGGTTAAATGATAAGACCGTGTCAGATGCTTATCCTATTCCGAGGATAGACAAATTACTAGACAGGATGGCTAGGGGCCAGTACCTCACTACAATTGACCTGTGTAAGGGGTACTGGCAGATCCCCCTAGCCACAGAAGCCATCCCCAAATCAGCCTATGTCACCCCGTTCAACTTGTACCAATTTTGGGTCATGCTGTTCAGGATGAAGAACACTCTGGCTATGTTCCAGAGGATGGTAGACTGGCTCTTAGATGGCTTCCAAGATTATGCCTGCTCATATCTAGATGATATCGACATTTTCAGCGATACCTGGCAGGAACACTTGTCCCATATAGGAGCGGTCTTAGATAGGATCAGGGAAGCAGGCTTAACTCTGAAGCCCAGCAAATGCAACATAGTTGGGTTTATTATAACTTTTTTCTTCAGTATATATTAATGAGGATCCAAGAGATATGCAAATGATTGCTGCAAAAAAACTTGCAGATAACTTGTGATTGGATAACTCGAGACTAGGTGCTACAGCTATTAAAGAAAATTCATGTAAATAAAGCTCCGGGGCCTGACAGTATTCACCCACGAGTACTTAAGGAGCTAAGTGGGGAAATAAGTGAACCTCTGTATTTAATTTTTTAAGATTCTATTGTTTCAGGTATTGTACCAGAGGATTGGAGGAAGGCAGATGTTGTTCTTATATTTAAAAAGGGTTCAAAATCCTTGCCTGGAAATTATAGACCTGTGAGCTTAACTTCTGTAACTGGGAAAATATTTGAAGGGCTATTAAGGTATAATATTTAGGAATTCATCGGGAAGAACTTTGTTATTAGCAATAATCAGCATGGTTTTATGGTTTTATGCATTCTACGAAGAAGTAAGTAGAAGTATAGATCAGGATGTTGCAGTGGATGTGATATACTTGGATTTTGCCAAGGCATTTGATACGGTTCCTCACAATAGGTTAGTCTTCAAGCTAAAAGAAATTGTTCTAGATGAATATTCTTGTTCTTAATGAAGCAGTTTTGGTGTATAGAACATGCCCCCGCAGCCTCACTGCTTAATCCTCTTCCATTTAGGAGTTAAATCCCTTTGTTTATGAACCCTAGTCACACCTCCCTGCATGTGACTTGCACAGCCTTCCATAAACACTTCCTGTAAAGAGAGCCCTATTTAGGCTTTCTTTATTGCAAGTTCTGTTTAATTAAGATTTTCTTATCCCCTGCTATGTTAATAGCTTGCTAGACCCTGCAAGAGCCTCCTGTATGTGATTAAAGTTCAATTTAGAGATTGAGATACAATTATTTAAGGTAAATTGCATCTGTTTTTTCATTCAGGCTCTGTCAATCATAGCCAGGGGAGGTGTGGCTAGGGCTGCATAAACAGAAACAAAGTGATTTAACTCCTAAATGACAGTGAATTGAGCAGTGCAATTGCAGGGGGATTTTTTTCCTAGTTTGTTGCAAAATTGGAAGCGCTTCAGACTGGGTTTTTTGCCTTCTTTTGGATCAACAGCAAAAACACATGTGAGGAAGGCTGAACTTGATGGACGCAAGTCTCTTTTCAGCTATGTAACCATGTAACGCCCCTAACCTGATAGCCGTGTGTTTAGCTGTATTTATGAATTCTAGTTTATTTTTACAATCTTGCATGCGTTTAATTTGTGTTATTTCCCACTGCTTGGTTGGAGCCATGTTGAAGGCTAATGTGGTACCTACCCTCTTCCAAGATTCTCTCTTTTTCAACAGCTTCTCAGAGGGAGAGAGGGTTAGGTAGATAAGCTTAGCTAAAGCCCTCCCTTCACTGCACTATTGTCCCCCTTTATTTAGCTCCTGGCAGGTGAAGCTCACAGATACCGTTGTCAGGGTACCTGTTGTCTCTACCTCAGAGGAGGTGAGATACTTAGACGTTCATCCTCTCAGAGGGGTTGACTCACTCGTTCCTCGCAGTTCTCTCGGCCGTTTACACGCCGGCCGCGAGGGACCCGCTTTCTTTTATGACGCGGCACTCAGTAGCCGACGTCATGACGACAATCCGTTCCGACCTGTCAATCAAGTCCCGACCACGAATCAGGACTCGTCGGGGGCGTGATTACCTATCTAGAACCAGGGTATAAAATAGGGCTTTATGCATTTGCTCATTGCCCTGTCGTGGTTCTAGCTTGTCTAGTCACTCAGTGCTCTTGTTATCTATTTGTCTCTTTGGTTTTGACCCGGCTTGTTTGTTCTACCCTGCTTACCTCTATTACCCTTTGACTCGGCTTGTCTCTCGCTTATCTGCTCTCTCGTTCCCTCGACCTCGGCTTGTCTCTAGACCATTCTTTGCTTACTCCTTCTAAGGAGTTCTATACGTATACGTACCTACCTCCTGTTTGTACTTTGCGTGTTGGATCCCTGTCCCGATCCTGACATTACGACAGGGCCAATGGATCCTGCAGGTACAAACACTCAGGTTGGTTCTTCCGACTCTAGATTTGAGGCCATGGATCATAGAATGGATCAGATGGCTCTAGCGCTGCAGGCTTTATTATCTCGTTCTAATAATCAACCAGAAGAGATGCGTACTATATCCATCTCCCCTGTAAGTTCAGGTCTAGAGGTAGCCACAGTAGGTGCTTCTTCCCGTATTACTCCTCCTGTACGTTATGGTGGCTCTCCGGATAAGTGTTGTGGTTTTTTAAACCAGATAGGTATTCATTTCGAATTACAACCCCGCTCCTACCCTACAGATAGGGCGAAGGTTGGATTCATTATCACACTACTCATTGATAAGGCTCTGAGATGGGCCAATCCATTGTGGGAGAATGATAACCCGTTAGTCTATAATTATAATGCCTTTGTCGCTGCTTTTAGAAGAACTTTTGACCCTCCAGGTAGAAAGGTCAATGCAGCTAGATTATTGTTGCGCCTTAGACAAGATAACCGAACCCTTGTGGATTATGCACTAGAGTTCAGGTCCTTGGCGGCAGAAGTTAAGTGGAATGAACAGGCTTATATAGACGTATTTTTAAACAGACTATCAGATGAAATTCTAGACGAGGTTGCTACAAGAGAGCTTCCTGAAAATTTGGAGGATTTAATTTCTTTTATTTCTCGTATTGATGAACGTTTAAGAGAGAGGCAGAACACTCAAGATAGAACCCGTAGACCTTCCTTTAAACTAGCTCCCTCATTTCAAAGTCCTGAGTCCACAACCTCAGCTTTTCCAGAACCTATGCAGATAGGCAATACTCGCCTCTCAGAAGAAGAGAGACAGTACAGGAGAAGGGAGGGGTTGTGTATGTATTGTGGAGTAAGAGGGCACCTACGCCTAAATTGTCCTAATCGCCCGGGAAACGCTCAAACCTAAGTTTCTCTAGAGGACAGGCCTTGGGTGTTTCTATTTTGTCCTCTATACATAATTATAAAGATCACAGGCTTCTGCTACCTGTTTCTTTAGCTTGGGAGAAGGGAGTACTAAAAACTATGGCGTTGGTAGATTCCGGAGCTGCTGAGAGCTTTATTGACCAAGTTTTTGTTACTAAACACTCTATTCCATCCCAGCTAAGGGATACACCCTTGGCCGTTGAGGCCATAGATGGTAGACCATTATCTGAACCTGTTATTTTTCGTGAGACCATACCTGTTAACTTAACTGTTGGTATCCTACACGAGGAAGGTATATCTCTTATGCTTATTTTGTCTCCTTCTGTTCCTATAGTCCTGGGGTATCCGTGGTTAAAGAAACATAACCCTATTATTGATTGGGAACTAGGGGAGATAATCTCATGGGGTCAGGGTTGCCAGAGCAGGTGCTTACAGAAAGTCTCACCGGTTTGCGTAGTTAACGCACCGGCTAATTCTATCCAGTCTACTGACGTACAAATACCGCCTCTGTACCTGGATTTAAAGGCAGTCTTTGACAAAAAGAATGCTGACACTTTACCTCCACACAGGTCCTTTGACTGCAAGATCAGACTCCTGCCTGGGACCATGCCTCCGAGGGGTACAGTATACCCTTTATCCACTAAGGAGAACTTAGTCTTAGAGGAGTATATTCGTGAGAACCTAGACAAAGGATTCATTAGGAGATCCTCCTCCCCTGCCGGGGCTGGTTTTTTTTTTGTGAATAAGAAGGATGGTACGTTAAGGCCTTGCATTGATTATCGAGGCTTGAATAAAATAACGATTAGAAATGCCTACCCGATTCCTTTGATTACTGAGCTCTTTGATCGTCTAAAAGGCTCCAAGATTTTCACCAAGTTAGATCTCAGAGGGGCGTATAACTTGGTGAGAATTCAGCAGGGTGACGAGTGGAAAACAGCGTTCAATACCCGATATGGGCACTATGAGTACACGGTAATGCCTTTTGGGCTCTGTAATGCACCGGCAGTATTTCAGAACCTGATCAATGAAGTTCTTAGGGAATTTCAACAGGATTGCGTTATTGTATATTTGGATGATATACTAATACACTCTAGAGAAATTGAGACCCACCACAGACAAGTCAGAAGGGTATTGCGCAAACTTCTACAACATGGGTTGTACTGCAAATTGGAGAAATGTAGTTTTGACCAATCTCAGATAAACTTTCTTGATTACGTGATTTCTGGGGACGGGTTTAAAATGGATCCGGATAAACTCCAGTCTATTTTAGATTGGCCATTACCCAGGGGTCTCAAAGCCATTCAGAGGTTTATTGGATTCTCCAATTATTACAGGCGTTTCATTAAAGGATACTCTTCTATTATTGCCCCTATTACCAATATGACCAGACAGGGGGCTGACACTAAGACTTGGTCTACTGAAGCTCTCGTTGCTTTCAAGACACTCAAGGAACTTTTTGCTTCTGCACCAATTTTAGTTCACCCTGATACGACTTTGCCTTTTCTACTCGAGGTAGACGCCTCAGAGACAGGGGTAGGCGCTATCTTGTCTCAAAGGTTAGGTGTGGATAAACCGTTACATCCATGTGGTTTTTTTTCCAAGAAATTATCTGGGCCTGAAAGCAGATATGACATTGGTGACAGGGAACTACTAGCGGTCATCATGGCTTTAAAGGAGTGGAGACATTTATTGGAAGGGACCTTGCATCCTGTTACTATTTTGACGGATCACAAGAACTTGTCCTATATTGGGGAGGCCAAGCGCTTGTCCGCCAGGCAAGCTCGTTGGTCCTTGTTCCTCACTCATTTCAATTACGTGCTCACTTATAGACCTGGTTCTAAGAACTCTAAAGCCGATGCTTTGTCTCGCCAACATGAACCTTCTACTATATCTGAGGCGGTTTTGTCTTCTATAGTTCCCAAGTGCAATATTATCGCCAACACGAGTCTCAGGATTCATTCTCCGTTGCTGGCCGAGATCATGAAGTTACAGCATCTGGCCCCTAGACAGGGTCCTGGGGCAAGGTATTCCGTTCCTCCTGAACTCCAACTGGAACTGTTACAGTGCTTTCACAACAGTAAGGTGGCTGGGCATCCTGGCATTCGCAAGACGTGTGCCTTGATTTCCAAAGATTTCTGGTGGCCTTCACTACGTAAGGATATTAGGGATTTCGTCGGAGCATGTGAGGTCTGTATGAAGACTAAACAACCTCATACGCTTCCATGTGGGCTTTTGCATCCCTTGGAAATTCCCGAGAGACCGAGGTCCTGTCTGGCTATGGACTTCATTGTCGATTTGCCTGTTTCTAAAAAACAGTCTGTTTTCCTCACGGTGGTTGACAGGTTTACTAAGATGGCTCATTTCGTGCCCTTACCTAAACTGCCATCTTCTCCCGAATTGGCTGAGATATTCGTGAGAGAGATTTTTCGTTTACATGGGATACCCTCCGAAATTGTTTCTGATAGAGGTTCCCAATTTGTTTCCCGTTTTTGGAAATCCTTCTGTTCTCAACTGGGCATCAAATTGAATTTCTCTTCTGCCTATCATCCCCAGTCTAACGGAGCTGCTGAACGCACCAACCAAAAGATTGAACAATATTTACGTTGTTTTGTTTCCGAACACCAGGACGATTGGGTCGGTCTGATTCCTTGGGCGGAGTTTGCACACAACAATCTCGTTTGTGATTCTACTCGTTCTAGCCCCTTTTTCATGAATTATGGCTTTCATCCTTCCATTCTTCCCTCGGTTTCTCCTTCCCAAGGGGTACCGTCGGTTGATGTTCATGTTGCCAATTTGAGGAAGTTGTGGGATCAAACTCGACAAATTCTCCTGCATAATTCCGCGTTGTTCAAGAAACACGCTGATAAGCGTAGAAGGGCGGCTCCGGCTTTTGTTCCAGGTGATAGGGTATGGTTGAGTACCAGAAACATTCGCTTGAAGGTTCCTTCTATGAAATTCGCCCCTCGTTACATTGGCCCTTACAGGGTTCTGACTCGAATTAACCCAGTTGCGTATCGTCTGGCCCTCCCATCTGCCTTACGCATTCCTAACTCCTTTCATGTTTCCTTGTTGAAGCCTCTAGTATGTAACAAGTTTTCCTCCGCTGTATCCTCTCCTCGCGCTGTTCAGGTTGAGGGTCAGGAGGAGTATGAGATCAACTCCATCCTCGATTCTCGAATCTCTCGGGGAGGTTACAATATCTTGTTGGCTGGAAGGGATATGGTCCTGAGGAGAGGACTTGGGTACCTCAGGAGGATGTGCATGCTCCTCGCCTCCGCAGGGCTTTTCACTCTCGTTTTCCATCTCGCCCCGGTTCCTTCCGCCCGGTGGGCGTTTCTGAGAGGGGGGGTACTGTCAGGGTACCTGTTGTCTCTACCTCAGAGGAGGTGAGATACTTAGACGTTCATCCTCTCAGAGGGGTTGACTGGGTTTTTTGCCTTCTTTTGGATCAACAGCAAAAACACATGTGAGGAAGGCTGAACTTGATGGACGCAAGTCTCTTTTCAGCTATGTAACCATGTAACGCCCCTAACCTGATAGCCGTGTGTTTAGCTGTATTTATGAATTCTAGTTTATTTTTACAATCTTGCATGCGTTTAATTTGTGTTATTTCCCACTGCTTGGTTGGAGCCATGTTGAAGGCTAATGTGGTACCTACCCTCTTCCAAGATTCTCTCTTTTTCAACAGCTTCTCAGAGGGAGAGAGGGTTAGGTAGATAAGCTTAGCTAAAGCCCTCCCTTCACTGCACTATTGTCCCCCTTTATTTAGCTCCTGGCAGGTGAAGCTCACAGATACCGTTGTCAGGGTACCTGTTGTCTCTACCTCAGAGGAGGTGAGATACTTAGACGTTCATCCTCTCAGAGGGGTTGACTCACTCGTTCCTCGCAGTTCTCTCGGCCGTTTACACGCCGGCCGCGAGGGACCCGCTTCCTTTTATGACGCGGCACTCAGTAGCCGACGTCATGACGACAATCCGTTCCGACCTGTCAATCAAGTCCCGACCACGAATCAGGACTCGTCGGGGGCGTGATTACCTATCTAGAACCAGGGTATAAAGTAGGGCTTTATGCATTTGCTCATTGCCCTGTCGTGGTTCTAGCTTGTCTAGTCACTCAGTGCTCTTGTTATCTATTTGTCTCTTTGGTTTTGACCCGGCTTGTTTGTTCTACCCTGCTTACCTCTATTACCCTTTGACTCGGCTTGTCTCTCGCTTATCTGCTCTCTCGTTCCCTCGACCTCGGCTTGTCTCTAGACCATTCTTTGCTTACTCCTTACGTTAGTCCAGCCATTCTAAGGTCCGGTATACGTACCTACCTCCTGTTTGTACTTTGCGTGTTGGATCCCTGTCCCGATCCTGACAACCGTGTCCTTATACTCACAGGCATGTGTCATAGTACAAAATGGGGGTGTAAAGAAGATCACGTGGGATCCCCCCAGATCTAAAACCTGCATTGAGCTGTAAGATGATCCTATCAGTCACTGAGGGTGCTATATTTTGCCATACAACCCTTCTTCAAGCTTGAAGCTTGAAAAAGACCTTTCCGGTCGAAACGTTGCGTTGCATTCTGTCATAATAAATCTGCCTGCGGCTTGAAGTTGGAGTGCCTGTGAGTTTTTTCTTCTTGGATTATTGTACTGGGATTGCTGGTCCTGCTCTGGAGCACCCTTGGCCGTTGGGACTGAGTGCGGTTCTCATCACTTACTCTATACAACCCTTCTTCGTCTTATATATATGTTTTGATTGTTTGTAATTTCAGTGAAATCCCAACACAGAGTTGTTGTTTTTTTATTTTTATAAAACGATATCTTTGTGATAGCGCCACGTTAGGGTCTGTTGAACAGACTGTCACTGGACTTCATTTACTACATTCTAATGAATGGGTTTCAGTAAGTGTTCTTATTCACTATATGGACAATGTTTAGTATTTTTTACAATTTGGTTAATCTGGTATCAAATGTAAAATTTAGATTTCCCAACATTTGAAACTTTACTGAATACCCCAATGTAGATTATTTGAGGAGCTGGACTGCCACCTGCTGGTGCGGTTTGTTTCTGCAATCATTGTGAGGTTTTGTGAGCAAACATTAGCTAGGTGCTACAAAGTTTTTGGTGAGACCAAACACAATGACACTCCCCCCAGTGAGAAGTCCTCCTCGGGCAGAACCTCGAGAAATCATATTTCCACAGCTATCCCAGAGTTCCCGGCACATTTCAGAGTTTATATCTTAGCAATTGACACCGTTTTAAAAACAGCTTCTTTATACCATAGCATAGGCTACTAGTCCAAAGGAAAAATGACCAGAAACCTGCCATTTAGATTCATTTAGATCATTTAAAAAATTGATTACACGCCTCTACAGCTACCTTTCCCCTTGCATTAATGCTAATCCTAACCTAACAAACTGAATAAGAATTTGTGCTAATTTGAGTTGGGGGCAATAACTCATCTTTAGACCCGCCCAGAAAAATGGGCAATAACTCCCCAGTTAGGTTAGATCTAACAAAATAACTAGTTGATTTTACCTGGTCTAATATCTACCAAACTGAATAAATATCAATGTTTATTTTAGTTGGGGGGTCTAACCTGTCTTCAGGACCCCCCAAATTTGATTGTGAATAACTATATCTATAGAAAAAGCAATTGATCATATCTCTTCTAACAAACATATAATGAGTGGGTGATGTTTTTCTTAATATTTCAGTTAGGATGATCTAACCGTCTGAGGTAAATATGTCGAGATTAGGGATGCACCGAAATTTCAGCTGCCGAAGTTTTCGGCTGAAAATTAGTCAAATCTTCTGAAAATCCCCCTCCCCCTCCGATGAGAGAGCACAATCCCCGGTTGGTAGCTAGCACTATGAGAGGGCACAATGCCCAGGTAGTAGCCAGCAGTATGAGAGTGCACAATTTCCAAACTTTTCTGTCTCTACTCAGACCTTCAGAAGTGGGGAGAGAACACAGTACACGGGGGACGAATGAGAGGCGGGTTTATACCATGAGCCGCTGTCCCCGTGCCGTCACTGCTCCTTCAGCCGATTCCAGTTACCGGGACTCTAGTTCCGTGGCAGTGGGTGACACGAGATCACGTAGCTTCAGCCGCCAAAGCCTGGAAGACCCCAGTGTAACCCCTCCCTCCTCAGGCCGGCGTGGGTGAAACCGCATTACCACGGCAACCACCACGCGACTCCGTCCTCTCCATACAGCCGAGAGTTAGTCAGTGAGTGTTATTGCCCGTGATCGCTGCGGGATTAGATCAAAGCCCTGGCTGGAGTCATGCTTGGAGAGTCCTGGCTTCCAAGGAAGGTGGCGGACATTTTGTGTAATTCTTTACCCAGTTAAAAATGTTGTTTGGTGTCCAATTCACTAACTAGTGCTATACAGACTGCGGTTTGCAATTCCTCAGCCAGGCTCCACAATTACAAATCTGGTAAATACAAACAAAAAATAACAGCTGAACGTTTAAGCTATAAAATCCAGGTTGGGAAAAATAGGTTTAGTCGAGTTATTCACTAAAGTGTCTTTTTTTTTAATTTTTATTAAAAGTGAATAAGTACCTTTCAGGGTTATTCAGCAAAATTAGATCTGAATTTTGAAATAGCTGGGGGAACGTGGGGGGTTATTTTCCGTTTGGGTTTTCGGCCCAGAATTTTCATTTTGGTGCACCCCTAGTTGAGATATACGAACGCACCCACTAATACACCCTGATTTGTGCTAAAACAGTCAACAGCAACTAATAGGACCAAACCTGATGAAAACATAGAAACATAGAATGGGACGGCAGAAAAGAACCATTCGATCCATCTAGTCTGCCCAAAAAAATCGAACCCACCTATTTATACCTATCCCTGTTCTTTTTTTTTTTCCTTTTTTTAATTAAGTTTTTCACCATAATTACATGGATACAAAAAAATATATTACAACATTCATATACATAAACAAAGACAAAAAGAAAGAAAAAACACCCCCCCACGAGAGTTCTCCAGACTTCCGACCCCTCTATCACACTTCAGATGGTATTAATATTACATTTGTAGTCATTTTTTTTCCCAACTATCCCATAGGTTCCAGTTGTCATTCATAAATTTGCAGTGATCCTTCTCCATCTTAAGTTGGTAAACCAACTGTATTGTTATTAACTTGATGTTAAAGGGGGTGTCTCCCTTCCAATTTCTCGCTATTACTATTTTACAAGCTATTAAACAATGAGTAATTAGAAATTGTTTTGTTTTATTTCATTTTGGCCATTGGCAATGTAATAGCATTATTTCAGGTTTTAGAAATATTTTAACCCCGCACAGTGTATGAATAATATACTGAGCCCACTGCCATACCACAATCACTTTTTTACATGCCCACCACATGTGGATATAATTTCCTTTTCCTCTCTACATTTCCAACACTTCCATAGCTGTATCACATTTTGATATTTTAGTTGGCGTCATATATTATTGATTAGCCATCTTGAAGTGTGTTTCTATCAATACAAACGAGTGAACATATTTATTAATTTTTTGGAAGGTAAATAGCCATTCCGTTAATTCTATATTTATTTTTAAATCAGTATTCCATTTTTTTAATAGCACTGAGAGGAACAGAACCATACAGTGGCTCCAACATGCTAACACATCTAGAGAACAGCTGCTTTATTTTATTCTGATATAAGATTGATTTTAATATATCATACATCTTACCCTCTATAACTAACACGACCTTCTCCAAATAGTGTTTTACTCTGACATAGGTATAAACATCTTTAGCAGAGATCTTAAACTCCTCTACAGGCGTTTGATAAGGCTCGATTTTACCATCTTTGGTCAAATCTTTTAATGAATTTATTCCATTTTCTCTCCAGGAAATATTATCCATATTTAGTTCTATTATATGTAAGTTTTGAAAATCGAATATTTTGTTGACCAAATCATTTTTTTTCCTTATTTTTTTCCATATTGGAATGATCTGTCCTAAAATATATGATCTAGATAGATTACATTTTTTTGTATTCCAGATTAACTCTAGGGGATCTCTTAATTGGCTAGTTTCTAATTCTGACCACCACCATACTTCTTCTTTATTTTGTTTTAGCTGACTTGCCATAACATGCGCAATGATCCCTGCTTTGTAATATTATATTATATTTGGGTAGCCTAAGCCTCCCTTCTTAATTCCTCTTGATAGTAATCCGTTTTTAATTCTAGGTTTTTTCCCTCGCCATACGAAGTTAGAGAAAGCCTTGCTAATCATTGTCAGCCATGCTTTCGGGATTTCTAATGGTAGCATTCTAAAGAAATAAATCCATTTTGACAAAACTTATGATTTCAGAATATTTATTTTTCCTCCCCAAGATACTTCTAATTTTCTCCATTCTTTTAAATTTTTATTAGTTTCTTTTAAGAGATCCATAAAATGTATTTGCATGATGCTTTCTACGTTTTTGCTCATTTTGATTCCTAGGTATAAGAACGTTTTGGCCATAATAAAGCTATATATTTCTTGATAGGAATCTATCTCTTGATTTGACATATTAATATATATTGCAATTGATTTTGCTTTATTTAATTTGTAATTTGATACTGCACTATATAGCTCAATTTCTGACATTGCACTTAATATTGAAGTTGACAAATTACTTAAAAATAAAATAGTATCGTCAGCATAAAGAGATACTTTCAGTTCTTTTTGTTTTGCTATGAATCCTTTAATAGAACACTCTGCTATAGTATGCAGACACCAGGAGATAACCTATGATGTTGGCTGGGTATGGTAGAAGGTACAAGTATAGAAATTACAGGTATATAAATGCGTGCTGTGCCTTTAAGAAAACTAACATAGTATGCGTGGCAGGTCTAGTGGCAAAAATAAAATAAAATAAAACGGAGGGAAAAAATGTAGAATGATAGTAAAAACAAAAGATGAATTGAATAAGCAACAGATAAAAACAGAGAGAAAAAATGGAAAAAATAAAAAAAATATAATAATACAAAAATAATAATAAAAATAGAAATAGGTAAATAGTAAAAATGCAGCCGATGATATGTGCAGTGCAGATATCTCTATCCCTGATATAAAATAGGGTAGTTGATATCCGCTCCAAATATTATACTTTGTATATTTCAAAGATGCGATTCAAATGTTTAAAAGTATAGTATAATACAGTATAAGGAACTGGATGCTAGGGTAATACAGAAAATGTATCACTAGAAATAGAAAGCAATGGTACAAACTGGATGTATATAACATAAACCAGTTTACTGATAAAAAGATAAAAAGATAATTCAGGAACAGTTCATACAGTTGTTACCAGTCTAATGAGGCTCAGAAAAGTGCAGAAACCCTTGGATTTGGCTGGGATTGATGTGGATTGACTTCGGCCGATGAGCTTTAGAAATCCTGCTGCCGGTGAGGACGGCGGGCTTCTCTGTGTGCGTCCCGATAAGAATCTCTCTCCAGGGGATTCTCAGCAGAAGACTTCAGATCCCCAGATGTGAGAAGAAAAAGGACCATAAAAGATCGAGAAGAAGAACTAGAGCCCTACGAGGAACAAATCCAATTGAAGAGGAAGAAGTAAGCATCTTCAACTTATCCAATAGGACTCTCAGTCCAGATGAAACATCACTTTTGAAAAAAGGCTTGAAATTCGCTCCCACATCTAAGAGTTCAAATTTTAATGTGCGTATAGACTTACTTAAGTTCATACGCAAAATTGCAATTAAGAAATTTTTCGCAGATAGAGATGTGACACAACAGGAGGTGGAACAAGAATATACCCACACTAAACTCCATCCCACTTCAACATTTTATCCACAACATGTCAAAAACGACTCAATTACAGTATTTGAAAAGATGGTTGAGAAGGATTTCAGAAACAAGATTACTAATAAGATCACTAAGGATAACCAAACCTAGAAAGAGAGGAATGCTTTGAAACAACTCACAAAATCTGAAGACATCACTATCAAAGCAGCGGATAAAGGAGGGGGCTTAGTTATTTTGAACACTGAGGATTATATCGAAGAGAACAGAAGACTACTAGGAGATACTAACACCTATCTCAAACTTGACTGTGATCCCTCTCTACAATATCAGGAAGAACTCAAAACAATATTAAATTATGGGAAAGATAGGGGCATCCTGAATGAAAGAGAATTTAAGTATCTTAATACCGCATTCCCAAGGATACCAATGTTTTACCATCTCCCCAAAATCCATAAGCGACTGGAGAAACCCCCTGGGAGACCAATTGTATCTGGAATCGGATCCCTCACTATCTCTCAGAATATGTAGATCATTACCTACAACATTTAGTTTTATGCCTCAAATCATATCTGAGAGATTCCACTCAAATTTTAAATCTTTTATCTGATTTTAAGTGGGGCAACGATATGTTTTTAGTCACCGCCGACGTTACCTCCCTATATACAGTGATCGAACACCTGCAGGGATGTGAAGCTGTACAATTCTCTTTAGCTACATACTCAGAGTTCCAGAATGATCAAATTGACTTTTTAATCCAATGCATCATTTATATCCTTACTCGCAATTATTTTTGGTGTGATGAACGTTTCTTTCTCCAGATAGAAGGCACAGCCATGGGGACACGATTTGCGCCAAGCTACGCTAATCTGTTCATGGGTAAGTGGGAAGAAGAATACATATGGACCCACTGCCCATTTGGCGCAAATCTGTCCCTATGGCGCAGATATATCGATGACTGCTTCTTTATATGGAAAGGGAGCTTAGAGTCCTTAGAGGAATTCAAGATCTACCTCAACCACAACCCCTATCACTTGAAATTTACTTTTAATCATTCTAAGGAACAGATCGAGTTTTTAGATCTCAACATCTACATTGAGGAAGGAAAAATCCATACGAAAACTTTTAAGAAGAATGTTGATTGCAACAGTTTTAGTCCTTTTAACAGTCACCATAAACCCACATGGCTAAGGAACATTCCTCAGAACCAGTTCAGGAGAGTCAGAAGGAATTGCTCCAAAATAGATGTATGCAAGAACCAAATGGAAGAAATGAGGACCAGATTTGTGAACAAAGGATATCCTGCAACATTATTAGGAGAAGCCATGGAGAAAGCATTATCTATCCCAAGGGAAGACACTCTAAGGGAAAGAAATAGAACCTTGGAATCACACACTTTGGCACCCACTTTTATCACGAAGTACAACCACCAAGCACCGATAATACAGAAGATCCTGAAAAAACACTGGGGAATCCTTAAGAGTGACCCAACCCTTTCTCAATTCCTTGATCACCAACCACAGATCATATTCACCAGAGCCCCTAATCTCCAACTCATGTTGGCACCCACCATCAAACCCCCGTATACCACCAGGGGCCAAAACCCCCCTCATGGATTCACAAGGTGCAAGAAATGTCTAGCATGCAAAAATAATCCCACAATGAGAGAAGTAACCACCAGATTCACTTCATTGATCAATCAAGAGGAGTATGACCTGAAGAGCAGAATGAACTGTAATACTGCAGGAGTCATTTATCTTGTCACCTGTCCGTGCCCAAAACAATATATTGGACGCACAAAGAGACCACTGAAAGTACGCATTGCCGAGCACATCAGGAATGTCAAAAAGGGACTCTTAACACACAACCTCTCGAAGCATTTTAAAGATAAACATGGGGGAGACCCTACAGGTCTAGAATTTTTACCTATAGAAAAAGTTAATGTACATTGGAGAGGAGGCAGCATTGACAAATTACTAGACCAGACAGAAGCAAAATGGATCTTTGAATTAGATACCCTAGCCCCCAAAGGATTAAATATAGATTTTGAGCTACATGCATTCCTATAATTTGATACCACACACTTAGATATTCTCTATATTCACTCCCTATCTGGTATGCACTACACTATGCACCTATCACTTTTTCACATATGGCACTTTAATTATTGTCCCTCTATTACATATATTTTACCTGTTCATCTCAATCTTCATTCTTAGATTTTATCATCCATCTACTGGTTACTAACCAATGTGTTTCATTTTCAGATGAGAAGACTATATATTATATTATATTACATAGAAACATAGAATGTGACGGCAGATAAGAACCATTCGGCCCATCTAGTCTGCCCAATTTTCTAAATACTTTCATTAGTCTCTGGCCTTATCTTACAGCTAGGATAGCCTTATGCCTATCCCACGCATGCTTAAACTCCTTTACTGTGTTAACCTCTACCATTTCAGCTGGAAGGCTATTCCATGCATCCACTACCCTCTCAGTAAAGTAATACTTCCTGATATTATTTTTAAACCTTTGTCCTTCTAATTTAAGACTATGTCCTCTGGTTGTGGTAGTTTTTCTTCTTTTAAATATAGTCTCCTCCTTTACTGTGTTGATTCCCTTTATGTATTTAAATGTTTCTATCATATCCCCCCTGTCTCGTCTTTCCTCCAAGCTATACATGTTAAGATCCTTTAACCTTTCCTGGTAAGTTTTATCCTGCAATCCATGAACCAGTTTAGTAGCCCTTCTTTGAACTCTCTCTAAGGTATCAATATCCTTCTGAAGATAGGGTCTCCAGTACTGTGTACAATACTCCAAGTGAGGTCTCACCAGTGTTCTGTACAATGGCATGAGCACTTCCCTCTTTCTACTGCTAATACCTCTCCCTATACAACCAAGCATTCTGCTAGCATTTCCTGCTGCTCTATTACATTGTCTGCCTACCTTTAAGTCCTCAGAAATCACCCCTAAATCCCTTTCCTCAGATGTTGAGGTTAGGACTCTATCAAATATTCTGTACTCTGCCCTTGGGTTTTTACGTCCAAGATGCATTATCTTGCACTTATCCACATTAAATGTGTCAGTTGCCACAACTCTGACCATTTTTCTAGTTTACCTAAATCATTTGCCATTTGGCTTATCCCTCCTGGAACATCAACCCTGTTACATATCTTAGTATCATCCGCAAAAAGACACACCTTACCATTAAGACCTTCTGCAATATCACTAATAAAAATATTAAAGAGAATGGGTCCAAGTACAGATCCCTGAGGTACCCCAGGTATTATATTATATATCTCATATTTTATATTTTATATCTTACCACATAGCCTTTTGTATTAATTTATAGTCAATCATGCATATAGGGTTTTATATGTATATGTCTCCCATCTTTATGCATACTCCTATTATATGACATCAAGCATATTTTATATACCACTATGCAAGAACCGGTTTTATTATTATTATTGTTTTACTATTGTTTACTATATGTATAAGGCATGTCATCCATTCATTTATATTCCTCGAGACCTATTCCTAGTTTATTTAATTTATTTTATTCTTATTCTTATTTTATTTTATTTTATTTAATTTATCTTGCCATCTCATTTTCCTTGTATCATTCCCCCTGTGTATTGAGTGATTACACAGTTATTAATAAGAACAACATTGTAGCACCATCAAGTTGTATAAATATGTTATATTACATTGTGTAACTGTTAAGCATCAAGAAACGCACAGTTAATTGAACCTGCAATTAGGTTCAAATTTTCACATAATTATGTTATAACTTGTATTTTTACACATGACATATATGGAAATTTATGTGAGGTTTATTTATTATGTACAGACCGATGAGTTTTTTAAGTCCTCTTAATAATGAGAATGTAATGTATGATTATAAGGCTTTATTAACAATTACAAGCATGTATATATAAGTAACTAGAAAGCAATGGTCCACATCCCGTCTCTGAAGAAGTAGGGCACTCTCCTACGAAACGCGTTAGACAAGACACAGTGAATCATCAGGACTGAGTTCCAGCATACTGAGTGTTTACCAGCAGAGAACCGTATTCGCACAGGACCTTTGGCGCATTTGCTGAGTGGAGCCGTTTGCAGAGCACGTCCCCTGGAGAGAGATTCTTATCGGGACGCACACAGAGACGCCTGCCGTCCTCACCGGCAGCAGGATTTCTAAAGCTCATCGGCCGAAGTCAATCCACATCAATCCCAGCCAAATCCAAGGGTTTCTGCACTTTTCTGAGCCTCATTAGACTAGTAACAACTGTATGAACTGTTCCTGAATTATATTTTTATCTTTTTATCAGTAAACTGGTTTATGTTATATACATCCAGTTTGTACCATTGCTTTCTATTTCTAGTGATACATTTTCTGTATTACCCTAGCATCCAGTTCCTTATACTGTATTGCTACTATACTTTTAAACATTTGAATCGCATCTTTGAAATATACAAAGTATAATATTTGCAGCGGATATCAACTACCCTATTTTATATCAGGGATAGAGATATTTGCACTGCACATATCATTGGCTGCATTTTTACTATTTACCTATTTCTATTTTTATTATTATTTTTGTATTATATTTTTTTATTTTTTCCATTTTTTCTCTCTGTTTTTATCTGTTGCTTATTCGATTCATCTTTTGTTTTTACTATCATTCTACATTTTTTCCCTCCGTTTTATTTTATTTTATTTTTGCCACTAGACCTGCCACGCATACTATGTTAGTTTTCTTAAAGGCACAGCACACATTTCTTATATCTTAAAGGCACAGCACGCATTTATATACCTGTAATTTCTATACTTGTACCTTCTACCATACCCAGCCAACATCATAGGTTAGCTCCTGGTGTCTGCATACTATAGCAGAGTGTTCTATTTATGTATAGGTTTTAGTGAATCCCTATTTTCCAGTTTTGAGCGACCTACTGTTAGTCAGACTCCCTCTCCCCTGGGCATTACATTAGGTATACCAGAACTGTTTATTCATGAATCCTTTAATATTTGCATTGTGTCTGATTCTATTAGCTAGAACCTCTAGTGTTAATATAAACAGTAAGGGGGACAAAGGGCATCCTTGTCTGGTCCCATTATTCAATTTAAACCAGTCTGAGCATATACCAGGGCCAATTGTTCTCGCCTTTGGGTCTTTATATAAAGCTAAAATTGCGTTTAGCAACCATCCCTGTATACCTAGTTATTCTAAGGTAAACTTCATAAAGTCCCAGCTGACCCTGTCAAAGGCTTTTTCAGCATCTAAAGACAGGATCAGCATGGGACTCACACACACTACAGCACCCCTCACACAGCACCACTACACACATTACACTCCAGATACACGCTAGATCTCTTAATCCTCTACACACACACACACACACACACACAATCTCCTATACACACTGTGGGTCTTTTACACACTAGATCTCCTACACACACATACTGCACCACCTACACACACACTACATTCCTTGTCAGCAAACACATACAACATTCTCTAAACATACCCTCTCTACAACCCCTACACACACTACGTCACCTATACACACACACACACACTACAGCCCGTATGTACACACTCACTACATCCCCTATAACACTATGCCCCCTATACACACACTCTGTATAGCCCCAAGCAGCACATATTACACCACAAACACAAATGAAATTGACCTATTTACACAATACCACACCACACTCTACACACACGCAATCCCACAAGCAGGCTCCAAACACATGCACCATACACTTTCCTGGCCCTTTTGTCCTCTGGTATCCCACTTGTGGAGACACCAGAGACAATTTAAAAGCAAACACAGTGCAAGCATGTTATTAAATTTGCTTGCGCTGCACAGAACAAATTCAGGGCTTTTTTTCGAATGCTAGAGCTCTTCAGTGGGGCTCTGCGCATTGAACCAACATGCTCACTTTGAGAGGGGGCATGATTGTCATTAGTGATGACAAAACACACCCTCTTTGGCCCCGCCCCCTTCTTAGGGGGCCGCTCTGATTGAAAAATGCCTGGGCCTAATTTTTTTCCCAGTCCGGCCCTGACTGAAAGACTATATAAGTTGGCATAATACTCATTAAAGACTTTCCCTATCTGTTCTGGAAGAAGGGAGATGGTATCATTGCTTATTATTTTATCAACCTGATTAGAGATGTCCCGAATAGTTCACTGGCGAATAGTTCCCGGCAAACATAGCTTGTTCGGTCCGCCCCCTATTCGTCATCATTGAGTAAACTTTGACCCTGTACCTCACAGTCAGCAGACACATTCCAGCCAATCAGCAGCAGACCCTCCCTCCCAGACCCTGCCACCTCCTGGACAGCATCCATTTTAGATTCATTCGGAAGCTGCATTCTTAGTGAGAGGAGGGACAGTGTAGCTGCTGCTGATTTAATATGGAAATCGATAGCTAGGCTAGGGTATTCAGTGTCCACTACAGTCCTGAAGGACTCTTCCGATCTCTGCTGTAAGGACAGCACCCCAAAAAGCCCTTTTTAGGGCTAGAACATCAGTCTGCTTTTTTTTTTCCCCTGTGTAATCTAATTGCAGTTGCCTGCGTGTGTGTGTCAGGCTCACAGCATATACTGTGCCCACTTGCCCAGTGCCACCACTCATATCTGGTGTCACAATAGCTTGCATTTAAAAAAACAACAACTTTTTTGACTGTAATATAATAGAAGTCAGTTTCCTTCGCACGTGTTTGTTTCAGGGCCTGCCAGGGCACAGTGTCACACCAGTGCAACTCATATCTGGTGTAACAGTAGTGTACATTAAAAAAAATATATAAATTTGACTGTGAAATAATAGCAGTCAGTTTCCTTCACACGTGTGCGTTTTTAGGGCCTGCCAGGGCACAGTGTCACACCAGTGCAACTCATATCTGGTGTAACAGTAGTGTACATTTAAAAAAAAATAAAAAATTTGACTGTAATAGATTGAATAGCAGTTAGTTGTCTGCAAGCGTGTGTGTCAGGCCTACAGCGTCTACTCTGAAAACTTCTGCCAGTGCACAGTGCCACTCATATCTGTTGTCACAGTAGCTTGCACGCATAGTACCACTAATAAAAAAAACAATGACAGGCAGAGGCAGGCCACCCCGCAGGGGCCGTCGTGGTCGTGGTGCTGTGATTCCCTTTGGCCCTAGAATAATGCCAGTGTTCAGAGGCCACGTACCCTGAACTCGAAAAGTTCTGAGGACATAGTTGACTTGCTAACACAGGACACCCAATCTTTTACAGCTTCCGCTCGGAACCTTGACGCACCATCCTCCTCCAGTTTAGCTTCGGGCACCTCTCAAGTTACCACTCGCCCACCTGCCGCCACCACCAACACTAGCACCACAGCCGCTTCACTTGATCTGTCAGAGGAGTTATTTGTTATTTGAGGAGTCTGTTGCCACCACCAGAATACCGTCATTGCAGAGCTCAGCAGTCTGGCATTTTTTTTGTGTGTCTGCCTCTGACAACAGCGATGCCATTTGCAACCTGTGCCAAAAGAAACTGAGTCGTGGGAAGTCCAACACCCACCTAGGTACAACTGCTTTGCGAAGGCACATGATCGCACATCAAAAACACCTATGGGATCAACACATGAGTACAAGCAGCACTCAAAGCCGCCATCCTCCTCCTGGTCCAGCATCTTCAGCCACGTCAACCACTGCTGTCCTCCTTGCCCCCTCTCAACCATCCGCCACTCTGTCTCTCGCCTTGAGCAGTTCCCGCTCATCTGCCCACAGTCAGGTGTCTGTCAAGGACATATTTGAGCGTAAAAAGCCAATGTCACAAAGTCACCCCCTTTCCCGGCATCTGACAGCTGGCTTGTCTGAACTCTTAGCCCGCCAGCTTTTACCATACAAGCTGGTGGAGTCTGAGGTGTTCCAAAAATTTGTAGCTATTGGGACACCGCAGTGGAAGGTACCCGGACGAAATTTCTTTGCACAAAAGGCAATCCCCAACCTGTACACGATTGTGCAAAAGGAAGTAATGGCATGTTTGGCACACAGTGTTGGGGCAAGGGTCCATCTGACCACTTATACCTGGTCTGCAAAGCATCGTCAGGGCAAGTATATCACCTACACTGCGCATTGGGTAAACCTGCTGGCGGCTGCCAAGCATGGAATGCGTGGCTCTGCAGAGGAGTTGGTGACACCGCCACGACTTGCAGGCAGGCCTGCTGCCACCTCCTCTACTCCTCCTACTCCATCCTCTTCCATAACCTCCTCGGCTGAGTCCTCTTCTGCTGCTGCGTCTTGCTCCACATCAAGGGCACCCCCCCAGCTCCCCAGGTACTATTCCACATCCCGGATACGGCAGTGTCACGCCGTCTTGGGGTTGACTTGCCTGAAAGCAGAGAGTCACACCGGACCAGCAATCCTATCCACCCTGAACGCACAGGTGGATCAGTGGCTGACTCCGCACCAACTGGATATCGCCAAAGTGGTTTGTGACAACGGAAGAAATTTGTTGCCGGCATTGAATTTGGGCAAGTTGACACATGTTCCGTGCATGGCACATGTGTGTAATCTGATCGTACAACGCTTTGTGCATAAGTACCCAGGCTTACTGAAGCAGGCCAGGAAGGTGTGTGGCCATTTCAGGCGTTCCTACATGGCCATGGTGCACTTTTCAGATATCCAGCGGCGAAACAACATGCCAGTGAGGCGCTTGATTTGCGACAGCACGACACGTTGGAATTCAACACTCCTAATGTTCGACAAAAGCCGTTAGAAAAAGCCGTTAATGAATATTTGTATGACCGGGGTGCTAGGACAGCCTCTGGGAGCTGGGAATTTTTTTGCCACGTTACTGGACACTCATGCGCAATGCCTGTAGGCTCATGCGTCCTTTTGAGGAGGTGACAAACCTAGTCAGTCGAACCGAAGGCACCATCAGCGACATCATACCATTTGTTTTCTTCCTGGAGCGTGCCCTGCGAAGAGTGCTGGATCAGGCCGTAGATGAGCGTGAAGAGGAAGAGGAAGAGTTGTGGTCACCATCACCACCAGAAACAGCCTTATCAGCATCGCTTGCTGGACCTGCGGCAACGCTGGAAGAGGACTGTGAGGAAGAGGAGTCAGAGGAGGAATGTGGCTTTGAGGAGGAGGAGGAAGACCAACCACAACAGGCATCCCAGGGTGTTCGTTGTCACCTATCTGGTACCCGTACGTGTACGTGGTTGGGGGGAAGAACATACCTTCAGTGAGATCACTGAGGACGAGGAACGGGACATGAGTAGCTCGGCATCCAACCTTGTGCAAATGGGGTCTTTCATGCTGTCGTGCCTGTTAAGGGACCCTCGTATAAAACGGCTGAAGGAGAACGACCTGTACTGGGTGTCCACGCTACTAGACCCCCGGTATAAGCAGAAAGTCCTACGCATCGCCACAGCCCTTCGGGGTCCACCCTCAGAGAACAACTCGACCAACAGGTAGCAGACTACCTTGCCTTAACTGCAGATACCGACACTCTGAGGAGCGATGAACCCCTTGACTACTGGGTGTGCAGGCTTGACCTGTGGCCTGAGCTATCCCAATTTGCGATAGAACTTATGGCCTGCCCCGCTTCAAGTGTCCTGTCAGAAAGGACCTTCAGTGCAGCAGGAGGTATTGTCACTGAGAAGAGAAGTCACCTAGGTCAAAATAGTCTAGATTACCTCACCTTTATTAAGATGAATGAGGGATGGATCCCGAAGGGACTGACAGTGGGCGATACATTCGACTAAAAAAGGCCTGATGAGGGGGACGTAACAGGGATTCAACTGATAAGAATAGTACTACTTAACACACCACTCCTACCTGGTGGCACATTAGATTACACGCGCAGTGTCCCAAATTTGAAGTAGGAGGACCAACCAAGCATCTTTTTCCATCTCCCGGTTCCTAAAATCGATGCCATATACACGTCCCCTGATAGGGGACGTAACAGGGATTAAACTGATAGGAATAGTACTACTTAACACACCTTATAATAACGCATAGAGAGGCAATGCAGAGAGAGGAGCCTGAAGAAGAGGAGTCAGAGGAGGAAGGTGGCTTTGAGGAGGTGGAAGACCAAACACAGCAGGCGTCCCAGGGGGCTTGTTGTCACCTTTCGGGGACCTTTGGTGTTGTACGTGGCTGGGTGGAGGAAGAGACCTTCAATGACATCAGTGAGGACAAGGAATGGGACATGGCTAGCTTGGTATCCAACCTTGTGCAAATGGGGAGTTTGCGGTTGTGCAAATGGACTGTTTGCGGTTGTTTACGGTGCATTAAATGGGGAGTTTGGTCTGTCACTGTGAAGCGGGCGTAACCCTTACACTACCTGATCAATACAACATCATACCTGATGTTTTAAAGCACGTTATTCCAAACAATTTAGGAATGTTAGGTGATTTATGCCCTTTATGGATTAAAACCAGACTCAACTATGAAATTTTCCATGGGAGTTTTGCCATGGATCCCCCTCCGGCATGCCACAGAAAGAGTCCCTGTGGGTTTTAAAATTCACCTGCCTATTGAAGTCTATGGCGGTTCGCCCGGTTTGCGAACATTTGCGGAAATTCGGGTTCGCCATTCGCGAACGGAAAATGTTATGTTCGCAACATCTCTAATTCTGATTGATTGTATTTCTTCTTTTCAGCATATTGGACATTATTTTATCAGCTCTATTAGATTTGTGATAGTATTTAATTTTGAGTTTATACATATTTGTTCTGATTTTTTCAGACATTTTTTCCTGGATCTCTGATTTAATATTCTCTATTTTTAACTGATTATCCTTGGTTGGGTTTGCATTATTTTTCTTATTTAAATTATATAGTTCAATGTGGAGATCTTGTAAGTTAGCGCCTTTCTTTTTATTCTTTAATTTATTAAGCATTATACAGTGTCCCCTTATTACTGCTTTAAATGAGCACCATAGAGTATCGTTCTCAACTTGTCCATTGTTATATTCTTCAAAATAACATATGGTCATTTTGTCTATGTAGTCTTTATATTCCTTATTTAATAATAAAGTACCGTATATACTCGAGTATAAGCCGACCCGAATATAAGCCGAGGCCCCTAATTTTACCCCAAAACACTGGGAAAACTTATTGACTCGAGTATAAGACTAGGGTGGGAAATGCAGCAGCTGCTGGTAAATTTCTAAATAAAATTAGATCCTTAAAAAATTATATTAATTGAATATTTATTTACAGTGTGTGTATATAATGAATGCAGTGTGTGTGTATGAGAATGCAGTGTGTGTGTATGAGAATGCAGTGTGTGTTTATGAATGCAGTGTGTGTGTATGAGAATGCTGTGTGTATGAGTGCAGTGTGTGTGTATGAGTGCAGTGTGTGTGTATGAGTGCAGTGTGTGTGTATGAGAATGCTGTGTATGAGTGCAGTGTGTGTATGAATGCAGTGTGTGTGTATGAATGCAGTGTGTGTGTATGAATGCAGTGTGTGTGTATGAATGCTGTGTGTGTGTATGAGTGCAGTGTGTGTGTGTATGAGTGCAGTGTGTGTGTGTATGAATGCAGTGTGTGTGTATGAATGCAGTGTGTGTGTATGAATGCTGTGTGTATGAGTGCAGTGTGTGTATGAGAATGCTGTGTGTATGAATGCAGTGTGTGTGTATGAATGCAGTGTGTGTGTATGAATGCAGTGTGTGTGCATGAATGCAGTGTGTGTGCATGAATGCAGTGTGTGTGTGCATGCATGCAGTGTGTGTGTTTGAGTGCAGTGTGTGTGTATGAATGCAGTGTGTGTGTATGAGTGCAGTGTGTGTGTATGAGTGCAGTGTGTGTGTATGAATGCAGTGTGTGTGTATGAATGCTGTGTGTATGAGTGCAGTGTGTGTGTATGAGAATGCTGTGTGTATGAGTGCTGTGTGTATGAGTGCTGTGTGTGTGTATGAGTGCTGTGTGTGTGTATGAATGCAGTGTGTATGAATGCAGTGTGCGTGCATGAATGCAGTGTGTGTGCGTGAGTGCAGTGTGTGTGTATGAATGCAGTGTGTGTGTATGAATGCAGTGTGTGTGTATGAGTACAGTGTGTGTGTATGAATGCAGTGTGTGTATGAATGCTGTGTGTATGAGTGCAGTGTGTGTGTATGAGAATGCTGTGTGTATGAGTGCAGTGTGTGCATGAATGCAGTGTGTGTGCATGAATGCAGTGTGTGTGTGTATGAGTGCAGTGTGTGTGTGTATGAGTGCAGTGTGTGTGTATGAATGCAGTGTGTGTATGTGTGTGTGTAATGCAGAGTGTGATGCAGAGCCTTGGTGGGGGGGTGGGCATTTTTATTTTTTAATTATTATTTTAATATTTTTTTTGTTTCATTACATGTTTTATTATTATTATTTTTTATTTTATTATTATTTTTATTTTATTATTTTTTTATTTGTATTTTTTTTATTATTATTAAGATATATACATTTTTTTGTCCCCCCTCCCTGCTTGCTGGCTGGCCAGGGAGGGGGGCTCTCCTTCCCTGGTGGTCCAGTGGATGGGCACTGTGTAGGAGGGGGCTGTGGGGGCTGCAGAGAGATGTTACTTACCTTTCCTGCAGCTCCTGTCAGCTCTCTCCTCCTCCGCCGGTCCGTTCAGCACCTCGGTCAGCTCCCAGTGTAAATCTCGCGAGAGCCGCGGCTCTCGCGAGACTTACACTGTGAGCTGACGGAGGGAGCTGCACGGACGGCGCGGAGGAGGAGAGAGCTGACAGGAGCTGCAGGAAAGGTAAGTAACATCTCTCTGCAGCCCCCACAGCCCCCAGTCTGTATTATGGCAATGCAAATTGCCATAATACAGACAATTGACTCGAGTATAAGCCGAGTTGGGGTTTTTCAGCACAAAAAACGTGCTGAAAAACTCGGCTTATACTCGAGTATATACGGTATCATCCAACCTCCAAGTTGTATTATTACTGCTCTTTAATCTATTGTGTAATTCCAGGCACACACTATCATGGTCTGACCATATTACTGGTTTGATTTCTACTTTATATGTTCTGTCTATCAGTTTTGAATCTCCAAAGATAAGATCTATTCGAGAATAAGAATTGTGGGGCCAGGAATACAACGTAAATTCTTTGACTGCAGGATTATTAAGTCTCCATTCATCAAATAGTCCTTCTCTTTTCATCAAGTTATTAAAAGTCCTTGCATTTTTTAGAACTTGTTTGTCCCAGATAGTTTGCTTTTCAGAGAACTTGTCTATTAGGGGATCTTGTGTGCAATTAAAGTCCCCGGCATAGATCTTTATACCTACTCCTACGTTCTCAGCCCTATTTAATACTTTTCTCAAACGGCTTATGGGATTTTTGTTGGCCAGATAAACATTAATTAGAGTAAAGGGTTCGTCATTAATTGTACAACCAAGAATGATAAATCTCGCTTCTAAATCTATTTCCATGAGTTTTATATTTATTTTTAGATCTTTTGCAAATAATATTGCAACTCCTTCCTTTTTTCCCTCCTCTCTAGAGGAACATATTTTTAAAGGAAAAGATCTACTGGTCCATCTTTTTTCATCCTGTTTACGCTGTGGCGAAACCGACCTCGCCACGTGTCCTTGGAGGGGGCTGCTTGCCCGCCTCTTGCCTTTGGACTATGGCCCTGGGAGATTGGGCCCTTTTACAAAACGTATTCGGCCCTAACAGAGTGCATGTCACTCATTCTGGCCCTTTAAACACAGTGGGGGCCATTCGGTACTTGCCCTGTGTGAGCAGTGATACCCCCAGATAGCTATGCCATGGAGCCTATTCATATAATGAAAGACTATGGGAAAGACTTTGGCTCCATGTCAATGAAACTGTATTTGTGTGGTCTGCGTGCCATTCACCTAATAATGTGCACGCAGACCTGAGCTATCTGGGGATATGTTACATGTCTGTGTTTAATGTATAAAAAGTAACTTTATATATTTTAAAACATAATCCTGTATTTAGGTCCCCACATGTGTAATGGAGTTTTGTCTTTGACCTGGGAGATAATTGGATTACTTCTCCAATTATCTCCAGGGCAGAAGGGAGGAAGACATGATGCATTGTGGGGATGTTTTACTTTTACTGTTTGAGCCAGATTTTGCCATGCTGCCAGCCAGGGCCCAAAAGATACTTTTACTAACTTTTGAACCCCTGGTCTGATTCATGCCATGATCCAGACCTGAGATTCTGCTTGACCCTAAAACCGATGTGTTGTCTCGTTTTTGGGGGAATTGGATTGTATGCTGACTGCCAGGAGTGTAAGCGGATTGTATGCTTTTCCTGTTCAGCTGATTCCAGGGTTCGTGTGTTTCCAGTTCGGGAGATTGGTGATTGCTGTAGCTGCTGGTCAATGGAAAAGGGGGATATCGCCTAAACTGGGTTTTATCCTCTTGTAAGTGAAACGGTCCGTTACAATTGGTGGCAGCAGCGGGATCGTTCCTACAGCCAGAAGGACAGCCACAGAACACCAATTCCTTGGAGTTACAAATTGAGGGCAACGTTAGCACTCGTGCAGCGCCCCTGGCAGCAGAGGTATCCAGCGACTTGGAGCAGACAAGTATGGAAGGCTCTGACGCTGAAGATTATGGGCTGGCCGAGGTGAGGCAGCGAGTGGCCCAGTATGGGGGTTATGTATCCCAGGGGATCTGGAAGCAGGTCATGGCTAAGCGAAACTCAAGGATGGACGGAGAGTATGCTCAGCGGAAAGAGTGTTACAGCAGCAGAGTAGAGGCTGCATCCGAGGAGGTTAGCCGTCTTCCCTTGAGGCGGCAGTGTGTAACCCAGGGAGCTAAAGGTGCCGTCCTTCCTCCCCAGCGGCAGAGTAAGTCCCAGGGAGCTAAAGGTGCCGTCCTTCCTCCCCAGCGGCAGATTGTATCACAGGGAGCTAAAGGTTCCGTCCTTCCTCCCCAGCGGCAGATTGTATCTCAGGGAGCTGAAGGTGCCGTCCTTCCTCCCCAGCGGCAGAGTAAGTCCCATGGAGCTAAAGGTGCCGTCCTTCCTCCCCAGCGGCAGTGTGTGTCCCAGGGAGCTGAAGGTGCCGTCCTTCCTCCCCAGCGGCAGTGTGTGTCCCAGGGAGCTGAAGGTGCCGTCCTTCCTCCCCAGCGGCAGTGTGTATCCCAGGGAGCTGAAGGTGTCGTCCTTCCTCCCCAGCGGCAGTGTGTATCCCAGGGAGCTGAAGGTGTCGTCCTTCCTCCCCAGCGGCAGTGTGTATCCCAGGGAGCTGAAGGCGTCGTCCTTCCTCCCCAGCGGCAGTGTGTACCCCAGGGAGCTGAAGGTGCAATCCTTCCTCCCCAGCGGCAATGTGTATCCCAGGGAGCTGAAGGTGGCGTCCTTCCTCCCCAGCGGCAGTGTGTACCCCAGGGAGCTGAAGGTGCAATCCTTCCTCCCAGCGGCAGTGTGTATCCCAGGAAGCTGAAGGTGCCGTCCTTCCTCCCCAGCGGCAGTGTGTACCCCAGGGAGCTGAAGGTGCCGTCCTTCCTCCCCAGCGGCAGTGTGTACCCCAGGGAGCTGAAGGTGCAATCCTTCCTCCCCAGCGGCAGTGTGTGTCCCAGGGAGCTGAAGGTGCCGTCCTTCCTCCCCAGCGGCAGTGTGTATCCCAGGGAGCGGAAGGTGCCGTCCTTCCTCCCCAGCGACAGTGTGTAACCCAGGGAGCTGAAGGTGCCGTTCTTCCTCCCCAGCGGCAGTGTGTACCCCAGGGAGCTGAAGGTGCAATCCTTCCTCCCCAGCGGCAGTGTGTATCCCAGGGAGCTGAAGGTGCCATCCTTCCTCCCCAGCGGCAGTGTGTACCCCAGGGAGCTGAAGGTGCCGTCCTTCCTCCCCAGCGGCAGTGTGTAACCCAGGGAGCTGAAGGTGTCGTCCTTCCTCCCCAGCGGCAGCGTGTACCCAAGGGAGCTGAGGGTGAAATCCTTCCTCCCCGGCAACAGTATGTACCCCAGGGAGCTGAAGGTGTCGTCCTTCCTCCCCAGCGGCAGTGTGTACCCCAGGGAGCTGAAGGTGCAATCCTTCCTCCCCAGCGGCAGTGTGTATCCCAGGGAGCTGAAGGTGCCATCCTTCCTCCCCAGCGGCAGTGTGTACCCCAGGGAGCTGAAGGTGCCGTCCTTCCTCCCCAGCGGCAGTGTGTAACCCAGGGAGCCGAAGGTGTCGTCCTTCCTCCCCAGCGGCAGCGTGTACCCAAGGGAGCTGAGGGTGAAATCCTTCCTCCCCGGCAACAGTATGTACCCCAGGGAGCTGAAGGTGTCGTCCTTCCTCCCCAGCGGCAGTGTGTACCCCAGGGAGCTGAAGGTGTCGTCCTTCCTCCCCAGCGGCAGTGTGTCCTGCAGGGAGCAGAGACCGTCAGTCTCACACCCCAGCAGCAGGACAAAATAATGAAAGGGGAGACAGCTGGTTCCCCTCTCCACCAGCAGAGAGAGTATCAGGGAGAGGAGCCTGTTAACCCCTCTCCCCAGCGGCAGTTGACAGTCCAGAGAGAGGAGCTTGTTACACCCTCTCTCCAGCGGCAGCCTAACCCACCGAGGGGAGATGTTGAGCCCCGCAACTGTGCAGATGGGACCGTAGTCTCTGCACTTACAGCCCAAGGGGTAGGGACGGTCGGTCCTGTTCCCCAGCCACAGAGCAGTGTAGCCAGAGGGGAGACAGTCGGTCTCTCCCTCCCACAACCAGGCTCCAACCAGGCTACTTCCGCGGTAGTACTGGCACCAGGGCAGAGTACCGCTGGTCTCTGCCCACTCAGAAGCCCACCAAGGCAGACTACCAGTCCCCCACGCAGCCGTGGTGAGACACCTGGACCTGGACAAAGTTCTCCTCTACCCAGGTGTAGTAACCAGTTATTGTGGGTGGGCTGTACTGCTGTTTCTGTTTTGTGGGTGGGTTGCTGGACTAAGCAGGGCACTGACCGGCAGGAGGTCAGATACCCTGTTAGTCTGGGGGGTAAAGGGGAGAAGTGTGGCAAAACCGACCTCGCCACGTGTCCTTGGAGGGGGCTGCTTGCCCGCCTCTTGCCTTTGGACTATGGCCCTGGGAGATTGGGCCCTTTTACAAAACGTATTCGGCCCTAACAGAGTGCATGTCACTCATTCTGGCCCTTTAAAGTGGGGGCCATTCGGTACTTGCCCTGTGCGAGCAGTGATGCCCCCAGATAGCTATGCCATGGAGCCTATTCATATAATGAAAGACTATGGGAAAGACTTTGGCTCCATGGCAATTAAACTGTATTTGTGTGGTCTGCGTGCCATTCACCTAATAATGTGCACGCAGATCTGAGCTATCTGGGGATATGTTACATGTCTGTGTTTAATGTATAAAAAGTAACTTTATATATTTTAAAACATAATCCTGTATTTAGGTCCCTACATGTGTAATGGAGTTTTGTCTTTGACTTGGGAGATAATTGGATTATTTCTCCAATTATCTCCAGGGCAGAAGTGAGGAAGCCATGATGCATTGTGGGGATGTTTTACTTTTACTGTTTGAGCCAGATTTTGCCATGCTACCAGCCAGGGCCCAAAAGATACTTTTACTAACTTTTGAACCCCTGGTCTGATTCATGCCATGATCCAGACCTGAGATTCTGCTTGACCCTAAAACCGATGTGTTGTCTCGTTTTTGGGGGAATTGAATTGGATTTTTTAATATGTTGTTCCCCTGAATGGATTGATTGTGGATATGTATTTTTATGTGAATGTGATGTATCGTTTTAAAGTTACAGAGTATGTGTGGAAACTGTATTTTTACTGTATGTAGTAATTATGTTAATTGCTTATCTGAGGGGAGGGGAGTTGTGGGTTGTACTGTTACTTGATTGGTTGTTTTATGCCTCCCCCTGGGTGTGTCCTGTATGTGCACAACTGTAATAAAAAGCAGGCTGGGTGTTCCAGACCTGAGATTCTGCTTGACCCTCAAACCGATGTGTCGTCTCGTTTTTGGGGGAATTGGATTGTATGCTGACTGCCAGGAGTGTAAGCGGATTGTATTCTTTTCCTGTTCAGCTGATTCCAGGGTTCGTGTGTTTCCAGTTCGGGAGATTGGTGATTGCAGTAAATGCTGGTCTATGGAAAAGGGGGATATCGCCTAAACTGGGTTTTATCCTCTTGTAAGTGAAACGGTCCGTTACATACGCCAGTGTGTCTCTTGGACCATAGCAATTTGAACAGTTTCTTTTTTCAAATAATCTTGAAAAGCTTGTCTTTTTTGAGGGATATTTAAGCCTTGAGTATTTATCGTTATTAATTTAACCATTGTCATATATTATTTTCTTGGGTAGTCTAGTGGGCTCTCGTGAACAATCAAAAAAACTAACATTACAATACATACATAAAACAACCTCAAGTACATTCACTATTTGAAGTATACTTTCAGTCAGTCTGAAGACTCTACTCTCCTTGGTGGGTCTTAATGCCCACTTTCATCCTTTGTGAGGTTACGGCAGGGGAGGCTATTTTTTAAACTCCTCAGTAGACGGCTAACCCTGTGTCAGTAGCCAAGAAGTTTGACTAAGCCCTTACTCAGTCCCAGGGCTGCCATCACGGCATGACAACCATAATGGGCCCGGTGGTCCTGGGGGGACCGGACTGCTCTGGGAGTCCCGGGCCCCACATTTCAATTATTGCTATCTATATGTGCACCTGCGGGCCCAGGCTACCTATACAGTGTAGACGGGGGCCAGCCAGCACCATCTTAACTTTCCAGCAGCTCCTGTGTCTGTAACTCTCGCGAGCTGCACGGCCTGCAGAGCGTTGTCATGGGTTACCATGGCAACGCTCTGCGCGGCATGCGGCACAGCTCACGAGAGTTACAGACACAGGAGCTGCTGGAAAGTTAAGATGGTGCTGGATGCCACCAAGGATGCAATCTCCCCCCTCCCTAGTCAGGTAAGAAGCAGGGAGGGGGGAATACAATTGTGTGTTAAGTAGATGTGATACCGGAGAAACTGACGGAAGCCAAGCACAGAGAGATGGACACAGGTTTCTTCAGGAAGGAAGAGATTCTTTATTCGGTTCACCGATCGGGACTCAGAGGGACTAATGTCACCAAAATACAGCAAGTTCTGAGCCCCGGACAATAGTGCAGGCTCCTTATATAGGCACATAACTCCTCCCATATTAAGCTCCACCCGCACATTCTCTTGACCAATCAATACAAATAAGAATTAACTTCCTGCTTGACCGCATGGCTTGTCCAGCACAATGGAGGAGGGGAATACTACATCCTGTATTCTCGCACATGCTCCGTACACTACTGATCGTATCTTGCCACGTGCAACCAACTGATCGATACGTCAGCATATGCACGTACACATGCCACGTGGTAATCTCGGCATACTAAATTTATTTTTACCGAGATTCCACCACATTCCCCCCTTTGATGCCTCTTGATATTTCGCAATTACTTGAGGCATCACTTAACCTTGGTTTGCATACACCTCAGGTTACCATGAACCAGACCAGACTTTTCCCATGATGTGAATCCCTCAACACTCCTCTTCCTGCATTGGTTCTCCCTGATCTAGAGCCTCGTATTTATATATGGACATTATCTGTGCAGCAGCCTTCCTTTCTGCTATATTTTCTATCAGGCTTTGCACAGACCTAACTACTAAGGGGATAAGACATGGCAGGAGTAGACACAACATTAAAATCAGTAGGACTCCGCCTACCAATGCCTTAAGCCCTCCAAACTGCTCATACCAGCTACCAAACCAACTGCTTGGATTGTACCCTTTCCATACCTGAGTAGGCACATGCGCTAGTTTAACCATATGGCTAGTAAGCTCAGCTATTGCTTGCCCTTCGTCATCTATCTGAAGACAGCAATTGCTCAGGTTAAACTTCCCACATACACCTCCCTCTACTGCCAATAGGTAATCCAAGGCTAATCTATTTTGGTACACTGCTGTCCTCATCTTGGTATTATGTTTTGCTAGAAGATTGAGCGCTTGTGAGGTCTCATTAGTAATAATCTCAACCACCGCCTGTAACCTTATAATGCGGTTGAGCATATAAATTGGGGTTCTATATCCAAAAGTACCATCCTCTGCCCACGTGGCTGGCCCATAATAATCTATAATACGCTGGGGAGGCCATTCATTATCTTCCCAGGCGCCTATCTCTATGGGTCCCCTTTTCTTCCTATGATTCACATCATACACTTTAACACCCAAAGTCTCACCTGTTTCAATAGGTAACAAGAAGAAGGATGGTTTGAGCATACCCAACACACATGCCCCTTCCCAGTCCTGTGGCAACTCCGAATAGGCTTTCTTACCACAGATCCAGTACAAATTTGCTGGGGCTCTCCAACTAGATGTGATGGATAAATCAAACCACACGTCCTTTAAATTGGCATATCTTGCAAACGGGTTAGATGGTTCTGAGACATTTGAAGCCGACCACCAAGTTGTATTCTTTGTATCATCATCATAAGCTTTTTGCCCTAGACAAGTTAACTCTCCTACAGAAGTATTATACATCATTCCTTTCCTCGCTATGCAAACATAACCTATGATGGAGGTCTTTAATCTCCACTCAGATTTACCTCTAACACTCATCTGATAATCGGCTTGTGAGGATATTAATTGGTCAACTGCCTCAGAACCGGACATTACCTCCTTTGCTTCCCAAGGCCATTGGTCTCCCATGTTAGTACCTCCACACACATAGCAGTTGGTAACATTAAGACTACCGGCAATACTTTCAGCTAAATCAATGAACAGGTTTTTAGCGTTATGGGGGATCTTATTATCTATACTCATCTCTTCATAAAAGGAATGGTATACCTGATGAGTTTGGGAGGTTACCGTATCGGTCTCTATCCCTATAAACAATACTGTCCCAGGGTCTAAACCCGTCCCGTATATTTGAAACCCAAATAAATTACCATATCTGTCTAAGAAGTGGTCAGGATTATTTATAAGAATATGGACTGGATTGCATTCCATAGACTTACAGTATGGATTGGTAGGCAACTTAGTCACAATCATATCCTTGTCTGCTGTCTGTCCCCAAGTTGCCCACCCCACACAAGACCAATATGGGCAAAAATTATAATCCCTATTTGGGCATCTAGGACTCACATACTTATTTTTACTGCTGGGACATATATATTTATCATTAGACCCATACGTTCTCTCCCATCTAAGATCCCCACATACGTTCCACGGCTTTCTACCACTTGATATCGCCTTACATGCATCAAATAGCAGAACACCCGAAGAATGTACAGATTCTAATACCGTTTTATTTATTAGGGTCCCCTGAGGATCTCCATTCCTGAGAGTCAACCAAATTGTACGGAGTTGATACTCCGGATTGAAGCACCTAGGTTCTCCTACCCCTAGATGGCATACACTATACTCTACATTTAGATATCTACACCTAGATACATCTCCTTTACATTCATATTGCGAATGCCAAATTAGGGTCTGGGAAACATGATTACCTGTTCTTGTAGTCTTAATGCATACCTCACAGCTAGGAGTGTCGGTACCTCTACCTTCCTGAATATAAAAATACATATAAATAAACATTATCATAAGCACATCTTTCGTCGGCATCCTCAGTCTTCGTCCGTGCGATGGCACCTCAGCTTCCAGGATGTAAGGGCTGCAGGGAATGGAGTTCTGCTCGTCTTCACAGGGGTCCCTTCGAGACTTTTCCTGACTTTTAAATCACTCGTTGGTGAGCGGACAGGCTTTATTATGGCCGTCTCACTCACTTACCAATCTCTGAAACAATAAAATTTGTAATCCACAATGTTCCTCGTCACTCCGACTGAGTCGTGCGCTTTAACCGGATCTTGCAGGGATTCTCTGGATCTGCTGTAGCTTGCCAAGAATCGACCGCTGCTGGTTTAACCCTGGAGTGATGTATCCACGGAGTTACTTCGGCCACTTTTATCGCTGTAGGGGTAGACAAAAGAACAACATAAGGACCTCTCCACTTGGGCCCTAACGGTACATTATTCCACTCTTTAATCCACACTTGGTCTCCTGGGTGGTAACTATGAACAGGGGGATAAATATTCACAGGTAATCTATCTTGTACCCATTTCTGTACCTCCTCCATAGTCTTACCCAACTCTACAACCTGCTGCCGAGTAATTCCTACTCCCAACTGACTCAAATCCCCCCTTAAGTTACCAAGTACGGGAGGTGGACGCCCATACATGATTTCAAAAGGAGAGAGGCCCATCCTTCTGGTAGGTGTACTGCGGATTCGTAACAGAGCTATAGGCAAAAGAACATTCCACTTAAGTTGGGTTTCCTGACACATTTTTGCCAACTGGTTCTTAATAGTTCTATTCATTCTCTACCTTACCAGAACTCTGAGGTCTATATGCCGTATGAAGTCTCCACTTTATACCAAGCATATGAGTCAGTTGTTGTAGGCATTGATGAACAAAAGCTGGACCATTGTCCGATCCTATAGAGCAGGGTAGTCCATATCGGGGTATTATTTCTCGTAGCAGGAATCTCACAACTTCTCCTGCTTTCTCTGTACGAGTAGGACATGCTTCTACCCAGCCTGAATAGGTGCACACAACTACTAGTAGGTAGCGATGTCCACCAGATTTAGGCATTACTGTATAGTCAATTTGTAGATCGGACATAGGGAGTCCCCCCATAAACTGAACTCCTGGTGGCTTTACTGGTCCTTGCCTTGCATTATTTTTAGCACACGTCACACATCTTCGTACAATGGCTTGAGTTAAGTTGGACAGTCTTGGTATGTAGAAATGTTTTCTGAGAGATTCTTCTGTACTATCTCTCCCAGAATGTGTCACGGTATGATAGTGTCAATGTATGATAGTTTTGGACAATTTCTACCGCTAGTGATGCTGGAATAACTATTCTCCCATCTTCTAACTGATACCATTTGTTCTCCAAATACTTTCCAGGTTCAGTCTTTAACCACTCTTCTTCTTGAGCTGTATAAACTGGAGTCCATTGAGACAGTGGGGTTGGTATAAGAGCAGCTATATGTTCCACATATTCCTGTCTTCCTGATTCAGCAGCACGCTTAGCTGCATTATCTGCCATCCGGTTTCCTTTGGTTACATCACCATCTCCTCTCAGATGCGCTCGACAATGTATAATACCGACTTCTTTCGGTTCCCATACTGCTTCCAATAGTTGTAGGATTTCTGCTGCGTACTTGATTTCTTTGCCCTCTGAATTCAATAGTCCTCTTTCTTTATACAAAGCTCCGTGGGCATGAGTGGTTAAAAACGCATACTTGGAGTCCGTGTAGATGTTCACTCTTAAACCTTCAGTCAATTGTAACGCTCGTGTCAGTGCTATCAATTCTGCCTTTTGTGCTGATGTTCCTTTTGCCAGTGGCCGAGCTTCTATCACCTTGTCTATCGTTGTTACTGCATATCCTGCATAGCGGATCCCTTCTTTCACATAACTACTGCTGTCGGTGTAATATTGAACATCGGGGTTCTGGATGGAAAATCACGAAGATCTGGTCTACTTGAGAATACTTCATCCATCACTTCCAAACAATCATGTTGACTTTCAGTAGGTTGTGGCAAAATGGTAGCTGGATTTAAGGTATTTACAGTCTCTAAATGCACTCTTGGGTTTTCACACAACATTGCTTGATACTTGGTCATACGGCTGTTACTAAACCAATGATTTCCTTTGTAATCCAACAACGTCTGTACTGCATGTGGGACTCGTACATAAAGTTCTTGACCCAGAGTGAGTTTATCGGCTTCAGCTACCAGCAGGGCGGCTGCAGCTACGGCTCTTAGACAAGGTGGAAGTCCGCTGGCCACTGCATCCAATTGCTTAGACATGTAGGCAACAGGTCTTTGCCATGATCCCAAGTACTGTGTCAATACTCCCACAGCCATTCTTCTTTGCTCGTGTACATACAGGTAGAATGGTCGTGTGTGATCAGGCAGACCTAATGCTGGGGCACTCATCAAAGCCTTCTTCACATCTTCAAATGCCGTTTGCTGTTCTTGAGTCCATAAGAAGGGGTCGTGTTCTGTACCCTTGATAGCTGCATACAGAGGTTTTGCCAATATCGCGTAACTGGGAATCCATATCCTACAGAAGCCTGCTGCCCCCAAGAACTCTCGCACTTGTCTTCTATTCTTGGGTGTTGGTATTTGGCACACAGCTTCTTTTCTCTCTGGCCCCATTATCCTTTGACCTTCAGAGATATGGAATCCCAGATATTTGACAGTTGGCAGACACAACTGAGCCTTCTTCCTAGACACCTTGTATCCTGCCTTCCAGAGAATGTGTAGTAGATTGTGCGTTGCTTGCTGACATATTTCCCTTGTGACTGCGGCTATCAACAAGTCATCTACATATTGTAACAATACACACTCTCCTGGGATGGACTCGAAATCCAGTAGATCTTGACTTAGAGCTGAACCAAATAGGGTCAGTGAATTTTTAAACCCTTGAGGCAGTCTTGTCCAAGTCATTTGGCGTTTCGAGACCGTTACAGCGTTTTCCCATTGGAAAGCGAAGATACATTGGCTTTCTGCGGCAATTCGGAGGCAAAAGAAGGCATCTTTGAGGTCTAAGACTGTAAAATAGGTAGCCCCGCCCGGAATTAAAGCAAGCAGGTTATACGGATTGGGCACAACTGGATGTATACTAACAACCGCATCATTGACTGCTCTCAAGTCCTGCACAGGGCGATACTCATCTGTACCGGGCTTTTGAACAGGCAGCAATGGGGTGTTCCAGGGGGAAGTACAGAATTTTAGGATACCATACCGTATGAACTTATCCAGATAAGATTGAATGTTCTTCTTAGCCTTCTGCGGAATGTGATATTGTCGTAGGCTCACTGGATAAACCCCAAGTTTTAGTTCGATTTTAATAGGTGGAATATTGCGGGGCAGTCCTGGTGGGTTGTTTTCTGCCCAAACTCCTGGTATGTTGAATAAGGATTCATCACTCCTAGGGTTTTGGCTAGTCAACGCTGTATAAAGTCGCCACTCTTCTTCCTTTGGTACGGATAATGTCATAATACCTGAAGGTCCATTAAACTTTAAGGATGTTGTTCCGTTTGGTAGGAACGTAATCTGCGCTTGTAATTTGGATAGCAAATCACGTCCCAACAATTGGACTGGACATTCAGGCATGTAAAGGAATTGATGTTTTACTACGTGGCCTCCCAAGGTACAGAGTCGACTTTTAAGAACCGGTTTTGCAGCACTTCTTCCAGTTGCTCCTATTACGGTAATAGTTCTTCCAGATGGAGGAGCAACTAGGTTAGTCACCACCGAATGTTCAGCACCAGTGTCGATCATGAATGCACTCCTTTTTCCCCCTATTGATACATCGACCATAGGCTCCGCTCGACCAAGGGGGATGGAGCCCGGTCGGTATCAATAGTCCTCCATGACCGTGTCAGCCAATCCTACAAAGTCCCTACCTTCTCTATCGCGGGACCTTTGCGCTGCGGGATAGTACCTGTCTTCTCTTACACTTCCTCTGTTACCACTATTACTCCCTCCGGGGCCTCCTCTACCTCTCGCTCTGCCTCTAAAGTTTCCATAACCTGCCCTGGGTGGGTCTCTCTCGTACTGCTCTCTTTTCGGACACTCGCTTCTCCAATGCCCTTCTTCTCTGCAATACGCGCACTGATTCCTACTCAGGGGCTCCCTATTCCACCTACTATCACCTCTATCTGGGCCCCGTCTATCTACGCCTGAGATCGCTACCGCTAGCATATCCGCCTTTTTACGCATCTTGCGCTCTTCCTCTTTCTTACTTTCTGATTCCCTATTCATGTACACCTTATTTGCTACCTCCATTAGTTGGGTGATGGACATTCCTGCAAACCCTTCTAACTTCTGTAGCTTGCGCTTAATATCCCCGTAGGCTTGGCTGACAAAGGCAGAGTTTACCATTCGGGAATTATCAGTGTCTTCCGGATCAAAGGGGGTATACAAGCGGTATGCCTCCAATAATCGGTCATAAAAGACACTAAGCGCTTCATCACTTTTCTGAATCACCTCAACTGTCTTCGACATATTTATGGCTTTCTTCCCTCCGGCTTTCATGCCAGCAATTATAGCATCTCTATAGGCTTTTAGGTGACGCATGTCTGCGCCATTAACGTTCCATTCGGGATCGGTATTAGGATAATGAGTTGCGGCCCATGCTGCTGGATTGGCTTGATTTAAAGTACGGGCTTCTTCCTCCAGTGCTTTAATAGCCGCTTGATTTATCCTAGTCCTCTCCTCATTGTTAAATAATGTCATTAGTAATTGCTGGCAATCAGCCCAAGTCGGATTATGCGTCGGAACTATCGAGGTGAACAGGTCGGTCATGGCTTGTGGTTTCTCAGTATACGAGGAATTGTGGGTCCAATTCAAGAGATCGGTAGTCGTGAACGGGACATATACGAAGACTGGGTCAGCATACACCATTTGACCTGTGGCATCAAGATAGGCTGACCCAGGATTCAAACGAAGAGGCATCTGATAATGTTTGGGTCGTTGGGTACCGGTCAGTTGTCGGGTTAGTATAGGGCTACGTGGAGGGGCGTCGGTTAGAGGTTCCGGTCGGGGGGTAGTAAGACATGAGGATGTAGAAGCTTGATTTTGGGGAACACAATAACCAATGTGTGAGCGCTAAAATCCCATGCAGATAATATGGCAGCGTTCACAAATACAATGCACAAGAAATTGTGAAAAGCAAAACAATAGTTACCAAAAAGAACGCGCTAAATTAATCTGTAAATATAAAGAAACAAATAATGGTGCAGACCATCTGGTAATAATAATATGGGGAAAAGGTGTTGTATGTAAAAAACTCACATGTCCCAGAGCCCTATCACCCCTGGCTCTGGGTTTGAAATGCTCCTTGGGAGAGGGGATATTCCCACACTGCAGGGTAGTCAGGAGGATATGTCCACTGATGATTCTGTTGTGCTGTATATAAAAGGAAGAAGGGCAGGACCCCCAATTGAATAGTATCACAATTCGTTTTATTGTATAAAATAGGTTAAAAACCCTTACTTTGGATGTGGTGGGTATAAACTCGCAGAGTCACCCACATAAAGGCATAAAACACATGTACTCGAAAAAAACGCTTCCTGGTTGTAGTCCGGTCACGTGATCGCTTCCGGGTCCGCCCTCCAATGACGTCCGTGTCACACGGACGTCATTGGAGGGCGGACCCGGAAGCGATCACGTGACCGGACTACAACCAGGAAGCGTTTTATTGATTTTGGGGAAGGTCGGTGAATAAAATATTCCGGGCCGGGCTAGAGGAAGCCTGACCGGAAGCTTGAAATGGCGCCAAATCGGAATAGATGGACTTAACAGGGGCTGGTGTCGGAAGGGGAGGTTTATTACGGCGTGGGGTGGATTCAGAGCTAGAGGAGGAAGTAGATGGGTGAGGGGGTGTGGAACTTCCTGTACTTGTATCACCTTCCTCTATAGGGAAGTAAGGGGGCGGCATAGGGATCACGGACTCAGGGGGCGTGTCCAAAATGGGCTTAACCGTAGTCCTAGTGGACAAACAAGTCCTGGCCACCATGAGGCGACATTGCTCCTCGTGGCATATCCGGATCCATCTTGGCGAGTCGTTTACGGCCTGCCTCCAACAGTCAATGTATGGAAACTGTCCGTAAAGTTCAGGCCTACCTGATACAGCCACGTGTACACGCTGTACCAGATTTGGATCTAAACTGCCACGTGGCGGCCATGCCGCAACCAAAGTAGGCCACTCCCTAGTGCACAAAGTGACCAAACGTACAGAAGACATTTTAACCCCAAAATCACATTTTGTAAATCCCTTTTTAAAATTCTTCACCATACAACCTAAGGGATCCAAAATCGTCGACTCCGACGCGCCCATACTTATCAATGGAGCGTCGTTGACAACGAATGCTATACACACACTCTATTCAACAGTCACACCCGTTTCTTTCGGCAACAGCACCACGTGGTACAGTTACCAAGTGAAACGTACACAATAACACGATAAAAAACACTCAGGGAATTCCCGTACACACACAGCTGTTACACCAGTCACTAAGTAATCAATATTATGCCCTTTGGCGAAACTATACAGTCACCCACGCTATAATTCTCTATATATGAATTACCCGTCTATAACACACCCCAGTAACATCGTCTTTTACAAACAGCAGTTACAGTACGATTAGCATAGGTCAAAGTACAATTTAAGGTCACAATACAATTATTAGTGGTTATGGTGTTAGACATGCAATAAACGACAATGATTAGTACTTATATACAGTGTCAGTAAATATACAGGGTTATGGTACCGTGCACTATAGTACAGCAACACACTATTAACACTCTCGCTAGACGGCTGAGCTCGCGCTATCTAACAAGATATACACGTTACTAACAATCTTTAACACATATACAATCCCAACTAAACTATTGGCCAGTACCTTGATGGACTACCTAAAACTATCTACATCCGTTTTGGTTAGCCACACTGCCCAAGCACCACATATAGCGAACTAGAGGGCGGAATTTACAACAGAACCCTTTTAGTCTTTCTACTCTATCAATAGTCTAGTGGGTTCCAAATTTACACGCCTTCCCACTTAGAAAAGATAGGTTGAGATCTAGCGGACCGAATTTACACAGACGCCGCTTAGTCTCCCGGTCCCTCCGACCTAGCGAACAAATTGTACACCCTAGAACGCTAGTCTAGACAAGACACCGGTGTCCGGCTAGGGCTATTTACACAGAACCCCGCCTGACTCCAAACCAAATCAAACGGTCTTACTAAAGAGCGTTCGATTGAGCGGTGCGCCTTCGCTCCTTCCCTCCGACAGAGGGGGCAGATTCCATACACAGATTTAACCCCTTATGGGCCTACCGCACAATCGGTATACCCCTAGTGGGTCCGCCGTCTAAAACAGTGGCCGTCTTATCTCCTCGTTCCTGAACCTGAGTTCACACTCATCGACGGGGACACCCCAGCACTTACTACGTAGAGGCCGATGATCTCCTGGACAACAGACCAGTGGCGCCGAGACGAAGGGAGGTCCACGCAGAAGTTCAGGGGTGCAGCCGTAGAGAACGTGGGCAAAGATAGACCGTCTCACGCCTCTGCTTCTCAGCTACCGTTGAACGATGAGCTTCCCGGCCAACGCACCAAATGATACCGGAGAAACTGACGGAAGCCAAGCACAGAGAGATGGACACAGGTTTCTTCAGGAAGGAAGAGATTCTTTATTCGGTTCACCGATCGGGACTCAGAGGGACTAATGTCACCAAAATACAACAAGTTCTGAGCCCCGGACAATAGTGCAGGCTCCTTATATAGGCATATAACTCCTCCCATATTAAGCTCCACCCGCACATTCTCTTGACCAATCAATACAAATAAGAATTAACTTCCTGCTTGACCGCATGGCTTGTCCAGCACAATGGAGGAGGGGAATACTACATCCTGTATTCTCGCACATGCTCCGTACACTACTGATCGTATCTTGCCACGTGCAACCAACTGATCGATACGTCAGCATATGCACGTACACATGCCACGTGGTAATCTCGGCCTACTAAATTTATTTTTACCGAGATTCCACCACAGATGTAACTATCTCCCCCCCAATACAGCCCCCTATTTTACACATTTACACACACTAAAACCACAACACACACACACACACTGCATTCACCATACACACACTAAAACCACAACACAAACACACTCTGCACTCACTACACAAACACACACTTTATCTAAAACACACAAAACTACATCCATTATACAAATGTACACTCTGTATCCATTTTACACACCACACAGACAGGGCATCCTTGTGGGCGGACTCAGAATGGGCCCCGTGGGCAGACTCGGGGCAGGTCCGGGGGGCCCAGAATTTGACCTGTGTCAGGGGCCCCAAAATTTCTGATGGCAGCCCTGCACACACACACACACACTGTACATTATACACAGTGAGTTTTATTGCTGGGGAGCTCTGTGATACACACACTGTACATTATGCACAGTGAGTTTTCTTGGTGGAGCTCTGTGATAAACACACTGTACATTATACACAGTGAGTTTTATTGCTGGAGCTCTGTGATATACACACACTGTACATTATACACAGTGAGTTTTATTGCGGGGGAGCTCTGTGATACACACACACACACTGTACATTATACACAGTGAGTTTTATTGCTGGGGAGCTCTGTGATACACACACAGTACATTATACACAGTGAGTTTTATTGCTGGGGAGCTCAGTGATACACACACACAGTACATTATACACAGTGAGTTTTATTGCTGGGGAGCTCTGTGATACACACACAGTACATTATACACAGTGAGTTTTATTGCTGGGGAGCTCTTTGATACACACACACAGTACATTATACACAGTGAGTTTTATAGCTGGGGTGCTTTGTGATACACACACACTTTACATTATACACAGTGAGTGTTATTGCTGGGGAGCTCTGTGATACACACACACAGTACATTATACAAAGTGAGTTTTATTGCTGGGGAGCTCTGTAATACACACACTGTACATTATACACAATGAGTGTTATTGCTGGGGAGCTCTGTGATACACACACTGTACATTATACACAGTGAGTTTTATTGCTGGAGCTCTGTGATACACACACACTGTACATTATACACAGTGAGTTTTATTGCTGGGGAGCTCTGTGATACACACACTGTACATTATACACAGTGAGTTTTATTGCTGGAGCTCTGTGATACACACACACAGTACATTATACACCGTGAGTTTTATTGCTGGGGAGCTCTGTAATACACACACTGTACATTATACACAATGAGTGTTATTGCTGGGGAGCTCTGTGATACACACACTGTACATTATACACAGTGAGTTTTATTGCTGGAGCTCTGTGATACACACACACACTGTACATTATACACAGTGAGTTTTATTGCTGGAGCTCTGTGATATACACACAGTACATTATACACAGTGAGTTTTATTGCTGGGGAGCTCTGTGATACACACAGTACATTATACACAGTGAGTTTTATTGCTGGGGAGCTCTGTGATACACACACACTGTACATTATACACAGTGAGTTTTATTGCTGGGGAGCTCTGTGATACACACACTGTACATTATACACAGTGAGATTTATTGGTGTATATAATTTGTATTCTTATTATGCTGGCTATGATCAGTCAGTGTTTATTCACTGGGAGCACTGGGCTGAACTCTAAACGGTTTCCTTTGAAGCAATAACCGAGAGTACTAACATGGCTGCCAGGCAGCACTGAGACACTCTGCGGGTGTACCAACATGTAGGTGATACCGGAAGTTGTAATAAACGTGCGCATCCTGCAGTAGTAAACTGTCAGCGGTTGCCACGGTAACGGACAGACTTTCCCAGCATCTCTATGGTTTTAATGGTTGGAGGATCAACGGGAACTGGCTTGTTCTCTCTTTAACTCTATGGTTTTAACGGCTGGAGGACCGAGCAGAGAGCTGGGTGAGAGTCTGACTTTATATATAATAATAATAATAATAATATAATATAAACTGATTATAACATGGGGAGAGATATAATATATAAACTGATTATAACATGGGGAGAGATATAATAATATAAACTGATTATAACATGGGGAGAGATATAATATAATAATATAAACTGATTATAACACGGGGTGAGATATAATATAATAATATAAACTGATTATAACATGGGGAGAGATATAATATAATAATATAAACTGATTATAACATGGGGAGAGATATAATATAATAATATAAACTGATTATAACATGGGGAGAGATATAATATAATAATATAAACTGATTATAACACGGGGAGAGATATAATATAATAATATAAACTGATTATAACACGGGGTGAGATATAATATAATAATATAAACTGATTATAACACGGGGAGAGATATAATATAATAATATAAACTGATTATAACATGGGGAGAGATATAATAATATAAACTGATTATAACACGGGGTGAGATATAATATAATAATATAAACTGATTATAACACGGGGAGAGATATAATATAATAATATAAACTGATTATAACACGGGGAGAGATATAATATAATAATATAAACTGATTATAACATGGGGTGAGATATAATATAATAATATAAACTGATTATAACACGGGGTGAGATATAATATAATAATATAAACTGATTATAACATGGGGAGAGATATAATATAATAATATAAACTGATTATAACATGGGGAGAGATATAATATAATAATATAAACTGATTATAACATGGGGTGAGATATAATATAATAATATAAACTGATTATAACACGGGGAGAGATATAATATAATAATATAAACTGATTATAACACGGGGAGAGATATAATATAATAATATAAACTGATTATAACACGGGGAGAGATATAATATAAACTGATTATAACACGGGGAGAGATATAATATAATAATATAAACTGATTATAACACGGGGAGAGATATAATATAATAATATAAACTGATTATAACATGGGGTGAGATATAATATAATAATATAAACTGATTATAACACGGGGAGAGATATAATATAATAATATAAACTGATTATAACACGGGGTGAGATATAATATAATAATATAAACTGATTATAACACGGGGAGAGATATAATATAATAATATAAACTGATTATAACATGGGGAGAGATATAATATAATAATATAAACTGATTATAACACGGGGTGAGATATAATATAATAATATAAACTGATTATAACACGGGGAGAGATATAATATAATAATATAAACTGATTATAACACGGGGAGAGATATAATATAATAATATAAACTGATTATAACATGGGGTGAGATATAATATAATAATATAAACTGATTATAACACGGGGTGAGATATAATATAATAATATAAACTGATTATAACATGGGGAGAGATATAATATAATAATATAAACTGATTATAACATGGGGAGAGATATAATATAATAATATAAACTGATTATAACATGGGGTGAGATATAATATAATAATATAAACTGATTATAACACGGGGAGAGATATAATATAATAATATAAACTGATTATAACACGGGGAGAGATATAATATAATAATATAAACTGATTATAACACGGGGAGAGATATAATATAAACTGATTATAACACGGGGAGAGATATAATATAATAATATAAACTGATTATAACACGGGGAGAGATATAATATAATAATATAAACTGATTATAACATGGGGTGAGATATAATATAATAATATAAACTGATTATAACACGGGGTGAGATATAATATAATAATATAAACTGATTATAACACGGGGAGAGATATAATATAATAATATAAACTGATTATAACACGGGGAGAGATATAATATAATAATATAAACTGATTATAACACGGGGAGAGATATAATATAATAATATAAACTGATTATAACATGGGGTGAGATAATATAATATAATAATATAAACTGATTATAACATGGGGAGAGATATAATATAATAATATAAACTGATTATAACACGGGGAGAGATATAATATAATAATATAAACAGATTATAACATGGGGTGAGATAATATAATATAATAATATAAACTGATTATAACACGGGGAGAGATATAATATAATAATATAAACTGATTATAACACGGGGAGAGATATAATATAATAATATAAACTGATTATAACATGGGGTGAGATATAATATAATAATATAAACTGATTATAACACGGGGTGAGATATAATATAATAATATAAACTGATTATAACATGGGGAGAGATATAATATAATAATATAAACTGATTATAACATGGGGAGAGATATAATATAATAATCTAAACTGATTATAACACGGGGTGAGATATAATATAATAATATAAACTGATTATAACACGGGGAGAGATATAATATAATAATATAAACTGATTATAACATGGGGTGAGATATAATATAATAATATAAACTGATTATAACACGGGGAGAGATATAATATAATAATATAAACTGATTATAACATGGGGTGAGATATAATATAATAATATAAACTGATTATAACACGGGGTGAGATATAATATAATAATATAAACTGATTATAACATGGGGAGAGATATAATATAATAATATAAACTGATTATAACATGGGGAGAGATATAATATAATAATATAAACTGATTATAACACGGGGTGAGATATAATATAATAATATAAACTGATTATAACATGGGGAGAGATATAATATAATAATATAAACTGATTATAACATGGGGAGAGATATAATATAATAATATAAACTGATTATAACATGGGGAGAGATATAATATAATAATATAAACTGATTATAACATGGGGAGAGATATAATATAATAATATAAACTGATTATAACATGGGGTGAGATAATATAATAATATAAACTGATTATAACATGGGGAGAGATATAATATAATAATATAAACTAATTATAACATGGGGAGAGATATAATATAATAATATAAACTGATTATAACATGGGGTGAGATATAATATAATAATATAAACTGATTATAACATGGGGAGAGATATAATATAATAATATAAACTGATTATAACACGGGGTGAGATATAATATAATAATATAAACTGATTATAACATGGGGAGAGATATAATATAATAATATAAACTGATTATAACATGGGGAGAGATATAATATAATAATATAAACTGATTATAACACGGGGTGAGATATAATATAATAATATAAACTGATTATAACATGGGGAGAGATATAATATAATAATATAAACTGATTATAACATGGGGAGAGATATAATATAATAATATAAACTGATTATAACATGGGGAGAGATATAATATAATAATATAAACTGATTATAACATGGGGAGAGATATAATATAATAATATAAACTGATTATAACACGGGGTGAGATATAATATAATAATATAAACTGATTATAACACGGGGTGAGATATAATAATAATATAAACTGATTGTAACATGGGGAGAGATATAATATAATAATTTAAACTGATTATAACACTGGGAGAGATATAATATAATAATATAAACTGATTATAACATGGGGAGAGATATAATATAATAATATAAACTGATTATAACATGGGGAGAGATATAATATAATAATATAAACTGATTATAACATGGGGAGAGATATAATATAATAATATAAACTGATTATAACACAGGGTGAGATATAATATAATAATATAAACTGATTATAACATGGGGTGAGATATAATATAATAATATAAACTGATTGTAACATGGGGAGAGATATAATATAATAATATAAACTGATTATAACATGGGGTGAGATAATATAATATAATAATATAAACTGATTATAACACGGGGTGAGATATAATAATATAAACTGATTATAACACTGGGAGAGATATAATATAATAATATAAACTGATTATAACATGGGGAGAGATATAATATAATATAAACTGATTATAACATGGGGAGATATAATATAATAATATAAACTGATTATAACATGGGGAGAGATATAATATAATAATATAAACTGATTATAACACGGGGAGAGATATAATATAATAATATAAACCGATTATAACACGGGGTGAGATATAATATAATAATATAAACTGATTATAACACGGGGTGAGATATAATATAATAATATAAACTGATTGTAACATGGGGTGAGATAATATAATATAATAATATAAACTGATTATAACATGGGGTGAGATAATATAATATAATAATATAAACTGATTATAACACGGGGTGAGATATAATATAATAATATAAACTGATTATAACACTGGGAGAGATATAATATAATAATATAAACTGATTATAACATGGGGAGAGATATAATATAATAATATAAACTGATTATAACATGGGGAGAGATATAATATAATAATATAAACTGATTATAACATGGGGAGAGATATAATATAATAATATAAACTGATTATAACATGGGGAGAGATATAATATAATAATATAAACTGATTATAACACGGGGTGAGATATAATATAATAATATAAACTGATTATAACATGGGGAGAGATATAATATAATAATATAAACTGATTATAACATGGGGTGAGATATAATATAATAATATAAACCGATTATAACACGGGGTGAGATATAATATAATAATATAAACTGATTATAACATGGTGAGAGATATAATATAATAATATAAACTGATTATAACACGGGGTGAGATATAATATAATAATATAAACTGATTATAACATGGGGAGAGATATAATATAATAATATAAACTGATTATAACATGGGGAGAGATATAATATAATAATATAAACCGATTATAACACGGGGTGAGATATAATATAATAATATAAACTGATTATAACATGGTGAGAGATATAATATAATAATATAAACTGATTATAACATGGGGAGAGATATAATATAATAATATAAACTGATTATAACACGGGGTGAGATATAATATAATAATATAAACTGATTGTAACATGGGGTGAGATATAATATAATAATATAAACTGATTGTAACATGGGGTGAGATATAATATAATAATATAAACTGATTGTAACATGGGGTGAGATATAATATAAACTGATTATAACACGGGGTGAGATATAATATAATAATATAAACTGATTATAACATGGGGTGAGATATAATATAATAAAATAAACTGATTATAACATGGGGAGAGATATAATATAATAATATAAACTGATTATAACATGGGGTGAGATAATATAATATAATATAATAATATAAACTGATTATAACACGGGGTGAGATATAATATAATAATATAAACTGATTATAACACGGGGTGAGATATAATATAATAATATAAACTGATTGTAACATGGGGTGAGATATAATATAATAATATAAACTGATTGTAACATGGGGTGAGATATAATATAATAATATAAACTGATTATAACATGGGGAGAGATATAATATAAACTGATTATAACATGGGGAGAGATATAATATAATAATATAAACTGATTATAACATGGGGTGAGATATAATATAAACTGATTATAACATGGGGAGAGATAATATAATAATATAAACTGATTATAACATGGGGTGAGATATAATATAATAATATAAACTGATTATAACATGGGGTGAGATATAATATAATAATATAAACTGATTATAACACGGGGTGAGATATAATATAATAATATAAACTGATTATAACATGGGGGGAGAGAGATACTATAATAATATAAACTGATTTATAACACAGGGAGAGATATACTATAATAATATAAACTGATTAGAACATGTGGAGAGATATAATATAATAATATAAACTGATTATAACATGGGGTGAGATATAATATAAACTGATTATAACATGGGGAGAGATATAATATAATAATATAAAGTGATTATAACATGGGGAGAGATATAATATAATATAAACTGATTATAACATGGGGTGAGATATAATATAATAATATAAACTGATTATAACACGGGGTGAGATATAATATAATAATATAAACTGATTATAACACGGGGTGAGATATAACAAACTGATAATAACACGGGGTGAGATATAATATAATATAAACTGATTATAACACGGGGAGAGAGATACTATAATAATATAAACTGATTTATAACACAGGGAGAGATATAATATAATAAAATAAACTGATTATAACACAGGGTGAGATATAATATAATATAAACTGATTATAACACAGGGTGAGATATAATATAATAATATAAACTGATTATAACTCGGGGTGAGATATAATATAAACTGATTATAACACGGGGTGAGATATAATATAATACAAACTGATTATAACATAGGGTGAGATATAATATAATAATATAAACTGATTATAACATGGGGAGAGATATAATAATATAAACCGATTATAACACGGGGTGAGATATAATATAATAATATAAACTGATTATAACACGGGGTGAGATATAATATAATAATATAAACTGATTATAACATGGGGAGAGATATAATATATAAACTGATTATAACACGGGGAGAGATATAATAATATAAACTAATTATAACATGGGGAGAGATATAATATAATATAATAATATAAACTGATTATAACACGGGGTGAGATATAATATAATAATATAAACTGGTTATAACATAGGGTGAGATATGATATAATAATATAAACTGACTATAACACGGGGAGAGATATAATATAAACTGATTATAACATGGGGTGAGATATAATATAATAATATAAACTGATTATAACACGGGGAGAGATATAATAATATAAACTGATTATAACATGGGGAGAGATATAATATAAACTGATTATAACATGGGGAGAGATATAATAATCTAAACTGATTATAACATGGGGTGAGATATAATATAATAATCTAAACTGATTATAACATGGGGAGAGATATAATATAATAATAATAATAATATAAACTGATTGTAACATGGGGTGAGATATAATATAATAATCTAAACTGATTATAACATGGGGAGAGATATAATATAATAATATAAAGTGATTATAACATGGGGAGAGATATAATATAATATAAACTGATTATAACATGGGGTGAGATATAATATAATAATATAAACTGATTATAACATGGGGAGAGATATAATATAATAATATAAACTGATTATAACATGGGGAGAGATATAATATAATAATCTAAACTGATTATAACATGGGGTGAGATATAATATAATAATATAAACTGATTATAACATGGGGAGAGATATAATATAATAATAATAATAATATAAACTGATTGTAACATGGGGTGAGATATAATATAATAATCTAAACTGATTATAACATGGGGAGAGATATAATATAATAATATAAAGTGATTATAACATGGGGAGAGATATAATATAATATAAACTGATTATAACATGGGGTGAGATATAATATAATAATATAAACTGATTATAACATGGGGAGAGATATAATATAATAATATAAACTGATTATAACATGGGGAGAGATATAATATAATAATATAAACTGATTATAACATGGGGAGAGATATAATATAATAATATAAACTGATTATAACATGGGGAGAGATATAATAAAATAATATAAACTGATTATAACATGGGGAGAGATATAATATAATAATATAAACTGATTATAACACGGGGAGAGATATACTATAATAATATAAACTGATTATAACATGGGGAGAGATATAATATAATAATAGAAACTGATTATAACATCGGGGGAGATATAATATAATAATATAAACTGATTATAACATGGGGAGAGATATAATATAATAATAATAATAATATAAACTGATTGTAACATGGGGTGAGATATAATATAATAATCTAAACTGATTATAACATGGGGAGAGATATAATATAATAATATAAAATGATTATAACATGGGGTGAGATATAATATAATAATATAAACTGATTATAACATGGGGAGAGATATAATATAATAATATAAAGTGATTATAACATGGGGAGAGATATAATATAATATAAACTGATTATAACATGGGGTGAGATATAATATAATAATATAAACTGATTATAACATGGGGAGAGATATAATATAATAATATAAACTGATTATAACATGGGGAGAGATATAATATAATAATATAAACTGATTATAACATGGGGAGAGATATAATATAATAATATAAACTGATTATAACATGGGGAGAGATATAATATAATAATATAAACTGATTATAACACGGGGAGAGATATAATATAATAATATAAACTGATTATAACATGGGGAGAGATATAATAAAATAATATAAACTGATTATAACATGGGGAGAGATATAATATAATAATATAAACTGATTATAACACGGGGAGAGATATAATATAATAATATAAACTGATTATAACAAGGGGAGAGATATAATATAATAATAGAAACTGATTATAACATGGGGAGAGATATAATATAATAATATAAACTGATTATAACATGGGGAGAGATATAATATAATAATATAAACTGATTATAACATGGGGAGAGATATAATATAATAATATAAACTGATTATAACATGGGGTGAGATATAATATAATAATATAAACTGATTATAACATGGGGAGAGATATAATATAATAATATAAACTGATTATAACATGGGGAGAGATATAATAAAATAATATAAACTGATTATAACATGGGGAGAGATATAATATAATAATATAAACTGATTATAACACGGGGAGAGATATAATATAATAATATAAACTGATTATAACACGGGGAGAGATATAATATAATAATAGAAACTGATTATAACATGGGGAGAGATATAATATAATAATATAAACTGATTATAACATGGGTGAGATATAATAAAATAATATAAACTGATTATAACATGGGGAGAGATAAATTATAATAATATAAACTGATTATAACATGGGGAGAGATATAATAATATAAACTGATTATAACACAGGGAGAGATATAATATAATATAATATAAACTGATTATAACATGGGGAGAGATATAATAAAATAATATAAACTGATTATAACATGGGGTGAGATATAATAAAATAATATAAACTGATTATAACATGGGGATACTTGGTATCCTGTTCGGGAGTTTGGGGTTCTGCAGTAGCTGTGCCTTTGTCTCTGGAAGGAGAAGATCTACTAAACGGCTTTTAACCCCTTTTATGCCCGGGGTGCCGTTACAGTTGGTGGCAAGCGGCGGGATCGTTCCTGCCGTCAGAAGGACAGCTACAGGAGACACCATTTCTTTGGATTTTACAATTTGAGGGCAACGCATGTCCCAGTACAGCGACCCTGACAGCACCAGGATGGAACCAGTAGTGGAGTACGATGAGGGGGTCATGGATGACCGTGATGCGGTTCGCAAAGGCATCTGGGTATTGTGGAGTACCAGCGGGACGAGAGATTCCCCAAGGAAGACCAGCGGTTGCAGAAGCGAGTAGCCCTGCGGATGCCCTTCCTGGGAGAGCAGCCCCTGGAGGAATGGGTGAAGAAATTAAAACACCTAGTATGGCAGGAAATGTGGCTAGAAGATGCCTACCAGGCGCTCTGGTGGTATGGGGCAGAGTACCTGCCCTGGACAGCCAAGCATGACAAGCCAGAGGGAGAGGAGTTTGATGGTCCTGGCTTGTTATGGGAGTTTTTTTTCAGAGCCCGAGTTGAGAAACCCTACACAAGCCCGGTTCAGTGATGTCTTTGAGTGGAGGGAGAACAGGTATGACTGGGACAACACTCACGAAATAGAGCAAGACCTCGTCCACCTGGTGACCCGGGAGATGGAGCTGGAACAGGGCTACCAGCAGCTGTTCCAATGCAGTGAGAAGGCTCAGCAGGAGAGCAGAGTGACAGACCCAGAGACCGACCAATTCAGCTGAGACGAAATAGTAAAGTTTTACTGGGAAGAACCCCAGGTGGCCGGTGGAGATGGGACCGAGGTCTCTCCACCGGTCCAGCAGGGAATTGGAAGCCCAGTCTCCATTCCCCAGCGACAGTATGATTTATTGGGAATTGGGAGCCCAGTCTCCATTCCCCAGCGGCAGGCTGAGTTACAGGGGGCAGAGATAGTTGCTCTTGTCCCCCAGCAGCAGAGTGAATTGCAGGGAATTGGGAGCCCAGTCTCCATTCCCCAGCGGCAGTATGATTTATTGGGAATTGGGAGCCCAGTCTCCATTCCCCAGCGGCAGACTGAATTACAGGGGGCAGAGATAGTTGCTCCTGTCCCCCAGCAGCAGAGTGAATTGCAGGGAATTGGGAGCCCAGTCTCCATTCCCCGGCAGTGTGATTTATTGGGAATTGGGAGCCCAGTCTCCTTTACCCAGCGGCAGTGTGATCTGCAGGGATTTCGGAGCCCAGTCTCCATTCCCCAGCGGCAGTGTGATTATACAGGGAGTTGGGAGCCCTGTCTCCATTCCCCAGCGGCAGTGTGATCTGCAGGGAATAGCGAGCCCAGTCTCCATTCCCCAGCGGCAGTGTGATCTGCAGGGAATAGCGAGCCCAGTCTCCATTCCCCAGCGGCAGTGTGATCTGCAGGGAATAGGGAGCCCAGTCTCCATTCCCCAGCGACAGTGTGATCTGCAGGGAATTCGGAGCCCAGTCTCCATTCCCCAGCGGCAGGTTGAGCTACCGGGGGCAGAGACGGTTGGTCCTGTCCCCCAACAACAGGACTGTTTAGCCAAAGGGGTGACAGTCGGTCTCCCCCTCCAGCAGGAGAGCGGTGTTTCTAAAGGGGAGACAGTCTGTCTCCCCCTCCAGCAGCAGAGCTGTGTATCTAAAGGGGAGACAATCTGTCTCCCCCTCCAGCAGCAGAGCTGTGTATCTAAAGGGGAGACAGTCGGTCCCCCAGGGCCGGAGCCAGGGTCAGAGGCAGGGCCGGAGCCAGGGTCAGAGGCAGGGCCGGAGCCAGGGTCAGAGGCAGGGCCGGAGCCAGGGTCAGAGCCAGGGTCAGAGGCAGGGCCGGAGCCAGGGTCAGAGGCAGGGCCGGAGCCAGGGTCAGAGGCAGGGCAAGGAGAGAGCCAGGGGCAGGGAGAGAGCCAGGGGCAGGGCCGGAGCCAGAGGCAGGGCCAGAGCCAGGTTCAGAGGCAGGGTCAGAGGCAGGGTCAGGGGCAGGGAGAGAGCCAGAGGCAGGGAGAGAGCCAGAGGCGGAGCCGGATCCAGAGGCAGGGAGAGGGCCAGAGCCAGAGGCAGGGCCGGAGCCAGGGGCAGCGGAGCCAGAGGCAGGGCCGGAGCCAGAGACCGGGAGAGAGCCAGGAGCAGGGCCGGAGCCAGGGGCAGGGAGAGAGCCAGAGGCAGGGCCGGAGCCAGGGTCAGAGGCAGGGCCGGAGCCAGGGTCAGAGGAAGGGCCGGAGCCAGAGGCAGGGCCGGAGCCAGAGGCAGGGCCGGAGCCAGAGGCAGGGCCAGGGGCAAGGAGAGAGCCAGGGGCAGGGAGAGAGCCAGGGGCAGGGCCGGAGCCAGGGTCAGAGGCAGGGTCAGAGGCAGGGGCAGGGAGAGAGCCAGATGCAGGGAGAGAGCCAGAGGCGGAGCCGGATCCAGAGGCAGGGAGCGGGCCAGAGCCAGAGGCCGGGAGAGAGCCAGAGCCAGAGGCCGGGCCAGAGCCAGAGGCCGGGAGAGAGCCAGGGGCAGGGTTGGAGCCAGAGGCAGGGCCGGAGCCAGGGGCAGCGGAGCCAGAGGCAGGGCCAGAGCCAGAGGCAGGGAGAGAGCCAGAGGCAGGGCCGGAGCCAGGGGCAGGGAGAGAGCCAGAGGCAGGGCCGGAGCCAGAGGCAGGGCCGGAGCCAGAGGCAGGGCCGGAGCCAGAGGCAGGGCCGGAGCCAGGGGCAGGGCCGGAGCCAGGGGCAGGGCCGGAGCCAGGGGCAGGGCCGGAGCCAGGGGCAGGGCCGGAGCCAGGGGCAGGGCCGGAGCCAGAGGCAGGGCGAGAGCCAGGGGCAGGGCCGGAGCCAGGGTCAGAGGCAGAGCCAGGGGCAAGGAGAGAGCCAGGGCCGGAGCCAGGGGCAGGACCGAGGGCAGGGCCGGAGCCAGGGGCAGGGCCGGAGCCAGGGGCAGGGCCGGAGCCAGGGGCAGAGCCAGGGTCAGAGGCAGGGCCAGAGCCAGGGCCAGGGGCAGGGAGAGAGCCAGAGGCAGGGAGAGAGCCAGAGGCGGAGCCGGATCCAGAGGCAGGGAGAGGGCCAGAGCCAGAGGCCGGGAGAGAGGCAGGGCCAGAGCCAGAGGCAGGGCCAGAGGCAGGGAGAGAGCCAGAGGCAGGGAGAGAGCCAGAGGCAGGGAGAGAGCCAGAGGCAGGGCCGGAGCCAGAGGCCGGGAGAGAGCCAGGGGCAGGGCCGGAGCCAGAGACCGGGAGAGAGCCAGGAGCAGGGCTGGAGCCAGGAGCAGGGCTGGAGCCAGGAGCAGGGCTGGAGCCAGGAGCAGGGCTGGAGCCAGGGGCAGGGCTGGAGCCAGGGGCAGGGCTGGAGCCAGGGGCAGGGCTGGAGCCGGGGCAGGGCTGGAGCCAGGGGCAGGGCTGGAGCCAGGGGCAGGGCTGGAGCCAGGGGCAGGGCTGGAGCCAGGGGCAGGGCCGGAGCCAGGGGCAGGGCCGGAGCCAGGGGCAGGGCCGGAGCCAGGGGCAGGGCCGGAGCCAGGGGCAGGGCCGGAGCCAGGGGCAGGGCCGGAGCCAGGGGCAGGGCTGGAGCCAGAGAGCCAGGAGCAGGGCCGGAGCCAGGGGCAGGGCCGGAGCCAGGGGCAGAGCCAGGGTCAGAGGCAGGGCCGGAGCCAGGGCTGGAGCCAGGGCCAGGGGCAGGGAGAGAGCCAGAGGCCGGGAGAGAGGCAGGGCCAGAGCCAGAGACCGGGAGAGAGCCAGGAGCAGGGCTGGAGCCAGGAGCAGGGCTGGAGCCAGGGGCAGGGCCGGAGCCAGGAGCAGGGCTGGAGCCAGGGGCAGGGCCGGAGCCAGGGGCAGGGCCGGAGCCAGGGGCAGGGCCGGAGCCAGGGGCAGGGCCGGAGCCAGGGGCAGGGCCGGAGCCAGAGAGCCAGGGGCAGGGCCGGAGCCAGGGGCCGGAGCCAGGGGCAGGGCCGGAGCCAGGGGCAGGGCCGGAGCCAGGGGCAGGGCCGCAGGGCCGGAGCCAGGGGCAGGGCCGGAGCCAGAGGCAGGGCCGGAGCCAGAGGCAGGGCCGGAGCCAGGGGCAGGGCCGGAGCCAGGGGCAGGGCCGGAGCCAGGGGCAGGGCCGGAGCCAGGGGCAGGGCCGGAGCCAGGGGCAGGGCTGGAGCCAGAGAGCCAGGAGCAGGGCCGGAGCCAGGAGCAGGGCCGGAGCCAGGAGCAGGGCCGGAGCCAGGGGCAGGGCCGGAGCCAGGGGCAGGGGATTCAGATTTTTCCTTTTTTTTTTGCTGGGTGTGGGTGGCCCTGGGTTTAGGGCTGCCTGGGGGGCAATTGCCTCCCTGCCCCCCTTCCCAGCACGCCCCTGTACATTACTATAGTGGAATAGACACTTACCAGCTACGTTTTTATTCCCTTATTTGGCTGGCGTACCCCCCCTGTTACAGTACTGTGTCTTTTCCCCTATTCTTTCGAGTGCCCCATTAGAACGTTGACACCAGCCCCTTAAGTGTGAGAACTGCAAGGGAAACAATAAATTAGTGCTTTCTCTCGGTGGCCGGCATTTAGTATATAACTGATTACGTGGCAGAGAGAATGGCGGCGATCTTGTCTCCCGAACGAGGGCAGCGGTACTTGGTTGTCGAGTGCCTGGAATTCTTTTTGGCCAGGCACTCGTGCGAACATCAGTAAACTTTCGATCACTGCCCGTTCCTGTTCCCGACCACCTACACGAACGGCGTTCGGGATATTTGTATTACCGAACAGGGGGAAAAAAAGCTATCGATTCCCTTGTATGGTTTTCGCACAGGAACCTCACGAACAGAGACCGGCCAGGACACCTATTTCTCTAGAACTATTTTGGGCTAGCGCCTCGTGTCTGGATGGTCAAAACCTCATTACGATGGCATCTGCTGAACCGATCTGAGCGATTCTTGCATATGTTGGTCACTCAGATAGGGGCTATCGGGGAATGTACTATTATGGTTGGGGTACAGGATATTTTGTGGATTTTCTGTGCCTGAGAGATAATTAAATTATAAGAGTTTACTCAGGCAATTATCTCTCAGGCTAGAGGATCTTGGGATTGAAACCCCTGCGTTTTCTGGGCATAAAAGCCATGTATGTGTCAATAAAATTCAGATATACCCCCAGAGCTGTGTGTCGCCCAGTTGCTGGGGAGGAGGTGGGAGATTCTTGGATTATTTTACTGTGCCTGACTGCTCCATTGGATTGTTTTACTTGTTTCTGATTGTACTTTGGTGTAACCCTGCGGAGTAGAGTCCCTGCTAGGACTAGGGCTCCACTACAATTACCCCATGTTATAATGAGTTTATATTATATTATAGTTTATCACACCCCATGTTATAATCAGTTTATATTATAGTTTATCTTACCCCCATATATAAACTATAATATAAACATTATGATATATAAACTCATTATAACATGGGGTAATGTAATATAAACTTATTATAATATATAGAAACTCATTATAACATGGGGTAATGTGATATAAACTCATTATAACATGGGGTAATGTAATATAAACTTATTATAATATATAGAAACTCATTATAACATGGGGTAATGTAATATAAACTTATTATAATATATAGAAACTCATTATAACATGGGGTAATGTGATATAAACTCATTATAACATGGGGTAATGTGATATAAACTCATTATAACATGGGGTAATGTGATATAAACTCATTATAACATGGGGTAATGTGATATAAACTCGTTATAACATGGGATAATAATAATAATGGGATTGGGGCAGATTGGAAGAGGTCACCAGTAATATTAATCTCCGCATTGGGGGAGGGAAAGAAGTGGGGTTATTGGGGACTCGTGTTTCTGCCTGTGAGGATTGTGGTAATTATTACTGTTTTATTTTTAGGCCTTTATATTGTCACTTGTTGTACAGTTGTGCCTTCTGCTTATTATGCCAATTGTTGGTCTATTAAAGTATTTGCGTAACTTTCTTTGTTGTTTCTAGTGTGCATTCTCTTTAATATCATTTATGGTTGTTTGGTACTTGAGGGAGTAACTGTGAGTAACAGCACCAAGTGGTATATTGTTTCTATATATTCTCTCCATACGGTGTTATTGTGATTGTAATGTAAACTCATTATAATATATAGAAACTCATTATAACATAGGGGAATGTAATATACATTCATTATAACATGGGGTAATGTGATATAAACTCATTATAACATGGGGTAATGTGATATAAACTCATTATAACATGGTGTAATGTGAAATAAACTCATTATAACATGGGGTAATGTGATATAAACTCATTATAATATATATATAAACTCATTATAACATGGGGGAATGTGATATAAACTCATTATAATATATAGAAACTCATTATAACATGGGGATGTGATATAAACTCATTATAACATGGGGTAATGTGATATAAACTCATTATAACATGGGGTAATGTGAAATAAACTCATTATAATATATAGAAACTCATTATAACATGGAGTAATGTGAAAAACTCATTATAATATATAGAAACTCATTATAACATGGGGGAATGTGATATAAACTCATTATAACATGGGGTAATGTGATATAAACTCATTATAACATGGGGATGTGATATAAACTCATTATAACATGGGGTAATGTGAAATACACTCATTATAATATATAGAAACTCATTATAACATGGGGTAATGTGATATAAACTCATAATATATAGAAACTCATTATAACATGGGGTAATGTAATATGAATTCATTATAACATGGGGTAATGTGATATAAACTCATAACATGGGGTAATGTGATATAAACTCGTTATAACATGGGGATGTGATATAAACTCATTATAACATGGGGTAATGTGATATAAACTCATTATAACATGGGGTAATGTGATATAAACTCATTATAATATATAGAAACTCATTATAACATGGGGGAATGTGATATAAACTCATTATAACATGGGGGAATGTGATATAAACTCATTATAACATGGGGGAATGTGATATAAACTCATTATAACATGGGGATGTGATATAAACTCATTATAACATGGGGTAATGTGAAATAAACTCATTATAATATATAGAAACTCATTATAACATGGGGTAATGTGAAATAAACTCATTATAATATATAGAAACTCATTATAACATGGGGGAATGTGATATAAACTCATTATAACATGGGGTAATGTGATATAAACTCATTATAACATGGGGATGTGATATAAACTCATTATAACATGGGGATGGGATATAAACTCATTATAACATGGGGTAATGTGAAATAAACTCATAATATATAGAAACTCATTATAACATGGGGTAATGTGATATAAACTCATAATATATAGAAACTCATTATAACATGGGCTAATGTGATATAAACTCATAACATGGGGTAATGTGATATAAACTCATTATAACATGGGGTAATGTGATAGAAACTCATTATAATAAATAGAAACTCATTATAATATATAAAAACTCATTATAACATGGGGTAATGTGATATAAACTCATTATAACATGGGGTAATGTGATATAAACTCATTATAACATGGGGTAATGTGAAATAAACTCATTATAACATGGGGTAATGTGATATAAACTCATTATAATATATAGAAACTCATTATAACATGGGGATGTGATATAAACTCATTATAACATGGGGGAATGTGATATAAACTCATTATAACATGGGGGAATGTGATATAAACTCATTATAACATGGGGTAATGTGATATAAACTCATTATAATATATAGAAACTCATTATAACATGGGGGAATGTGATATAAACTCATTATAACATGGGGTAATGTGATATAAACTCATTATAATAAATAGAAACTCATTATAATATATAAAAACTCATTATAACATGGGGTAATGTGATATAAACTCATTATAACATGGGGTAATGTGATATAAATTCATTATAACATGGGGTAATGTGATATAAATTCATTATAACATGGGGTAATGTGATATAAACTCATTATAACATGGGGTAATGTGATAGAAACTCATTATAACATGGGGGAATGTGATAGAAACTCATTATAACATGGGGGAATGTGATAGAAACTCATAATATATAGAAACTCATTATAACATGGGGGAATGTGATATAAACTCATAACATGGGGGAATGTGATATAAACTCATTATAACATGGGGGAATGTGATATAAACTCATTATAACATGGGGTAATGTGATATATACTCATTATAATATATAGAAACTCATTATAACATGGGGGAATGTGATATAAACTCATTATAACATGGGGTAATGTGATATAAACTCATTATAACATGGGGTTATGTGAAATAAACTCATTATAATATATAGAAACTCATTATAACATGGAGTAATGTGAAAAACTCATTATAATATATAGAAACTCATTATAACATGGGGGAATGTGATATAAACTCATTATAACATGGGGTAATGTGATATAAACTCGTTATAACATGGGGATGTGATATAAACTCATTATAACATGGGGTAATGTGATATAAACTCATTATAACATGGGGTAATGTGATATAAACTCATTATAACATGGGGTAATGTGATATAAATTCATTATAACATGGGGTAATGTGATATAAATTCATTATAACATGGGGTAATGTGATATAAACTCATTATAACATGGGGTAATGTGATAGAAACTCATTATAACATGGGGGAATGTGATAGAAACTCATTATAACATGGGGGAATGTGATAGAAACTCATAATATATAGAAACTCATTATAACATGGGGGAATGTGATATAAACTCATAACATGGGGGAATGTGATATAAACTCATTATAACATGGGGGAATGTGATATAAACTCATTATAACATGGGGTAATGTGATATATACTCATTATAATATATAGAAACTCATTATAACATGGGGGAATGTGATATAAACTCATTATAACATGGGGTAATGTGATATAAACTCATTATAACATGGGGTTATGTGAAATAAACTCATTATAATATATAGAAACTCATTATAACATGGAGTAATGTGAAAAACTCATTATAATATATAGAAACTCATTATAACATGGGGGAATGTGATATAAACTCATTATAACATGGGGTAATGTGATATAAACTCGTTATAACATGGGGATGTGATATAAACTCATTATAACATGGGGTAATGTGATATAAACTCATTATAACATGGGGTAATGTGATATAAACTCATTATAATATATAGAAACTCATTATAACATGGGGGAATGTGATATAAACTCATTATAACATGGGGGAATGTGATATAAACTCATTATAACATGGGGTAATGTGATATAAACTCATTATAACATGGGGATGTGATATAAACTCATTATAACATGGGGTAATGTGAAATAAACTCATTATAATATATAGAAACTCATTATAACATGGGGTAATGTGAAATAAACTCATTATAATATATAGAAACTCATTATAACATGGGGGAATGTAATATAAATTCATTATAACATGGGGTAATGTAATATAAATTCATTATAACATGGGGTAATGTGATATAAACTCATAACATGGGGTAATGTGATATAAACTCGTTATAACATGGAGATGTGATATAAACTCGTTATAACATGGGGATGTGATATAAACTCATTATAACATGGGGTAATGTGAAATAAACTCATTATAACATGGGGTAATGTAATATAAACTCATTATAACATGGGGGAATGTGATATAAACTCATTATAATATATAGAAACTCATTATAACATGGGGGAATGTGATATAAACTCATTATAACATGGGGTAATGTGATATAAACTCATTATAACATGGGGTAATGTGATATAAACTCATAATATATAGAAACTCATTATAACATGGGGTAATGTAATATAAATTCATTATAACATGGGGTAATGTTATATAAACTCATTATAACATGGGGTAATGTGATATAAACTCATTATAACATGGGGGAATGTGATATAAACTCATTATAATATATAGAAACTCATTATAACATGGGGAAATGTGATATATACTCGTTATAACATGGGGTAATGTGATATAAACTCATTATAACATGGGGATGTGATATAAACTCATTATAACATGGGGTAATGTGATATAAACTCATAATATATAGAAACTCATTATAACATGGGGTAATGTAATATAAATTCATTATAACATGGGGTAATGTGATATAAACTCGTTATAACATGGGGTAATGTGATATAAACTCGTTATAACATGGGGATGTGATATAAACTCATTATAACATGGGGTAATGTGAAATAAACTCATTATAACATGGGGTAATGTGATATAAACTCATTATAACATGGGGTAATGTGATAGAAACTCATTATAACATGGGGGAATGTGATATAAACTCATTATAACATGGGGTAATGTGATATAAACTCATTATAACGTGGGGGAATGTGATATAAACTCATTATAATATATAGAAACTCATAACATGGGGTAATGTGATATAAACTCATTATAACATGGGGGAATGTGATATAAACTCATTATAACATGGGGGAATGTGATATAAACTCATTATTGTGGCAGAAGCAGCCACCAGAGACTATTATTTACAATGTATTTATCCGTAGCTCTATATGTCAATGCACATAATGTATATTGTACCAGCATGTTAATGTAATCGGTTCCCGAGCCCGATATACTTACCCGGTTCGGGAACCGATTAAAAGTACCGAATGCCAGACCACCCTGCTGTGGTCGTGTGTCTCCTATTAAGAAGGAAACAAAGTTACACATATCGTTATTGGGTTTGTGGGTGGCCGCCGTTCGCCTAATCTCCACGTGGCGGCGGCCATCTTAACTGCCGAACAGCGGTGTTTGGTCGTCGAGCGTCTGGAACTAAAATCGGACGCTCGACTAACCAGACACCGCTCAGACCTCCAGGATCGCCAAACCGTATGATTCAAACTGCCGAACGGCCTGCCGTTCGGTAGTTTGGATTCCCCAGACTAGGGGATTCATCCGAACGGAAGATTGGGGTCGGATGGCTGAGATGTTCGGCACTTTCTAGTCAGTGAAATAGACCGACTACAGGGCCAGAATCTATGGAGCTGTTTTCGGCTACTGTGTCCCTGCAGTCGGTCAAATCTTTAAATGTCTGTAACTCCCGAACCCCTGGTCTGATCTGGGTGAAATTTGAATATGTTACTCACCCAGAGCAGACCTACCAGGGGACCCCTTGTCATCGTACCCCCCGTATTTAGGGGACATTCAGAAACTGGGGAAAACTCGGTTCCCACTAATGAATTTACCTGCTAATCTAAGGGGAGGAGAGGGAGGGGAGGTGATTGTGAGGTGATTGGTTGTTTTGAGTTACCTCCCTTGCATGGGAAAAAGCCATAAAAGAAATTGTGTGAATAAAGCTGACAGTTGACCTCCAAGCTATGTGTCGTCTAGTTCTTGGAGGGAAGGGATTGTGACTACGCTACCCGTTTGATACCTGTCTTGGATTGCTGTTCCTGTCTACCAGCGGAGCTACCTTGGATCATACCTCTACTCCGCTACAATTATAACATGGGGTAATGTGATATAAACTCATTATGATATATATAAACTCATTATAACATGGGGGAATGTGATATAAACTCATTATAATATATAGAAACTCATAACATGGGGGAATGTGATATAAACTCATTATAACATGGGGGAATGTGATATAAACTCATTATAACATGGGGGAATGTGATATAAACTCATTATGATATATATAAACTCATTATAACATGGGGGAATGTGATATAAACTCATTATAATATATAGAAACTCATTATAACATGGGGTAATGTGATATAAACTCATTATAACATGGGGTAATGTGATATAAACTCATTATAACATGGGGTAATGTGATATAAACTCATTATAATATATAGAAACTCATTATAACATGGGGGAATGTGATATAAACTCATTATAATATATAGAAACTCATTATAACATGGGGGAATGTGATATAAACTCATTATAACATGGGGGAATGTGATATAAACTCATTATAACATGGGGTAATGTGATATAAAATCATTATAACATGGGGTAATGTGATATAAACTCATTATAATATATAGAAACTCATTATAACATGGGCTAATGTGATATAAACTCATAACATGGGGTAATGTGATATAAACTCATTATAATAAATAGAAACTCATTATAATATATAAAAACTCATTATAACATGGGGTAATGTGATATAAACTCATTATAACATGGGGTAATGTGATATAAACTCATTATAACATGGGGGAATGTGAAATAAACTCATTATAACATGGGGGAATGTGATATAAACTCATTATAATATATAGAAACTCATTCTAACATGGGGTAATGTGATATAAACTCATTATAATATATAGAAACTCATTATAACATGGGGGAATGTGATATAAACTCATTATAATATATAGAAACTCATTCTAACATGGGGTAATGTGATATAAACTCATTATAATATATAGAAACTCATTATAACATGGGGTAATGTGATATAAACTCATTATAATATATAGAAACTCATTATAACATGGGGTAATGTGATATAAACTCATTATAATATATAGAAACTCATTATAACATGGGGGAATGTGATATAAACTCATTATAACATGGGGTAATGTGATATAAACTCATTATAATATATAGAAACTCATTATAACATGGGGTAATGTGATATAAACTCATTATAATATATAGAAACTCATTATAACATGGGGGAATGTGATATAAACTCATTATAACATGGGGTAATGTGATATAAACTCATTATAATATATAGAAACTCATTATAACATAGGGGAATTTAATATAAACTCATAACATGGGATTGGAGCAGATTGGAAGAGATCACCAGTAATATTAATCTCCGCATTGGGGGGAGGGAAAGAAGCTTTAGAAGAGTTACAGGGGCGGCCAGGAGTCCCTCTAACATTGGACGTACAGGTTTGGCTGCTTTGAGCTTGTGATCACTGAATTTGTGTTTGTTGGTATTCTGTTTAGCACATTGAGCTTTTCTTTCTTCCCAGGTGTCCCAGGACAGACCGTACATTGCCAGAATGTATGAGGAAGACGGAGCACTTCTCCCTGCCTCTTCTGCCCCGCAGCCCTTCACTGTGGGCCCAGATTTAATGGCCCCTCACCCACTACTAGACATTTCACTAACACCTGACAAAGGAGGAGGAATCCTGCGGAGGGGAAGCTCCCATCGCAGACACAGCAGGAGGCAGGTAATCATAATGAGTGGGTATCCCTTAAAGGGACACGACAGCCTGCAGATCACCTGGTTTCAATGTATTACAATACAGACACCTGGTGGTAACTTACTGCTCATACAGAGACAGAAATCTAAACACAGATTGTATTTTTATTTTAATGGAGTCTCTAGTGTGCTGTTCAAATAAGGAAGTCTGTGAACTCAGGCACGGCACTCCCATTATGGGAAATCAGGCTGTGAATTTGTGAAATAAGTAACTATGGTTGAAAGAGACTTGTTCCCCTTGTTTCAAGGTGCGCTTTGATGTCAGCGATCAATTCAAAAACAGGACAAATGTCCAGATAGCTGAGAGGCCATCTCTGGGGCCCCTGGAGTTACCCAGAATGCATAGCACAGAAGCCCTGAAGCAGGAGGTAGAGAGAGAATCTGAACAGGAGTTTGATGCCGAGAGCGCGTTGCGCAATCAGCTGGGCCGGTCATTCAAAGCAAGGCGCAGTGTGGACAGCGAGGCGGCCAAAGGTGAGCACAGGACAAATTTAATGACGTTGTGACTAAAGGTATTCCATGTTCTGATGTCGTTTTCCTCTCTTGGTAGCTCTCAATGTGTGTCGCGTGCAGAATCTTTATCAAGGCCTGGTCAGTGTAGAGCCTCCTGCAGAACAAATACAAAGACTGACTGAGAAGCCAAGGAAAGCAGAGCTTAAAAATGTGAGTACCAGAACTTCGGCTCCTATTACTAACTGCTGACAAAGATCTCCACCACTTCAACACTCTCCCCGGGTGCTGCAGAGCTCTATCCGTTACAGCCCACCCTAGAGTGCCATCTGCCGTCTCCTGCTCACAGAGATCAGATGCAGCGCGGGGACCTAGTGGGAGCCATTTAAATGTCAAACTATACTACAACGGTTTGACAGGTCATGCCGGACTCCTGCCACCATAATCACTAGAGCAGGCTGTAGTTGTTATGGTGCTTTGTGTGTTCCTTTAACCCTCTGCCCAGTCAATGAAGAACTCCACCACCGTAAAACTGGCATTTAGATACATCCTAACCCGTGGTAAAATAGTATAATACTGTATATGATCTAACCCTCTCTGTATTGCCGTGTTCCCTCTAATCACTGCTATGTTATACTATTTACAGTGAGGGGAAAAAGTATTTTCAAACATTTGTCCACTGACAAAGAAATGATGCATCTATAATTTTAATGGTAGGTGTATCTTAACAGCATGTCATTGAGTGCTCGTTACCTGTATAAAAGACACCTGTCCACAGAAGCAGTCAATCAGATTCCAAACTCTCCACCATGGCCAAGACCAAAGAGCAGGATGTCAGGGACAAGATTGTAGACCTACACAAGGCTGGAATTGGCTACAAGACCATCGGCAAGCAGTGTCGTGAGAAGGTGACGACAGTTTGTGCGATTATTCGCAAATGGAAGAAACACAAAATAACTGTCAATCTCCCTCGGTTTGTTGCTCAATGCAAGATCTCACCTTGTGGAGTTTCAATGATCATGAGAACGATGAGGAATCAGCTCAGAACTACACGGCAGGATCTTGTTAATGACCTCAAGGCAGATGGGACCATAGTCACCAAGTAAACAATTGGTAACACACTATGCCTCGAATCGTAGGACTGAAATCCTGCAGCGCCCGCAAGGTCCTCCTGCTCAAGAAAGCACATGTACAGGCCTGTCTGAAATTTGTCAATGAACATCTGAATGATTCCGAGGAGAACTGGGTGAAAGTGTTGTGGTCAGATGAGACCATAATCGAGCTCTTTGGCATGAACTCGACTCTCCATGTTTGGAGGAGGAGGAATGTTGCCTATTACCCCAAGAACACCATCCCCACCGTCAAATATGGAGGTGGAAACATTATGCTTTGGGGGTATTTTTCTGCTAAGGGGACAGAACAACTGCACCACATCAAAGTGACGATGGGCCATCAAATCTTGGGTGAGAACCTCCTTCCCTCAGCCAGGGCATTGAAAATGGGTCGTGGATGGGTATTCCAGCATGACAATGACCCAAAACACAACCAAAGCAACAAAGGAGTGGCTTAAGAAGAAGCACATTAAGGTCCTGGAATGGCCTTAATCCCATAGAAAATCTGTGGAGGGAGCTGAAGGTTCGAGTTGCCAAGCGTCAAGAAACATCTGACCTCTGTGACTGCCAACAAGGGTTTTGCCACCAAGTACGAACTCGAAGGGGTCAAATACTTATTTCACTCATTGACATGCAAATTAATTTATAACTTTTTGACATGCGTTTTTCTGGATTTTTTTTTTGTTATTCTGTCTCTCACTATTTAAAATACATCTACCATTAAAATTATAGACTGATCATTTCTTTGTCAGTGGACAAATGTTCAAAATCAGCAGGGGATCAAGTACTCTCTCTCTCTGTATTGCCGTGTTCCCTCTAATCACTGTTATACTATATACCTTCCTTCCCTCTATCTCTCTATTGCCGTGTTCCCTCTAATCACTGTTATACTATATACCTTCCTTCCCTCTCTCTCTCTGTATTGCCGTGTTCCCTCTAATCACTGTTATACTATATACCTTCCTTCCCTCTATCTCTCTGTATTGCCGTGTTCCCTCTAATCACTGTTATACTATATACCTTCCTTCCCTCTATCTGTCTGTATTGCCGTGTTCCCTCTAATCACTGTTATACTATATACCTTCCTTCCCTCTATCTGTCTGTATTGCCGTGTTCCCTCTAATCACTGTTATACTATATACCTTCCTTCCCTCTATCTCTCTGTATTGCCGTGTTCCCTCTAATCACTGTTATACTATATACCTTCCTTCCCTCTATCTGTCTGTATTGCCGTGTTCCCTCTAATCACTGTTATACTATATACCTTCCTTCCCTCTATCTGTCTGTATTGCCGTGTTCCCTCTAATCACTGTTATACTATATACCTTCCTTCCCTCTCTCTCTCTGTATTGCCGTGTTCCCTCTAATCACTGTTATACTATATACCTTCCTTCCCTCTATCTGTCTGTATTGCCGTGTTCCCTCTAATCACTGTTATACTATATACCTTCCTTCCCTCTATCTCTCTGTATTGCCGTATTCCCTCTAATCACTGTTATACTATATACCTTCCTTCCCTCTATCTCTCTGTATTGCCGTGTTCCCTCTAATCACTGTTATACTATATACCTTCCTTCCCTCTATCTGTCTGTATTGCCGTGTTCCCTCTAATCACTGTTATACTATATACCTTCCTTCCCTCTATCTCTCTGTATTGCCGTATTCCCTCTAATCACTGTTATACTATATACCTTCCTTCCCTCTATCTGTCTGTATTGCCGTGTTCCCTCTAATCACTGTTATACTATATACCTTCCTTCCCTCTATCTGTCTGTATTGCCGTGTTCCCTCTAATCACTGTTATACTATATACCTTCCTTCCCTCTATCTGTCTGTATTGCCGTGTTCCCTCTAATCACTGTTATACTATATACCTTCCTTCCCTCTATCTCTCTGTATTGCCGTGTTCCCTCTAATCACTGTTATACTATATACCTTCCTTCCCTCTATCTCTCTGTATTGCCGTGTTCCCTCTAATCACTGTTATACTATATACCTTCCTTCCCTCTATCTGTCTGTATTGCTGTGTTCCCTCTAATCACTGTTATACTATATACCTTCCTTCCCTCTATCTGTCTGTATTGCCGTGTTCCCTCTAATCACTGTTATACTATATACCTTCCTTCCCTCTATCTGTCTGTATTGCCGTGTTCCCTCTAATCACTGTTATACTATATACCTTCCTTCCCTCTACCTCTCTGTATTGCCGTGTTCCCTCTAATCACTGTTATACTATATACCTTCCTTCCCTCTATCTGTCTGTATTGCCGTGTTCCCTCTAATCACTGTTATACTATATACCTTCCTTCCCTCTATCTCTCTGTATTGCCGTGTTCCCTCTAATCACTGTTATACTATATACCTTCCTTCCCTCTATCTGTCTGTATTGCCGTGTTCCCTCTAATCACTGTTATACTATATACCTTCCTTCCCTCTATCTCTCTGTATTGCCGTGTTCCCTCTAATCACTGTTATACTATATACCTTCCTTCCCTCTATCTCTCTGTATTGCCGTGTTCCCTCTAATCACTGTTATACTATATACCTTCCTTCCCTCTATCTCTCTGTATTGCTGTGTTCCCTCTAATCACTGTTATACTATATACCTTCCTTCCCTCTATCTGTCTGTATTGCCGTGTTCCCTCTAATCACTGTTATACTATATACCTTCCTTCCCTCTATCTCTCTGTATTGCCGTGTTCCCTCTAATCACTGTTATACTATATACCTTCCTTCCCTCTATCTCTCTGTATTGCTGTGTTCCCTCTAATCACTGTTATACTATATACCTTCCTTCCCTCTATCTGTCTGTATTGCCGTGTTCCCTCTAATCACTGTTATACTATATTCCTTCCTTCCCTCTATCTCTCTGTATTGCCGTGTTCCCTCTAATCACTGTTATACTATATACCTTCCTTCCCTCTATCTCTCTGTATTGCCGTGTTCCCTCTAATCACTGTTATACTATATACCTTCCTTCCCTCTATCTCTCTGTATTGCCGTGTTCCCTCTAATCACTGTTATACTATATACCTTCCTTCCCTCTATCTGTCTGTATTGCCGTGTTCCCTCTAATCACTGTTATACTATATACCTTCCTTCCCTCTATCTGTCTGTATTGCCGTGTTCCCTCTAATCACTGTTATACTATATACCTTCCTTCCCTCTATCTGTCTGTATTGCCGTGTTCCCTCTAATCACTGTTATACTATATACCTTCCTTCCCTCTATCTGTCTGTATTGCCGTGTTCCCTCTAATCACTGTTATACTATATACCTTCCTTCCCTCTACCTCTCTGTATTGCCGTGTTCCCTCTAATCACTGTTATACTATATACCTTCCTTCCCTCTATCTCTCTGTATTGCCGTGTTCCCTCTAATCACTGTTATACTATATACCTTCCTTCCCTCTATCTGTCTGTATTGCCGTGTTCCCTCTAATCACTGTTATACTATATACCTTCCTTCCCTCTATCTGTCTGTATTGCCGTGTTCCCTCTAATCACTGTTATACTATATACCTTCCTTCCCTCTACCTCTCTGTATTGCCGTGTTCCCTCTAATCACTGTTATACTATATACCTTCCTTCCCTCTATCTCTCTGTATTGCCGTGTTCCCTCTAATCACTGTTATACTATATACCTTCCTTCCCTCTATCTGTCTGTATTGCCGTGTTCCCTCTAATCACTGTTATACTATATACCTTCCTTCCCTCTATCTGTCTGTATTGCCGTGTTCCCTCTAATCACTGTTATACTATATACCTTCCTTCCCTCTATCTGTCTGTATTGCCGTGTTCCCTCTAATCACTGTTATACTATATACCTTCCTTCCCTCTATCTGTCTGTATTGCCGTGTTCCCTCTAATCACTGTTATACTATATACCTTCCTTCCCTCTATCTCTCTGTATTGCCGTGTTCCCTCTAATCACTGTTATACTATATACCTTTCTTCCCTCTATCTGTCTGTATTGCTGTGTTCCCTCTAATCACTGTTATACTATATACCTTCCTTCCCTCTATCTGTCTGTATTGCCGTGTTCCCTCTAATCACTGTTATACTATATACCTTCCTTCCCTCTCTCTCTCTTTATTGCCGTGTTCCCTCTAATCACTGTTATACTATATACCTTCCTTCCCTCTATCTCTCTGTATTGCCGTGTTCCCTCTAATCACTGTTATACTATATACCTTCCTTCCCTCTATCTCTCTGTATTGCCGTGTTCCCTCTAATCACTGTTATACTATATACCTTCCTTCCCTCTATCTGTCTGTATTGCCGTGTTCCCTCTAATCACTGTTATACTATATACCTTCCTTCCCTCTATCTCTCTGTATTGCCGTGTTCCCTCTAATCACTGTTATACTATATACCTTCCTTCCCTCTATCTCTCTGTATTGCCGTGTTCCCTCTAATCACTGTTATACTATATACCTTCCTTCCCTCTATCTGTCTGTATTGCTGTGTTCCCTCTAATCACTGTTATACTATATACCTTCCTTCCCTCTATCTGTCTGTATTGCCGTGTTCCCTCTAATCACTGTTATACTATATACCTTTCTTCCCTCTATCTGTCTGTATTGCTGTGTTCCCTCTAATCACTGTTATACTATATACCTTCCTTCCCTCTATCTGTCTGTATTGCCGTGTTCCCTCTAATCACTGTTATACTATATACCTTCCTTCCCTCTATCTGTCTGTATTGCCGTGTTCCCTCTAATCACTGTTATACTATATACCTTCCTTCCCTCTATCTCTCTGTATTGCCGTGTTCCCTCTAATCACTGTTATACTATATACCTTCCTTCCCTCTATCTGTCTGTATTGCCGTGTTCCCTCTAATCACTGTTATACTATATACCTTCCTTCCCTCTATCTCTCTGTATTGCCGTGTTCCCTCTGATCACTGTTATACTATATACCTTCCTTCCCTCTATCTGTCTGTATTGCCGTGTTCCCTCTAATCACTGTTATACTATATACCTTCCTTCCCTCTATCTCTCTGTATTGCCGTGTTCCCTCTAATCACTGTTATACTATATACCTTCCTTCCCTCTATCTGTCTGTATTGCCGTGTTCCCTCTAATCACTGTTATACTATATACCTTCCTTCCCTCTATCTGTCTGTATTGCCGTGTTCCCTCTAATCACTGTTATACTATATACCTTCCTTCCCTCTATCTGTCTGTATTGCCGTGTTCCCTCTAATCACTGTTATACTATATACCTTCCTTCCCTCTATCTCTCTGTATTGCCGTGTTCCCTCTAATCACTGTTATACTATATACCTTCCTTCCCTCTATCTGTCTGTATTGCCGTGTTCCCTCTAATCACTGTTATACTATATACCTTCCTTCCCTCTATCTGTCTGTATTGCCGTGTTCCCTCTAATCACTGTTATACTATATACCTTCCTTCCCTCTATCTGTCTGTATTGCCGTGTTCCCTCTAATCACTGTTATACTATATACCTTCCTTCCCTCTATCTCTCTGTATTGCCGTGTTCCCTCTAATCACTGTTATACTATATACCTTCCTTCCCTCTATCTCTCTGTATTGCCGTGTTCCCTCTAATCACTGTTATACTATATACCTTCCTTCCCTCTATCTGTCTGTATTGCCGTGTTCCCTCTAATCACTGTTATACTATATACCTTCCTTCCCTCTATCTCTCTGTATTGCCGTGTTCCCTCTTATCACTGTTATACTATATACCTTCCTTCCCTCTCTCTCTCTGTATTGCCGTGTTCCCTCTAATCACTGTTATACTATATACCTTCCTTCCCTCTATCTGTCTGTATTGCCGTGTTCCCTCTAATCACTGTTATACTATATACCTTCCTTCCCTCTATCTGTCTGTATTGCCGTGTTCCCTCTAATCACTGTTATACTATATACCTTCCTTCCCTCTATCTCTCTGTATTGCCGTGTTCCCTCTAATCACTGTTATACTATATACCTTCCTTCCCTCTATCTGTCTGTATTGCCGTGTTCCCTCTAATCACTGTTATACTATATACCTTCCTTCCCTCTATCTGTCTGTATTGCTGTGTTCCCTCTAATCACTGTTATACTATATACCTTCCTTCCCTCTATCTGTCTGTATTGCCGTGTTCCCTCTAATCACTGTTATACTATATACCTTCCTTCCCTCTATCTGTCTGTATTGCCGTGTTCCCTCTAATCACTGTTATACTATATACCTTCCTTCCCTCTATCTCTCTGTATTGCCGTGTTCCCTCTAATCACTGTTATACTATATACCTTCCTTCCCTCTATCTGTCTGTATTGCCGTGTTCCCTCTAATCACTGTTATACTATATACCTTCCTTCCCTCTATCTGTCTGTATTGCTGTGTTCCCTCTAATCACTGTTATACTATATACCTTCCTTCCCTCTATCTGTCTGTATTGCCGTGTTCCCTCTAATCACTGTTATACTATATACCTTCCTTCCCTCTATCTGTCTGTATTGCCGTGTTCCCTCTAATCACTGTTATACTATATACCTTCCTTCCCTCTATCTCTCTGTATTGCCGTGTTCCCTCTAATCACTGTTATACTATATACCTTCCTTCCCTCTATCTCTCTGTATTGCCGTGTTCCCTCTAATCACTGTTATACTATATACCTTCCTTCCCTCTATCTCTCTGTATTGCCATGTTCCCTCTAATCACTGTTATACTATATACCTTCCTTCCCTCTATCTCCCTGTATTGCCGTGTTCCCTGTAATCACTGTTATACTATATACCTTCCTTCCCTCTATCTCTCTGTATTGCCGTGTTCCCTCTAATCACTGTTATACTATATACCTTCCTTCCCTCTATCTCCCTGTATTGCCGTGTTCCCTCTAATCACTGTTATACTATATACCTTCCTTCCCTCTATCTCTCTGTATTGCCGTGTTCCCTCTAATCACTGTTATACTATATACCTTCCTTCCCTCTACCTCTCTGTATTGCCGTGTTCCCTCTAATCACTGTTATACTATATACCTTCCTTCCCTCTATCTGTCTGTATTGCCGTGTTCCCTCTAATCACTGTTATACTATATACCTTCCTTCCCTCTATCTGTCTGTATTGCCGTGTTCCCTCTAATCACTGTTATACTATATACCTTCCTTCCCTCTATCTGTCTTTATTGCCGTGTTCCCTCTAATCACTGTTATACTATATACCTTCCTTCCCTCTATCTGTCTGTATTGCCGTGTTCCCTCTAATCACTGTTATACTATATACCTTCCTTCCCTCTATCTGTCTGTATTGCCGTGTTCCCTCTAATCACTGTTATACTACATACCTTCCTTCCCTCTATCTGTCTGTATTGCCGTGTTCCCTCTAATCACTGTTATACTATATACCTTCCTTCCCTCTATCTGTCTGTATTGCCGTGTTCCCTCTAATCACTGTTATACTATATACCTTCCTTCCCTCTATCTCTCTGTATTGCCGTGTTCCCTCTAATCACTGTTATACTATATACCTTCCTTCCCTCTATCTGTCTGTATTGCCGTGTTCCCTCTAATCACTGTTATACTATATACCTTCCTTCCCTCTATCTCTCTGTATTGCCGTGTTCCCTCTAATCACTGTTATACTATATACCTTCCTTCCCTCTATCTGTCTGTATTGCCGTGTTCCCTCTAATCACTGTTATACTATATACCTTCCTTCCCTCTATCTCTCTGTATTGCCGTGTTCCCTCTAATCACTGTTATACTATATACCTTCCTTCCCTCTCTCTCTCTGTATTGCCGTGTTCCCTCTAATCACTGTTATACTATATACCTTCCTTCCCTCTATCTGTCTGTATTGCCGTGTTCCCTCTAATCACTGTTATACTATATACCTTCCTTCCCTCTCTCTCTCTCTCTGTATTGCCGTGTTCCCTCTAATCACTGTTATACTATATACCTTCCTTCCCTCTATCTCTCTGTATTGCCGTGTTCCCTCTAATCACTGTTATACTATATACCTTCCTTCCCTCTATCTGTCTGTATTGCCGTGTTCCCTCTAATCACTGTTATACTATATACCTTTCTTCCCTCTATCTGTCTGTATTGCTGTGTTCCCTCTAATCACTGTTATACTATATACCTTCCTTCCCTCTATCTGTCTGTATTGCCGTGTTCCCTCTAATCACTGTTATACTATATACCTTCCTTCCCTCTATCTGTCTGTATTGCCGTGTTCCCTCTAATCACTGTTATACTATATACCTTCCTTCCCTCTATCTGTCTGTATTGCCGTGTTCCCTCTAATCACTGTTATACTATATACCTTCCTTCCCTCTATCTCTCTGTATTGCCGTGTTCCCTCTAATCACTGTTATACTATATACCTTCCTTCCCTCTATCTCTCTGTATTGCCGTGTTCCCTCTAATCACTGTTATACTATATACCTTCCTTCCCTCTATCTCTCTGTATTGCCGTGTTCCCTCTAATCACTGTTATACTATATACCTTCCTTCCCTCTATCTGTCTGTATTGCCGTGTTCCCTCTAATCACTGTTATACTATATACCTTCCTTCCCTCTATCTCTCTGTATTGCCGTGTTCCCTCTAATCACTGTTATACTATATACCTTCCTTCCCTCTACCTCTCTGTATTGCCGTGTTCCCTCTAATCACTGTTATACTATATACCTTCCTTCCCTCTATCTGTCTGTATTGCCGTGTTCCCTCTAATCACTGTTATACTATATACCTTCCTTCCCTCTATCTCTCTGTATTGCCGTGTTCCCTCTAATCACTGTTATACTATATACCTTCCTTCCCTCTATCTCTCTGTATTGCCGTGTTCCCTCTAATCACTGTTATACTATATACCTTCCTTCCCTCTATCTGTCTGTATTGCCGTGTTCCCTCTAATCACTGTTATACTATATACCTTCCTTCCCTCTATCTCTCTGTATTGCCGTGTTCCCTCTAATCACTGTTATACTATATACCTTCCTTCCCCCTATCTCTCTGTATTGCCGTGTTCCCTCTAATCACTGTTATACTATATACCTTCCTTCCCTCTATCTCTCTGTATTGCCGTGTTCCCTCTAATCACTGTTATACTATATACCTTCCTTCCCTCTATCTGTCTGTATTGCCGTGTTCCCTCTAATCACTGTTATACTATATACCTTCCTTCCCTCTCTCTCTCTGTATTGCTGTGTTCCCTCTAATCACTGTTATACTATATACCTTCCTTCCCTCTCTCTCTCTGTATTGCCGTGTTCCCTCTAATCACTGTTATACTATATACCTTCCTTCCCTCTCTCTTTCTGTATTGCCGTGTTCCCTCTAATCACTGTTATACTATATACCTTCCTTCCCTCTATCTCCCTGTATTGCCGTGTTCCCTCTAATCACTGTTATACTATATACCTTCCTTCCCTCTATCTCTCTGTATTGCCGTGTTCCCTCTAATCACTGTTATACTATATACCTTCCTTCCCTCTACCTCTCTGTATTGCCGTGTTCCCTCTAATCACTGTTATACTATATACCTTCCTTCCCTCTATCTGTCTGTATTGCCGTGTTCCCTCTAATCACTGTTATACTATATACCTTCCTTCCCTCTATCTGTCTGTATTGCCGTGTTCCCTCTAATCACTGTTATACTATATACCTTCCTTCCCTCTATCTGTCTTTATTGCCGTGTTCCCTCTAATCACTGTTATACTATATACCTTCCTTCCCTCTATCTGTCTGTATTGCCGTGTTCCCTCTAATCACTGTTATACTATATACCTTCCTTCCCTCTATCTGTCTGTATTGCCGTGTTCCCTCTAATCACTGTTATACTATATACCTTCCTTCCCTCTATCTGTCTGTATTGCCGTGTTCCCTCTAATCACTGTTATACTATATACCTTCCTTCCCTCTATCTCTCTGTATTGCCGTGTTCCCTCTAATCACTGTTATACTATATACCTTCCTTCCCTCTATCTCTCTGTATTGCCGTGTTCCCTCTAATCACTGTTATACTATATACCTTCCTTCCCTCTATCTGTCTGTATTGCCGTGTTCCCTCTAATCACTGTTATACTATATACCTTCCTTCCCTCTATCTCTCTGTATTGCCGTGTTCCCTCTAATCACTGTTATACTATATACCTTCCTTCCCTCTATCTGTCTGTATTGCCGTGTTCCCTCTAATCACTGTTATACTATATACCTTCCTTCCCTCTATCTCTCTGTATTGCCGTGTTCCCTCTAATCACTGTTATACTATATACCTTCCTTCCCTCTATCTCTCTGTATTGCCGTGTTCCCTCTAATCACTGTTATACTATATACCTTCCTTCCCTCTATCTCTCTGTATTGCCGTGTTCCCTCTAATCACTGTTATACTATATACCTTCCTTCCCTCTATCTGTCTGTATTGCCGTGTTCCCTCTAATCACTGTTATACTATATACCTTCCTTCCCTCTATCTCTCTGTATTGCCGTGTTCCCTCTAATCACTGTTATACTATATACCTTCCTTCCCTCTACCTCTCTGTATTGCCGTGTTCCCTCTAATCACTGTTATACTATATACCTTCCTTCCCTCTATCTGTCTGTATTGCCGTGTTCCCTCTAATCACTGTTATACTATATACCTTCCTTCCCTCTATCTCTCTGTATTGCCGTGTTCCCTCTAATCACTGTTATACTATATACCTTCCTTCCCTCTATCTCTCTGTATTGCCGTGTTCCCTCTAATCACTGTTATACTATATACCTTCCTTCCCTCTATCTGTCTGTATTGCCGTGTTCCCTCTAATCACTGTTATACTATATACCTTCCTTCCCTCTATCTCTCTGTATTGCCGTGTTCCCTCTAATCACTGTTATACTATATACCTTCCTTCCCCCTATCTCTCTGTATTGCCGTGTTCCCTCTAATCACTGTTATACTATATACCTTCCTTCCCTCTATCTCTCTGTATTGCCGTGTTCCCTCTAATCACTGTTATACTATATACCTTCCTTCCCTCTATCTGTCTGTATTGCCGTGTTCCCTCTAATCACTGTTATACTATATACCTTCCTTCCCTCTCTCTCTCTGTATTGCTGTGTTCCCTCTAATCACTGTTATACTATATACCTTCCTTCCCTCTCTCTCTCTGTATTGCCGTGTTCCCTCTAATCACTGTTATACTATATACCTTCCTTCCCTCTCTCTTTCTGTATTGCCGTGTTCCCTCTAATCACTGTTATACTATATACCTTCCTTCCCTCTATCTCTCTGTATTGCCGTGTTCCCTCTAATCACTGTTATACTATATACCTTCCTTCCCTCTATCTGTCTGTATTGCCGTGTTCCCTCTAATCACTGTTATACTATATACCTTCCTTCCCTCTATCTCTCTGTATTGCCGTGTTCCCTCTAATCACTGTTATACTATATACCTTCCTTCCCTCTATCTGTCTGTATTGCCGTGTTCCCTCTAATCACTGTTATACTATATACCTTCCTTCCCTCTCTCTGTCTGTATTGCCGTGTTCCCTCTAATCACTGTTATACTATATACCTTCCTTCCCTCTATCTGTCTGTATTGCCGTGTTCCCTCTAATCACTGTTATACTATATACCTTCCTTCCCTCTATCTGTCTGTATTGCCGTGTTCCCTCTAATCACTGTTATACTATATACCTTCCTTCCCTCTATCTCTCTGTATTGCCGTGTTCCCTCTAATCACTGTTATACTATATACCTTCCTTCCCTCTATCTGTCTGTATTGCTGTGTTCCCTCTAATCACTGTTATACTATATACCTTCCTTCCCTCTATCTCTCTGTATTGCCGTGTTCCCTCTAATCACTGTTATACTATATACCTTCCTTCCCTCTATCTGTCTGTATTGCCGTGTTCCCTCTAATCACTGTTATACTATATACCTTCCTTCCCTCTATCTCTCTGTATTGCCGTGTTCCCTCTAATCACTGTTATACTATATACCTTCCTTCCCTCTATCTGTCTGTATTGCCGTGTTCCCTCTAATCACTGTTATACTATATACCTTCCTTCCCTCTACCTCTCTGTATTGCCGTGTTCCCTCTAATCACTGTTATACTATATACCTTCCTTCCCTCTATCTCTCTGTATTGCCGTGTTCCCTCTAATCACTGTTATACTATATACCTTCCTTCCCTCTATCTGTCTGTATTGCCGTGTTCCCTCTAATCACTGTTATACTATATACCTTCCTTCCCCCTATCTCTCTGTATTGCCGTGTTCCCTCTAATCACTGTTATACTATATACCTTCCTTCCCTCTATCTGTCTGTATTGCCGTGTTCCCTCTAATCACTGTTATACTATATACCTTCCTTCCCTCTATCTCTCTGTATTGCCGTGTTCCCTCTAATCACTGTTATACTATATACCTTCCTTCCCCCTATCTCTCTGTATTGCCGTGTTCCCTCTAATCACTGTTATACTATATACCTTCCTTCCCTCTATCTCTCTGTATTGCCGTGTTCCCTCTAATCACTGTTATACTATATACCTTCCTTCCCTCTATCTGTCTGTATTGCCGTGTTCCCTCTAATCACTGTTATACTATATACCTTCCTTCCCTCTCTCTCTCTGTATTGCTGTGTTCCCTCTAATCACTGTTATACTATATACCTTCCTTCCCTCTCTCTCTCTGTATTGCCGTGTTCCCTCTAATCACTGTTATACTATATACCTTCCTTCCCTCTCTCTTTCTGTATTGCCGTGTTCCCTCTAATCACTGTTATACTATATACCTTCCTTCCCTCTATCTCTCTGTATTGCCGTGTTCCCTCTAATCACTGTTATACTATATACCTTCCTTCCCTCTATCTCTCTGTATTGCCGTGTTCCCTCTAATCACTGTTATACTATATACCTTCCTTCCCTCTATCTCTCTGTATTGCCGTGTTCCCTCTAATCACTGTTATACTATATACCTTCCTTCCCTCTATCTGTCTGTATTGCCGTGTTCCCTCTAATCACTGTTATACTATATACCTTCCTTCCCTCTATCTCTCTGTATTGCCGTGTTCCCTCTAATCACTGTTATACTATATACCTTCCTTCCCTCTATCTGTCTGTATTGCCGTGTTCCCTCTAATCACTGTTATACTATATACCTTCCTTCCCTCTATCTGTCTGTATTGCTGTGTTCCCTCTAATCACTGTTATACTATATACCTTCCTTCCCTCTATCTCTCTGTATTGCCGTGTTCCCTCTAATCACTGTTATACTATATACCTTCCTTCCCTCTATCTGTCTGTATTGCCGTGTTCCCTCTAATCACTGTTATACTATATACCTTCCTTCCCTCTATCTCTCTGTATTGCCGTGTTCCCTCTAATCACTGTTATACTATATACCTTCCTTCCCTCTATCTGTCTGTATTGCCGTGTTCCCTCTAATCACTGTTATACTATATACCTTCCTTCCCTCTATCTGTCTGTATTGCCGTGTTCCCTCTAATCACTGTTATACTATATACCTTCCTTCCCTCTACCTCTCTGTATTGCCGTGTTCCCTCTAATCACTGTTATACTATATACCTTCCTTCCCTCTATCTGTCTGTATTGCCGTGTTCCCTCTAATCACTGTTATACTATATACCTTCCTTCCCTCTATCTCCCTGTATTGCCGTGTTCCCTCTAATCACTGTTATACTATGCGTTCTATCATTCCAGGTCACTCCTATGGAAGGCCCTGATCTGTTTGCCTTCTACAAGCCCAGTGACTGTCACACAGAAACTCCTTACCTCAATGTGGATGGACTACCTGCGCTCACTGCTCTCCCCCGTTCCAGGCCTCCACGGTGCTCTTTTGATATGGTTTACAAGCTGGGAGAATGGGCATCCTAGCTGCTATCACTGGATCACAGAGCTAGCACTCATAGCGACATTGTAACCTTACTCTAGACTTTTCAATTAAAGATTATTTAACCTGCATCATAGCGTGTACATTGCACGGCATCGTGTACATTAACATGGATTGCTATAGCTGGGCAGTATCGTGTAACGTGTACAATGTGATAGAATGCTATAGCTGGGCAGTAACGTGTACAATGTCATGGGATGCTATAGCTGGGCGGTAACGTGTACAATGTCATGGGATGCTATAGCTGGGCAGTAACGTGTACAATGTCATGGGATGCTATAGCTGGGCGGTAACGTGTACAATGTCATGGGATGCTATAGCTGGGCGGTAACGTGTACAATGTCATGGGATGCTATAGCTGGGCAGTAACGTGTACAATGTCATGGGATGCTATAGCTGGGCAGTAACGTGTACAATGTCATGGGATGCTATAGCTGGGCGGTAACGTGTACCATGTCATGGGATGCTATAGCTGGGCAGTAACGTGTACAATGTCATGGGATGCTATAGCTGGGCAGTAACGTGTACAATGTCATGGGATGCTATAGCTGGGCAGTAACGTGTACAATGTCATGGGATGCTATAGCTGGGCAGTAACGTGTACAATGTCATGGGATGCTATAGCTGGGCGGTAACGTGTACAATGTCATGGGATGCTAAAGCTTGGCAGTAACGTGTACAATGTCATGGGATGCTATAGCTGGGCAGTAACGTGTACAATGTCATGGGATGCTATAGCTGGGCAGTAACGTGTACAATGTCATGGGATGCTATAGCTGGGCAGTAACGTGTACAATGTCATGGGATGCTATAGCTGGGCAGTAACGTGTACAATGTCATGGGATGCTAAAGCTTGGCAGTAACGTGTACAATGTCATGGGATGCTATAGCTGGGCGGTAACGTGTACAATGTCATGGGATGCTATAGCTGGGCAGTAACGTGTACAATGTCATGGGATGCTATAGCTGGGCGGTAACGTGTACAATGTCATGGGATGCTATAGCTGGGCAGTAACGTGTACAATGTCATGGGATGCTATAGCTGGGCAGTAACGTGTACAATGTCATGGGATGCTATAGCTGGGCAGTAACGTGTACAATGTCATGGGATGCTATAGCTGGGCAGTAACGTGTACAATGTCATGGGATGCTATAGCTGGGCAGTAACGTGTACAATGTCATGGGATGCTATAGCTGGGCAGTAACGTGTACAATGTCATGGGATGCTATAGCTGGGCAGTAACGTGTACAATGTCATGGGATGCTATAGCTGGGCAGTAACGTGTACAATGTCATGGGATGCTATAGCTGGGCAGTAACGTGTACAATGTCATGGGATGCTATAGCTGGGCAGTAACGTGTACAATGTCATGGGATGCTAAAGCTGGGCAGTAACGTGTACAATGTCATGGGATGCTAAAGCTGGGCAGTAACGTGTACAATGTCATGGGATGCTATAGCTGGGCAGTAACGTGTACAATGTCATGGGATGCTATAGCTGGGCAGTAACGTGTACAATGTCATGGGATGCTATAGCTGGGCAGTAACGTGTACAATGTCATGGGATGCTATAGCTGGGCAGTAACGTGTACAATGTCATGGGATGCTAAAGCTGGGCAGTAACGTGTACAATGTCATGGGATGCTAAAGCTGGGCAGTAACGTGTACAATGTCATGGGATGCTAAAGCTGGGCAGTAACGTGTACAATGTCATGGGATGCTATAGCTGGGCAGTAACGTGTACAATGTCATGGGATGCTAAAGCTTGGCAGTAACGTGTACAATGTCATGGGATGCTATAGCTGGGCAGTAACGTGTACAATGTGATAGAATGCTATAGCTGGGCAGTAACGTGTACAATGTCATGGGATGCTATAGCTGGGCAGTAACGTGTACAATGTCATGGGATGCTATAGCTGGGCAGTAACGTGTACAATGTCATGGGATGCTATAGCTGGGCAGTAACGTGTACAATGTCATGGGATGCTATAGCTGGGCAGTAACGTGTACAATGTCATGGGATGCTATAGCTGGGCAGTAACGTGTACAATGTCATGGGATGCTATAGCTGGGCAGTAACGTGTACAATGTCATGGGATGCTAAAGCTGGGCAGTAACGTGTACAATGTCATGGGATGCTATAGCTGGGCAGTAACGTGTACAATGTCATGGGATGCTATAGCTGGGCAGTAACGTGTACAATGTCATGGGATGCTATAGCTGGGCAGTAACGTGTACAATGTCATGGGATGCTATAGCTGGGCGGTAACGTGCACAATGTCAAAGAATTCGCGGTAGGGTCATTCTTACAGCTGTAGCAGGATTTCTGGTTTGGGACCAGTGAATCACCTCCGTCCTCGCATCACGCACACATGAAGTCCTGGGGTGTGACTTACTGGTTACTGACTGTCATACGAATTTAACCCAATTGTGAGAATGATTAACTGAAAATATTACTTTTGGGATGAAATTATGAGTTTTATTTTTTTTATTTTTTTATTTATTCATTTTATAAGACACCTGTTTAATTGTGGCATAAGAGATCTGTAAAAGCTATTTTATTGCAAAAAAATAAAACAAAATATATATATCCTTATTTGCGTAGGTTTAGATTATTAAAGGGACACTCCAGGCTCCCACACACGTTAGATGCACTGTGTAGGTTAGGTTACAGTTGGTTATACTGGGGGGGGGGGGTTAAATTATTAAAGGGACACTCCAGGCTCTCACACACGTTGGAAGCACTGTGTAGGTTAGGTTACAGTTATACTGGGTGGGTTTATATTATTAAAGGGACACTCCAGGCTCCCACACATGTTGGGTGCACTGTGTAGGTTAGGCTACAGTTAGTTATACTGGGTGGGTTTATATTATTAAAGGGACACTCCAGGCTCCCACACACGTTAGGTGCACTGTGTAGGTTAGGTTACAGTTAGTTATCCTGGGTGGGTTTATATTATTAAAGGGACACTCCAGGCTCCCACACATGTTAGGTGCACTGTGTAGGTTAGGCTACAGTTAGTTATACTGGGTGGGTTTATATTATTAAAGGGACACTCCAGGCTCCCAGACACGTTAGGTGCACTGTGTAGGTTAGGTTACAGTTGGTTATACTGGGTGAGTTTATATTATTAAAGGGACACTCCAGGCTCCCACACACGTTAGATGCACTGTTTAGGTTAGGTTACAGTTAGTTATACTGGGTGGGTTTATATTATTAAAGGGACACTCCAGGCTCTCACACACGTTAGATGCACTGTGTAGGTTAGGTTACAGTTAGTTATACTGGGTGGGTTTATATTATTAAAGGGACAGTCCGGCTCCCACACACGTTAGGTGCACTGTGTAGGTTAGGTTACAGTTAGTTATACTGGGTGGGTTTATATTATTAAAGGGACACTCCAGGCTCTCACACTCGTTAGGTGCACTGTGTAGGTTAGGTTACAGTTAGTTATACTGGGTGGGTTTATATAATTAAAGGAACACTCCATGCTCTCACACACGTTAGATGCACTGTGTAGGTTAGGTTACAGTTATACTGGGTGGGATTATATTATTAAAGGAACACTCCAGGCTCCCACATACGTTGGGTGCACTGTGTAGGTTAGGTTACAGTTGGTTATACTGGGTGGGTGTAACGGACCGTTTCAGCATATGAGGGGTTAAAATCCGTTTAGGCGATAATCCCCTTTTCTCAGAAAGGCACAGCTACTGCAGAACATCAGAACTCACGAACTGGATATAGGTGAATAAGGTAGCACTCCAGCTTGGAACCTCTCAAATAGCTGGTAGCAGATGAATAGGAAAAGCAGACATCGGCTTACACTCCTAGCAGTCAAATCTCCAACAGCATACAGTGAATCCCCCCAAGAACGAGACAAGGCTCCGTGTTGAAGGTCAAGCAGTGGTCTTGATGTGGGATTATTTAAAAAAACCTTATTGTATTTGTATTCAATTATTGCACTAACTCCATTTTAACTTTATACTGTGACAATCCTCCATTTTGTCCCCCTAACCTGACTTCTTCAATCCTCCATTTTGTCCTCATAACCTAACTTGTTCATTTTAAAATCACCTTACATGACAGAATTTCCCAGCACATCTAATACAATAGAACAAAGACTGTATTTTCTATAAAGATATGATTAACACAGGAATTGCTGACTTTTCCTTAGATTTGCAACAAAGTATAATTTGAAGGCCATGCGAACACAGTAGTAATGAAATGTTCTATTCATAAGAGACCTTGCACCTGGCCACGAGGCCTGAGATCACCGACCGTGTAAAATGACGCTCAAGACCCCTTGTCCCCCACCCGTGTCCAGAACAATCCCACCTCTTGGTGGGTGGACACGGGATTAACCACTTAGTCTTTTGAGCCAATTAATAATATTGATAGGTGGACACTAATCCCGACACTTGACAATTAATCCAATTAATGATGTTTATTTACTGATATTCTAATAAGCAATGATGACGTAAAATGTCTCTTAAAAGGACCTGCGTGTCCGCTTTTTAATCACTTGCCAATAAATTTTCTCGAAGTTATTTTAACCTGAACCTTGTGTGTCAGACTTAATTACTTCAGCGTATATACGCAATTTATTTTATTGATTTGGACAGGAACAGATAGACATTTAAACATTTTGGTTTACTGCAAAAAGTACCATAACAACTTGGCTGCCCAACGTGGGGCATCGGGCTATGTCCGGCCGGTGAGCCGTCCTAAGGAAGACAAGGGTGGACGGAGGAATCCAGGGGGAAGGAAGGGAGATTGATCACCTCCAGATACACGGTAGAGACTTCTGCAGAGCCACCGGTACGTTCCGGCCCCTTTGATTGACCCGTCCACGTGTCTGTGACTGCTTCCCGGGAGGACATCAAAGACAGGTAATATCTTGCCCGGTGTCTCGTTACTCATTTGTTTACCTGCATTTTAGTCTATCTGTTGCCTGGGTGTGTTTGAATTGTGTTTGAATTGTTTGCCTGTTTCCCCATTTTGAGATAAAGGGGGGGTGGACCTGCAGGGGATTTGCCTGGGGTTCTGTCTTGCTTGTTTTCCCCTTTTTGGGATAAAGGGGGGTGGACCTGAGGGGATTTGCCTGGGTCTTCTGTTTTGTCTGTTTATCTGTTTGTATTTTACCTCTTTTGGGATAAAGGGGGGTGGACCTGAGGGGATTTGCCTGGGTCTTCTGTTGCCTGTTTTACCCCTTTTAGGAACCACGGTGCTGTGGTTGTAGGGAAAAAGGGGGGTTGACCTGTGGATGTGTTCCTGGGGGTCATCTTTTCCTGTTTAACTCTTTTAGGAGCCTCGTGGCTGGGGCTGTAGGGAAAAAGAGGTGTGTTGGATCTGTGGAGATTGTGTAGACTCATAGTTTCCTGGGGATCCTTCTTGTGTCACTTTGATAGCCTTGCTAGCTTCTCTGTGCACGTTACTCTGCTTGCAGAGTGGTGGTACCCTCCAGCTTTGAGCGCTGAGCTGGAGCTATTCCAATTTTTATTTTGTGGTGTGTGAATTCGGGCAGGCATTGCTGTCTTCATCACCACGGAGTAGTGGGACTTATAAAGTGGGTTTTTATAGGGGCACTACAAGGGTGAGGGTAGCGCAGACACCATTAGTGGGCTGCTGTGACGAGGGAGGCATATGGATTTCGGACCGGTGTTAGCTGTTATCCTTGGCCGTTGGTAGTAAGATACTACGGGATTGAGGGAGGTGACTTTGGAGTAAGCACACGAGTAAAGGAAAGGAATTACTGTTGATTTTATTTGAACTGTGATGCATGCACTGTATTTCAACTGTATTGTTGTCTTGGTTGTTTAATGAGGAGTCTCATGTACTCCTGTGTCTGTCTCTAAGGATTTTTCCTTGCCTTTCATCTTTTCTACACTTTCTATATTATTATACTATCCACTCCCATTCCTCTTAAAAGAGAAGTGATTGGTCACACACTTCTCACCTCGCTCCAATCCGTGTCTACCACCCCGGGTAGGCGGATTCAGTGACTAGTCTACGTTTTGGGAAGACGCACCTGAGAAAGTCCCACGATTCTCGGGTGGCAGTCGAGCATTGTAGACGTTCTTGTTCAAATTTCCCTCTCTCTCTCTATATCTAGGACGCTGGTATAGGGGTAAAGGGACTATGGGACAGGATTTAGATAAGCCCAGCAAGGGCTGGTTAGCATGTGATTTGGTAGAGAACAGAGAGGGTGAAGAGATGGTTAAAGGTGTTGAAAAGATTGCAAAAGTATGTAAAATTGCTGTACCGACATGTGGGAGATTGCAACCAGAAAGTTGGCGCAAGTTACTAGCAGAAATGAAAGGCAAGCTTACAGATAATGGTTTATTAAAGACTGCTGAAGCATGGTACAGAGTAGCGAAGGCTATTCAGTTAGAAGGTTGGGTTGAGGAAGAAGTAAATCACAAAGGTGTAAAATTGTTTGTGTATCATAAAAATTGTGTTGCTGGGGTTTACCCTCAGCCAGCGCCCCAAAATGGCGCCCAGGGGATGTCCGTCCCCAAGGTTCAGTCAGCCATAGGTGATAGCCAGCTGACTATGTTCCCCACTCCCGATCCTCCCGAATCCCATCCCATCACCTCCCCTGTCTGCCCGGTCCTGAATTCTGATGGATCTTTCTTTACCCCTTCCCTTTCTCTAACGGTCCCATCATCCTCAGCCATCCCCACGCTTCCTTCCATGCCTAATCCTAACATCTCATCTGCCGCCTCCTCCCTGCAATCCCTCTCTATGGTTAATCCCCTTCCATCAGCACCCGTCCAGCTAACTACCCCTCCCTCCCATGCTACGACTCCTCTTTCTGCATCCATCCCTACTAATCCTGTCCTGTCTCCTCCGATAACCAGCTCCGCCCCAGTCCAATATCCTACCTCCTTAACCGTACCTGCCCACCCTACTCTTTTGCCCTCCCCTGCCTGGCCCTACCCCTTCCCATATCCCATGGCCCTGCCCTACCCCGGTTACCCTCCCTTTCCCCAAGCCACTCCCCAGGTTCCGGTCATGCCCAGTCCGGCCCAATCTACCCCGGAAGTGCCCATATCAAATATGGCCGCCGCTCCTTCCCTTAATCCTGAAGCAACTCCTTTCCCCGCCTCCAATATGGCGGCTCCCAGTTCAGCCCTGATGCCAGTAATTCCCGGCGACTACCTGTCCCCAGGTTACGACTCGCTAGCCACCCCTGCATCTGGGGCTCATTCCCAGCCACCGACCCTTTCACCTCACGCGGGACCTGCACCGCGTAGAAGAGTCAATATCATAGAATTCGATGATGACGAGATGGACAGGGTGTCCCATGTCTCATCGGAACTTGCTGCGGGAGCCCCATCTCATCGTTCTATCGATGATCCCTTCGGCCACAAGGGTCGGGGAGAACAGGCCCCTCCTAAATATGTAGCTTTTAACCCCACTCAAGCTAGTGCTCTGATGAAATCACTCCCGGACCCAGAAAAGCAGCCCATGCCCTTCTACCGAGGGATAGTTCAAATTCAAAAGACTTATTCAGCCGCATGGCGTGATCTATTGAGCATTTGTGCTATTAAAGCAGGGGATGCATATTGGCCAAGTATGGCCCGACACCTCAGTACAGATCAGCTCAACAGTGATGTTGATTACCCCTCTGGAGTAACTTTTTGCACCCAATTAAAAGAATGGGCTAAGGACAAACTTGCAGATCAGGCTGCTGGCCTTACTGATGTTATTCAAGATAAAGGAGAATCAGTGGAAAGGTTTCATGCAAGACTGTATCAAATGTTTACAGATTTGGGGTTTGATCTTACTGACAAAATTCATTCACAAATGCTGTCAGGTGCGTTTGTCCAAGGTGTTAAGGACTCTATACGCAAGGGAATCATTGCTGCACGCCCTGAATATAAGGTTGTTCCCCTGGATACCCTACTTTTAGTTGCTAGGGGCTTAGAATCTGCCCAGACCCCCAGAAGGCCAAGCTCTGCCCCTCTTATGGTATCACGCAGTACCCCTGTCCCCAGGGGCACCAGACCAGAGGATGGTTTCTGCTTTAATTGTAAAGCCAAGGGACATTTTAAAAGTGACTGTCCAGAACCCAAGAGAGAGCCAAGAAAGCCATCCAGGCCTGCCCCGGCCCCTAAGGCCGAAAAAGAGGTTCCGATAATTGAGGAACCCGATGATTAGGAAATTGGCAAGCCTGTGTCTGTAACCCCTGTAATGGCAGTGTCTACAGGGGATAAAGGGGGGCCACTTGCCACAGTGACTTTGCCCATTGAAGGCCACCCTACCACCTTTCTAGTTGACACAGGTGCAGCCCGTAGTGTTCTCCGTGAACAAGACCTGCCAGATCCATCCTTTCTGTCAAATATTGATGTCTCTTGTGTCGGAGTGGATGGCCAGCCAAGACATAGCCCTTTAACAACTCCACTCCGAGTTGGCTCCAGCCTGCTAGCTCGCTTTGTGGTATCCTCCACATGCCCAATTAACCTGTTAGGTGCTGATGTTCTCTCACGCCTGCAAGCATCCATTACCTTCACCCCGGATGGGCAGGTAGAAATGTCCACACCTCTATCTGAATCAGACATCTCAGCCTTGTGCTCCTTGCCTCTAATGCTGCATTTAGAAAAGCCCCGTGAGAAAGCAGCAGAATTAAGGTCCAATTTCCCAGAGGCATTAAAAACACAGGTGCCCGCCAAGTTATGGTCCTCAGGCCCAGAGGACATAGGTCACCTAAATGTTCCCCCTGTGGTGGTAAAGCTTATTCCAGGGGCTAAATTACCAAGAAAACCACAATATCCATTAAAACCAGCACAGGCTGCTGCCATTTCTACCCACATCAAGGCACTCTTGGAGAAGGGTGCCCTAGTGAAATGCAAATCTGAATGCAACACCCCATTATTCCCTGTGAAAAAGAAAACTCCAAAAGGTGAGCCAGAGAAGTACAGGATGGTTCAGGATCTCCGTGCTGTTAATGAAGCTACCGTCCTGGACACCCCTCTTGTACCAAATCCCCATACTCTGCTCTCTGGAGTCCCACCATCTGCAAAATTTTTCACAGTCATTGACCTAGCAAATGCCTTTTTCAGTGTTCCACTGGACCCATCCTGCCAATACCTGTTTGCTTTCACCCATGAGATGCAACAGTATACCTGGACTGTCATGCCCCAAGGGGCACAAAATTCACCAAGTCAATTTGCAAAGGCCATGGCCACCATCCTTGACCCATGGCAAGCCGAGCACCCAGAAGTTGTTCTGCTTCAGTATGTGGATGATTTGCTGCTCTGTGGAGATGATATACCCACTACTGAAAAGTGCTCAATTAGCCTGCTTTGTTATTTGGCAGAACAAGGATGCAAAGCTTCACTCATCAAGCTACAGTTCTGCCAACCCTCAGTAATTTTCCTTGGACATTGCCTATCTCAAGGTACCAGACATCTTACCCGGGACCGGGTAAGAGCCGTACTGGATATTCCAACTCCAAGAACTTCAAAATCTCTCCATGCCTTCCTAGGCCTCATTTCCTACTGCAGAGCATGGATCCCAGAAGCCTCCCTGCTCATGCAACCCCTCTATGACGCACTTAAGTCTGACCCTTTCTGTTTAACTAATGAAGCTCTGGACAATTTCAATGCTCTCAAGCGTGCCATTGCTTCTGCTCCTGCCTTGGGCCTACCTGATTACTCCAAACCTTTCAAATTATTTGTCTCTGAAAGACAAGGCCACGCAACAGGAGTTCTCACCCAAACTAATGACTTAAGAGGCCGCCAGAGGCCTATTGGATATTTCTCATGTCAACTGGACATTGTGGCCAGAGGGACTCCTTCCTGTCTCAGGGCTGTTTTTGCTGCAAGAGAGCTCATAGAAAGAACCTCAGACCTGGTCCTTGGCCACCCCCTGGTTGTTTTGGCCCCTCATGACATTTCTGCCATCATCAACCAAGTCCAGCTCAAGCACGTGTCTCCAGCCAGACACCTACGCCTCCAGTGCCATCTTCTTCTACCTGACAACATTTCCATCCAAAGATGTCAAGTTCTTAACCCATCCACTCTTCTTCCACTCCCTGAGGGGGGTATCTATTATGGATTTATCACAGATGAAACCTACATTTACCTGCTTTGTGGATGTATCAAGAAAGTCATGCATCCACATTTGACATTTTATGAAGGTGAAAAGCCTCTCTGTGAAGGCCCAGATCACGCCTTCTGTACCATGTGGTACAAACCAGACATTACTCCCGAGCCTTGCTATGAAGATGAGCTCTACCATTGGACTGATGTTAAGCTCACTGCTCAAGATTTCTATTGTGACTCTGAAGGCAATAGCATGGTCTTGGTCCAACTACCTCAACAACTTAACTACCTCTACCGCCATTGGGATACTGCTATCCCACATATTCCTGTTACCAAATTGAAGACAAAGTCATGGAATGATCTTGGGCCCATGGCAAAGTTATGGGCCACCATGGATGAAGAACAGCTACAGGAAAATGGTATTGTCAAATACCCAACAACTGACCTTCTGGAAGCATGGCCACGCCACTTCCTAGAAAAAGAATTTCAAGATCTGGTCATAGTGAATGATTATGACCCCGAAACACCTCATGACTGTTTTGAACAGATGAAAATGGAGACAGTGCACCTACCAACCGTGCACGAGAATCCATTACCAGATCCGGATTTTACCCTGTTTGTGGACGGTTCAAGATATGCTGATGAAGAAGGAAGATACCATACAGGATATGCCGTAACCACAACAGATGAAGTTATCAAATCATCATCCTTACCACCAGCAATGTCTGCGCAAGAAGCTGAATTACAGGCTCTGACTTCAGCATGCAAAATTTCCGAAGGAAAACGTGCCAATATCTATACAGATTCAAGATATGCTCTAGGCGTGGCACATGACTTCGGCCTAATCTGGAAGACAAGAGGATTTCTTACCACCGCCGGTACGCCAGTCAAGCATAGTACTGCAATCAAGGAGCTAATGGATGCCCTCCTACTCCCTAAAGAAGTGGCCGTCTTGAAGGTAAAGGCCCATGGGAAGTTGGATACAGATGAAGCAATGGGCAACCATTTGGCTGATCAGGCTGCTAAGCTAGCAGCCAGGGATTTGCAGGAAGTGGATGAAGACGTGTCCGGACAAGAAGAAGAAGAAGAAGTCCCTATTTTTGCTCTGCAAACTCTTCCTACTGATTTGCGAATTTTGCGAGAACAGCAAGCTGCAGTCACTCCTGAAGAAATCCAGAAATGGAAAAAGAAAGGAGCTGTCCAAAAGGACGGAGTATATTACAACAACTTCAAATTCTGTCTCCCCAAAAATTTATATCCAGCAGTTGTCCAATGGGCACATGGGCCTGCACACTTGTCAAAGGAATTAATGGCCGCCCTCATACAGAAGTATTATGAAGCACCCGGAATCACAACATTGATCAGCAGCTTCTGTAAGGCCTGTGTCATTTGTGCAAAATGCAATCCAGGAAGACCAATCAAGGTGCCTGCAAAACACCTGGCAAAGCCCATGTACCCCTTCCAGCGAATTCAAATTGACCACATCCAGATGCCCAAGAGTGGGCCCCATGAATATGCACTAGTCATAGTGGACATGTTCTCAGGATGGCCAGAGGCCTACCCAGTGGCCAATATCACTGCGAAAACAACCGCAAGACGCCTACTTACAGAGATAGTATGTAGGTTCGGACTCCCAGAAGTCATTGAAAGTGATCAAGGCCCAGCCTTTACAGCAACAGTGACTAAAGAAATTTGGACTGCTCTAGGGGTGACCTTAGCCTTCCACACCCCTTACCACCCACAAAGTAGTGGTAAAGTAGAGCGCATGAATGGCACTCTAAAGGCCAGAATGTTAAAAATGTCACAAGAAACAAAGATGCCCTGGCCAGAAAGCCTGTCAATAGCTTTATTTAGTGTTAGGCACACACCTAGAGGGAAGCATTCACTGTCCCCATATGAGATTCTATTTGGGACAGCACCCAGACTAGGTTGTTATTATCCGCAGCAGTTACAGCTCCAATCAGATGTTTTAGTAGATTATGTAACTGAACTTGCAAGTGCCTTAAACAAAATACATGCCCAAGTTTTCTCTTCAATTCCAGATCCCGAATTGGATACAGGTGCCCATAACCTGCTCCCCGGAGATTGGGTTCTGGTCAAGAAGTTTGTGCGGAAAAATACCCTGGAACCAAGATTTGACGGTCCATTCCAAGTTCTCCTGATTACCGCAACTTCCGTCAAACTGGCCGGTAGGCCAAATTGGATCCACGCTTCCCACTGCAAGAAATCTCCTGCCCCAGAGGAAGCAGATACCGCACAAGCATGTACCTCTGGCACATCTTCTCCTTAATCAGCCTCATAAAGGCCCAACAAGTAGCCATCACCAAAGATATTAGTGGGTATACCTTCTGGTACAATTCATCATGCACCCATGTGGCTACTTACACCTTTGACTATTGTGATATTGTAGAATGCCCGTTCCCCACATCACAAATCCAGAGTATTTACAGAGATATCCCTCATTCAAAAGATCCATATGTTTGTGTAGTTGACAAGCAATGGGGGCACAATTGTAATCATTGGGGGGCGGCGGGATGGAATGCCGGGCCTGCCTGGGGTTACAAGCCAAAAAGTGCCTTATCTAAAGTAGATGATCAAGGTAGATCCCTTCTCCAGAGAATGACTTTGAGAAAGCCTGGGGGGGGTACACCAATGAAATTAATCCTTAACATTGAGCATCCAAGCCCAACGGATGCAGACCAGTATGTGATGGGAATGTATTGGAAAAAGGGTTCCTACCGTAAATTAGGGCATTTCTTCTTAAAAGATATGTGCAACTCTTCTGAGTGGCAAGGGGCCACCCATATGGTCCCTAACCCATTAAAACCTCACATCCAGACCTTTCAAGACATGATGGCCATTGCTAACCCCACCTTTGAAGATACCATGGCCGCTGAAACAGGTTTTAATGATGTAAATTTATGGTTAGAATGGATGAAATATAATGCTAATAAGCATAATAAGACTGCATGCTATGTGTGTGGTGGTGCCCGGCCTCACCTGGGTACTGTACCTCTAATCCTGCCAGTAGATATAGAGGAATGTGTTTTAAGCCTTTTTGCCTATCACTATGATTTTAACAGGTCCATATGTATTGCATGGACAAAGGAGTATCCTCTCCTAACCAAGGATGTCAAACCCCCAGATGGTATTACCGTGTATAAAGGTAATTACACTTGTTATGCTAATTATGATGGAATTGGTAAATTCTTGGGTAACTTCTCTAAGGGGTATTGTGCTACCTACAGGAGTGTCTCTATGAACTTGTTGCAGTTTCACACCAGGTCATTAGGGGATATCTACTGGTTGTGTGGGGATTTACAGCTAAGATCCAGAATGGACAAGGAATGGTGGGGGGAGTGTACTTTGGCTAAAGCTATTATGCCTATACATATCATCTCTGACACACACCTCGTCACCCATGAGTCCAGGCACACTAAGGTTAAGCGTGACGCCCCAGTAAAAGGAAGTTTTGATCCTCATGTTTATATTGATGCCATTGGGGTGCCTAGGGGGGTGCCCAATGAATTTAAAGCGAGAGATGAAGTTGCTGCAGGATTTGAATCACTTTTTGCCATAGTTACCACAAACAAGAATTTAAATTGGATAAACTACATTTATTATAATCAACAGCGTTTTGTTAATTATACCAGAGACGCCCTCCAGGGATTGGCCGAACAATTGCAGGCCACATCCCAAATGGCTTTCCAGAATAGAATGGCCCTAGATATGATCTTAGCCGAAAAAGGAGGGGTTTGTAAAATTTTGCCCGACACCTTGACATGTTGTACCTATATCCCAGAAAACACAGGCCCTAATGGTAAAGTTACATTAGCCATAGAAAAATTAAATGACCTGTCTATAGAGTTGAAAAGGAATTCTGGGATACAAGATCCCTGGGAAAGATGGTTTGGCTGGATGACGGGATGGCAAAAGGCTTTAATGCATATTGGTATGGCTATACTAATTTTTCTTTTTCTCTTTGCTCTTCTCTTTTGTTGTATTCTCCCATGTCTGAGAAAATCCCTCCTGAAGACTGTTGACCAAGCGGCACCCACTTTCGCCCATCTTGAAGTTGATGGCCAAGATTTCCAAGACATCAACTCACCCTGTCTGCCGCTGCAAACAATCCCTTTTGTTGATAAAGTGCAGGAATTCTAGGAAGGGACTAGCTCAGGGACAGCATCTGTCAGTGAATGGTAAAGGCCCCATGTGGAGAAGTGGTGGGTTAGCTGCCATGGGATACCCTTGGGTGTGAAGTGTTCGAGAGCCATACTGACGGATGAGTTAGCCTATTAGGGTCAGATCTAGGGACAGCCTTGCACTTTGCATTAACACCTAGCTAGCGGCCACGGGGTTTCTGTGCCTTTGGGTTAACACGTCTTCCTGGTACTAACTTAATAAAGTTTTATCTCTTAGAATCTAACATTTCATAGGGGGGACTGATGTGGGATTATTTAAAAAAACCTTATTGTATTTGTATTCAATTATTGCACTAACTCCATTTTAACTTTATACTGTGACAATCCTCCATTTTGTCCCCCTAACCTGACTTCTTCAATCCTCCATTTTGTCCTCATAACCTAACTTGTTCATTTTAAAATCACCTTACATGACAGAATTTCCCAGCACATCTAATACAATAGAACAAAGACTGTATTTTCTATAAAGATATGATTAACACAGGAATTGCTGACTTTTCCTTAGATTTGCAACAAAGTATAATTTGAAGGCCATGCGAACACAGTAGTAATGAAATGTTCTATTCATAAGAGACCTTGCACCTGGCCACGAGGCCTGAGATCACCGACCGTGTAAAATGACGCTCAAGACCCCTTGTCCCCCACCCGTGTCCAGAACAATCCCACCTCTTGGTGGGTGGACACGGGATTAACCACTTAGTCTTTTGAGCCAATTAATAATATTGATAGGTGGACACTAATCCCGACACTTGACAATTAATCCAATTAATGATGTTTATTTACTGATATTCTAATAAGCAATGATGACGTAAAATGTCTCTTAAAAGGACCTGCGTGTCCGCTTTTTAATCACTTGCCAATAAATTTTCTCGAAGTTATTTTAACCTGAACCTTGTGTGTCAGACTTAATTACTTCAGCGTATATACGCAATTTATTTTATTGATTTGGACAGGAACAGATAGACATTTAAACATTTTGGTTTACTGCAAAAAGTACCATAACAGTCTGAGGTGCTGGGCACCCAGCCTGGTTTTTATTACATGAGTACACATACAGGCCACACCCAGGGGGAGGCATAAAATAACCAATAACATAGATGTTACCTCCCACACATCCCCTCCCCTTAGTGTGACACTTAATCCCATTATGTGTACAGTTCAAAATATACTTTTACACAACTTTCATAACTTTAAAACCATACATCACATTCACATAAAAATACATATCCACAATCAATCCAATCAGGGGAACAACATATTAAAAAATGGCATGAATCAGACCAGGGGTTCAAAAGTTAATAAAAGTATCTTTTATTCCCCTGGCTCAAACAGTAAAAGTAAAACATCCCCACAATGCATCCTGGCTTCCTCCCTTCTGCCCTGGAGATAATTGGAGAAGAAATCTAATTATCCAGGACTAGAGGCAGACTCCATTAACCACATGGTTGCAAAACAACATAAAACTCTTTAAAATACATAAAGTCATATTTTATACAGTGAACACAGACATTTAACATATCCCCAGATAGCTCAGGTCTGCGTGCACATTATTAGGTGAATGGCACGCAGACCACACAAATACAGTTTAATTGCCATGGAGCCAAAGTCTTTCCCATAGTCTTTCATTATATGAATAGGCTCCATGGCATAGCTATCTGGGGGGTATCACTGCTCACACAGGGCAAGTACCGAATGGCCCCACTGTATTTAAAGGGCCAGAATGAGTGACATGCACTCTGTTAGGGCCGAATACTGTTTGTAAAGGGCCCAATCTCCCAGGGCCATAGTCCAAAGGCAGCAGGCGGGCAACCAGGCTCCTCCAATACAATGTGGCGAGATTGGTTTCGTCACATCTCTCCCCCTTTCCAAAAAGACTAACAGGGTACCTGACCTCCTGCCGGTCAGTGCCCTTGTTAGTCCAGCAACCCACCCATAAAGCAAAAAAAACAGTACAGCCCACCCACAATAAATAGTTACTACACCTGGGTAGAGGAGAAGTTTGTCCATGTCCAGGTGCCTCACCACGGCTGTGTAGGGGACTGGTAGGCTGCCTTGGTGGGTTGCTGAGTGGGCAGAGACCAGCGGTACTCTGTCCTGGTGCCAGCACTACCACCGGAGTAGTCTGGTTGGAGCCTGGTTGCTGGAGACGGACTGTCTCCCCCTTAGTTGCATAGCTCTGCTGCTGAGTGGGGAGACCGGTTGTCTCCCCCTTGGATACACAGCTCTGTCGTGGGGGGGTAGGACCGACCGTCCCTACCCCCTGTGTGGTGAGTGCAGAGACCACGGTCCCATCTGCACCGGTGGGGGGTTTACAGTCTCCCCCTGGTATATTAAGCTGCCGCTGGGGAGAGGGGGTAACAGGCTCCTCTCCCACTAGAACACTCTGCCGCTGGGGAAAGGAGACTGGGCTCTCTATTCCCTGCACATTACGGATCCGCCGCTGGGGAGAGGTGGTAGCAAGCTCCTCTCCCATACATACTTTCCACCTTTGTGGAGGGAGACCGACTGTCTCTCCTCCCAATACAGTGTCCTGCTGCTGGGGAAAGGAGACTGGGCTCTCTATTCCCTGCTGGACACTCTGCCGCTGGGGAAAGGAGACTGGGCTCTCTATTCCCTGCATATCAATGATCCGCCGCTGGGGAGAGGTGGTAGCAAGCTCCTCTCCCATACATACTTCCATCATCTGTGGAGGGAGACCGACTGTCTCTTCTCCCAATACAGTGTCCTGCTGCTGGGGAAAGGAGACTGGGCTCTCTATTCCCTGCTGGACACTCTGCCGCTGGGGAAAGGAGACTGTGCTCTCTATTCCCCAAAAATCACGCTGCTGCTGGGGGGTAGGACCAACTACCTCTGCCCCCTGTAACTCAGCCTGCCGCTGGGGAGGGAGGACGCTGCTCTCCTCTCCCTGCACTTCACACTGCCTTCCCGGCATATCACTCTGCTGCTGGGGGGTAGGACCAACTACCTCTGCCCCCTGTAACTCAGCCTGCCGCTGGGGAGGGAGGACGCTGCTCTCCTCTCCCTGCACTTCACACTGCCTTCCCGGCATATCACTCTGCTGCTGGGGGGTAGGACCAACTACCTCTGCCCCCTGTAACTCAGCCTGCCGCTGGGGAGGGAGGACGCTGCTCTCCTCTCCCTGCACTTCACACTGCCTTCCCGGCATATCACTCTGCTGCTGGGGGGTAGGACCAACTACCTCTGCCCCCTGTAACTCAGCCTGCCGCTGGGGAGGGAGGACGCTGCTCTCCTCTCCCTGCACTTCACACTGCCTTCCCGGCATATCACTCTGCTGCTGGGGGGTAGGACCAACTACCTCTGCCCCCTGTAACTCAGCCTGCCGCTGGGGAATGGAGACTGGGCTCCCAATTCCCTGCAGGACCGGTGGAGAGACCTCGGTCCCATCTCTACCGGCCACCTGGGGTTATTCCCAGTAAATCTCTACAATATCTTCCCAGCGGAAGGGGTCTGGATCTGGGTCTGTCACCTTACTGTCCTGCTGAGCCTTCCCAATGAAGTGGAAGAGATCTTGGTAGTTTTGCTCCAGTTCCCACTCCAGGGTTGCTAGGTGAGCCAGGTCTTGCTCTACCTCATGGGGGTCATCCCACTCATGCCTAGCCTCCCTCTCATAGAAAATGTCCTGCAGTCTGGTTTGCGCAGGGCTCCCGAATCCAGGCTCTGCAAAGGACTCCCATAACAAGCCAGGACCATCAAACTCCTCTCCCTCTGGCTTGTCATGTTCGGCTGTCCAGGGTATATACTGTGCCATATACCACCAGAGCGCCTGGTAGGCATCCTCCAGCCATAGCTCCTGCCATACCCGGTGCTCTAGTTCCTTCACCCATTCCTCCAGGGGCTGCTCTCCCAGGAAGGGCATCCGCAGGGCCACTTGCTTCTGCAACCGCTGCTCTTCACTGGGGAGATTCTCACCCCGCTGGTATTGTACATTATCCAGGGCCTGGTACCAGATGCCTTTCCTTATTGCATCCCGGTCATCCATGTCACCCTTATTGTACTCCACTGCTGGTTCCATCCTGGTGCTGTCAGGGTCGCTGTACTCAGACATGCGTTGTCCTCAAATTGTAAATCCAAAGAAATGGTGTTCTGTAGCTGTCCTTCTGGCTGTAGGAACGATCCCGCCGCTTGCCACCAATTGTAACGGACCGTTTCAGCATATGAGGGGTTAAAATCCGTTTAGGCGATAATCCCCTTTTCTCAGAAAGGCACAGCTACTGCAGAACATCAGAACTCACGAACTGGATATAGGTGAATAAGGTAGCACTCCAGCTTGGAACCTCACAAATAGCTGGTAGCAGATGAATAGGAAAAGCAGACATCAGCTTACACTCCTAGCAGTCAAATCTCCAACAGCATACAGTGAATCCCCCCAAGAACGAGACAAGGCTCCGTGTTGAAGGTCAAGCAGTGGTCTGAGGTGCTGGGCACCCAGCCTGGTTTTTATTACATGAGTACACATACAGGCCACACCCAGGGGGAGGCATAAAATAACCAATAACATAGATGTTACCTCCCACACATCCCCTCCCCTTAGTGTGACACTTAATCCCATTATGTGTACAGTTCAAAATATACTTTTACACAACTTTCATAACTTTAAAACCATACATCACATTCACATAAAAATACATATCCACAATCAATCCATTCAGGGGAACAACATATTAAAAAATGGCATGAATCAGACCAGGGGTTCAAAAGTTAATAAAAGTATCTTTTATTCCCCTGGCTCAAACAGTAAAAGTAAAACATCCCCACAATGCATCCTGGCTTCCTCCCTTCTGCCCAGGAGATAATTGGAGAAGAAATCTAATTATCCAGGACTAGAGGCAGACTCCATTAACCACATGGTTGCAAAACAACATAAAACTCTTTAAAATACATAAAGTCATATTTTATACAGTGAACACAGACATTTAACATATCCCCAGATAGCTCAGGTCTGCGTGCACATTATTAGGTGAATGGCACGCAGACCACACAAATACAGTTTAATTGCCATGGAGCCAAAGTCTTTCCCATAGTCTTTCATTATATGAATAGGCTCCATGGCATAGCTATCTGGGGGGTATCACTGCTCACACAGGGCAAGTACCGAATGGCCCCACTGTATTTAAAGGGCCAGAATGAGTGACATGCACTCTGTTAGGGCCGAATACTGTTTGTAAAGGGCCCAATCTCCCAGGGCCATAGTCCAAAGGCAGCAGGCGGGCAACCAGGCTCCTCCAATACAATGTGGCGAGATTGGTTTCGTCACAGTGGGTTTATATTATTAAAGTCACACTCCTGGCTCCCACACGTTGGGTGCACTGTGTAGGTTAGGTTACAGTTAGTTATACTAGGTAAGTTTATATTATTAAAGGGACACTCCAGGCTCCCACACACGTTAGATGCACTGTGTAGGTTAGGTTACAGTTATACTGGGTGGGTTTATATTATTAAAGGGACACTCCAGGCTCCCACACACGTTGGGTGCACTGTGTAGGTTAGGTTACAGTTATACTGGGTGGGTTTATATAATTAAAGGGACACTCCATGCTCTCACACACGGTAGATGCACTGTGTAGGTTAGGTTACAGTTAGTTATACTGGGTGGGTTTACATAATTAAAGGGACACCCCAGGCTCCCACACACGTTAGGTGCACTGTGTAGGTTAGTCTACAGTCAGTTATACTGGGTGGGTTTATATTATTAAAGGGACACTCCAGGCTCCCACACACGTTAGGTGCACTGTGTAGGTTAGGTTACAGTTATACTGGGTGGGATTATATTATTAAAGGGACACTCCAGGCTCCCACATACGTTGGGTGCACTGTGTAGGTTAGGTTACAGTTGGTTATACTGGGTGGGTTTATATTATTAAAGTCACACTCCTGGCTCCCACACACGTTAGATGCACTGTGTAGGTTAGGTTACAGTTATACTGGGTGGGTTTATATTATTAAAGGGACACTCCAGGCTCCCACAGACATTAGGTGCACTGTGTAGGTTAGGTTACAGTTAGTTATACTGGGTGGGTTTATATTATTAAAGGGACACTCCAGGCTCCCACAGACATTAGATGCACTGTGTAGGTTGTTACAGTTAGTTATACTGGGTGGGTTTATATTATTAAAGGGACACTCCAGGCTCCCACACACGTTAGATGCACTGTGTAGGTTAGGTTACAGTTAGTTATACTGGGTGGGTTTATATTATTAAAGGGACACTCCAGGCTCCCACACACGTTAGGTGCACTGTGTAGGTTAGTTTACAGTTAGTTATACTGGGTGGGTTTATATTATTAAAAGGTCACTCCAGGCTCCCACACACGTTAGATGCACTGTGTAGGTTAGGTTACAGTTAGTTATACTGGGTGGGTTTATATTATTAAAGAGACACTCCAGGCTCCCACACACGTTAGGTGCACTGTGTAGGTTAGGTTACAGTTAGTTATACTGGGTGGGTTTATATTATTAAAGGGACACTCCAGGCTCCCACACACGTTAGATGCACTGTGTAGGTTAGGTTACAGTTATTTATACTGGGTGGGTTTATATTATTAAAGGGACACTCCAGGCTCCCACACACGTTAGGTGCACTGTGTAGGTTAGGTTACAGTTAGTTATACTGGGTGGGTTTATATTATTAAAAGGTCACTCCAGGCTCCCACACACGTTAGGTTCACTGTGTAGGTTAAATAATACAACTTGGTATATGCACAATGTGGAGGTGAATAAAAGTGCTCAAACACCTAAAAAGTGGTATCCCCTACACCACTTAAAAATACATAGTTATACATACATAAAAAAGGTGGAGCTTTTAAATGTTCAGTCAATGTTCTGTAAAACAAAATAGTACAACAAATAGTGCAACACAGTACATATAAAGGTTCAAGGGTAAATAATAAGGTATTATAACTCACAAGCCTAGAGTCATACCCTCATATGACTCAGGTGGTATGCGTTTCTGGACCATTCAAGGATGTCCAACTCCTTTTTCTTTTCTTTGAGGCTTGGTGTTTTCTTTAAGCAGTGCTTTCCCTTTTAAAGTGTTCAGTGCTCCCTTTCTCCCTTTGGCCGGTATATAGTGTGAAAAAATGCCAGGTCCAGAGGGGTGGGTTCCAAAAAAGGTGCTTTATTAGTAAAAAAAATCTACACATAAATAAAAATTAAAATAGTTTTACCAGATAAATATCTGGGTAGACTTATAGTCTTTAACAGTAGTCCAATACGCGTTTCGTCCTTCCAAAGGGCTTCCTGAGGAAACGCGTATAATATAGTGATTTTCAATGGTAGCAGCTTGTACACTTTATGGGTGCTCCAAAAATCACCCACTATTTTGGAAAAGTACAATAAGAGCACACAGAGGATAGAGAGTGAAAGAACCCTCTACCACTCCGTGAGACAGTAGTGCAGCGCTATATAATTAAATAAACTCACCCTATTTGAGTTAGTTGGGTAGTTCGACTAGGTCACATATATTTACATGTAAAAAAACAAATAAAGACTGTATAGGGCAGAGTTGTTTCAACCAGTGGGTAGAATTAAATGTAAAATAACAAACTCACATGCTTATGAGCCTTTTTTAGAAATAGGCTCTAAACTCCTCAGCAAGTATGTTTTAGGGTAACATACACCCCCCTCCCCCCCTTTTGGATCTTCTCAGAGGTTGTGCTTCCAATGTGTATTATAAGAAAAGGAGACACAAAGGGGTATATACTCTAAGTGAGATCTGTAAGTGCAGAGCAAAGTTGTAGAAATTACAGAATATGCTCACCTGGCTCAGAGCCTTCCAAAACTGGCTCTGAGTATATGAATTTTGTGTCAAATATAGGGTGACAACTCCCTTTGGAACCTGGGCAACACTGAAGACTGGATCCAGTTGTTTGGTAAAAAATGCACAAGAAAGTGCTAGTTTAATGAAGTTAAAAATAAACACAATAAAATTCAAATAAAAAGTGTATGGATCCTCCGAAACGCGTTTCACCTATCCTGTAGGCTTTTTCAATCGGCATAGTCTTACTTCCTGGTTCCGGTATTTACGTCGTCACTCTTGCACGCCCCTTTTGGTTTCGATCCTATTGGAGTGTGTCCGTCCGTCTAGCTCCTCCCCTTCACAGCTATTCCACCTTCAGTTGATTTCCTGATTTCGTATGATCGTTAATGTATTGCGGATGGATGGGCGGAACTACATTGCCCAGAATGCATTGCGGCCGCAATGTTCTCTCATTTCCGGTACGGCAAGAACATCACTCCCATCATACTTGGCAAAATTATGTCCGAAATATAACGGAAACGTCCCAAAATCAGTACACTCTCATTAGATAACCCATAGAAAACAGAGGGGAAAAAAGGGTTTTACCATATATCAACAGGGACAAAATAAATTTATCAGAAAAAAAGAACAACAAATATGACTCCGTGACCCAAAAAAAAACATATTTCTTTTACAGGGTCACTGAAACAGTGTGAAAAAATATAAAAAGATAAAAAAGATAAAAAAAGAGACAAAACCTGTACACAGTGTGTCAAATGCATCATAGGGCAAACAGAGATGCGGTGGATAATAGGAAATGCCACAATTCAAAGTCTGCATTCAGACCTTGCGGGGCCAGAGTGTTCAAATCAAAAATCCACTGCATCTCTGCCTGTCCTATTTTTTTGATTATATCATCTCCCCTCCAATTTAAATGAACCCTTTGGGTGGCAAGGAAAGTTAGGTGTTGTGGGTTACTACCATGGTGTTCCTTAAAGTGTGCCGAAACACTATGTTGCATGAATCCTCTCTTAATATTTCGAACGTGTTCGTTTATCCTTATATACAGTGACCGTTTAGTTCTTCCTACGTAATATAAATTGCATGTCCAAGCCACCTGAAGGACACTATTAGTGTACTCCAAACCCTACGAGATATAACGTGGAAGGAGAGCTACATACTAGTTACGGCTGATGTCAGCTCTCTTTATACAATCATTCCCCACAGTAGAGGAGAGGAAGCAGTAAGGTTCCATTTGGAAAAGTCAGAGCTATACCATCAGGACCAGATAGACTTTATTGTCCAAGGTATACACCTTATATTATGCAACAATTTCTTCTGGTTCTCAAATGAGTTCTACTTACAGATCTGTGGCACGGCGATGGGAACGAGGTTTGCACCCAGTTATGCGAATCTTTTTATGGCTCTATGGGAGCATGTCTTTATTTTAGATAACGCAGACTGGTGTGCAAACCTTGTTTCCTATCGTCGTTATATAGACTATATTTTCTTCGTGTGGGATGGCCCGGAAGAGAGCCTTCAGATGTTTTTGGCATATTTGAACTTTAACAATTGGGGGATCAACTTAACAGCAGACTACAGTAAAAACAATGTAAACTTTCTGGATCTGACCATTTATATTGAAGAAAACATGGAAAAAACTAAAACTCACTTTAAGTTGGTGGATGTCAATAATTATATAGACTTACATAGCTGCCATTTCTCGCCCTGGCTCCTAAATATCCCAAGGTCCCAGTTCCATCGAGTACGAAGAAACTGTACCGATATAACAACATATAACACCCAAGCGGAGAAACTAAAGAGCCGCTTTATAGAAAAGGGATATAACAATAGTAGCCTACAAAACACAATTGAGGAAGTAAAGTCCCAAGATAGGCTGCCACTTTTGGAATATAAGGACAAAAATGGCAATGGGAGTCAAAGTATTCCCTTCATATGCAATTTTAACTCAAAAAGTAAGCAGGTGAAAAAAATTATAAAAAAATTCTGGCCACTTTTAAGGGCTGATCCCCTACTGTACAATCTATTGCCGGAACAACCAAGAGTGGTATATAGGGGAGCTCCAAGTTTATCCTCAAAGCTAGTTAAAAATCATATAAAGAATAACAATCAACCTAAAACCTTTTTGCACAAAGATGGCTTTTTCGGATGTGGAGTATGTATACCATGTAGGCGGACAAGTAGCAGTAAGAGACATGTGACCACCTTTGAACATCCACAAGGTAAAAAAGAATATACAATAAAAAAATCTGATTACTTGCCATACTAAACAAGTAATATACCTACTCAAATGCACATGCAATTTATATTACGTAGGAAGAACTAAACGGTCACTGTATATAAGGATAAACGAACACGTTCGAAATATTAAGAGAGGATTCATGCAACATAGTGTTTCGGCACACTTTAAGGAACACCATGGTAGTAACCCACAACACCTAACTTTCCTTGCCATCCAAAGGGTTCATTTAAATTGGAGGGGAGATGATATAATCAAAAAAATGGGACAGGCAGAGATGCGGTGGATTTTTGATTTGAACACTCTGGCCCCGCAAGGTCTGAATGCAGACTTTGAATTGTGCCATTTCCTATGATCCACCGCATCTCTGTTTGCCCTATGGTGCATTTGACACACTGTGTACAGGTTTTGTCTCTTTTTTATCTTTTTTATCTTTTTATATTTTTTCACACTGTTTCAGTGACCCTGTAAAAGAAATATGTTGTTTTTTGGGTCACGGAGTCATATTTGTTCTTCTTTTTTTCTGATAAATTTATTTTGTCCCTGTTGATATATGGTAAAACCCTTTTTTTCCCTCTGTTTTCTATGGGTTATGTAATGAGAGTGTACTGATTTTGGGACGTTTCCGTTATATTTCGGACATAATTTTGCCAAGTATGATGGGAGTGATGTTCTTGCCGTACCGGAAATGAGAGAACATTGCGGCCGCAATGCATTCTGGGCAATGTAGTTCCGCCCATCCATCCGCAATACATTAACGATCATACGAAATCAGGAAATCAACTGAAGGTGGAATAGCTGTGAAGGGGAGGAGCTAGACGGACGGACACACTCCAATAGGATCGAAACCAAAAGGGGCGTGCAAGAGTGACGACGTAAATACCGGAACCAGGAAGTAAGACTATGCCGATTGAAAAAGCCTACAGGATAGGTGAAACGCGTTTCGGAGGATCCATACACTTTTTATTTGAATTTTATTGTGTTTATTTTTAACTTCATTAAACTAGCACTTTCTTGTGCATTTTTTACCAAACAACTGGATCCAGTCTTCAGTGTTGCCCAGGTTCCAAAGGGAGTTGTCACCCTATATTTGACACAAAATTCATATACTCAGAGCCAGTTTTGGAAGGCTCTGAGCCAGGTGAGCATATTCTGTAATTTCTACAACTTTGCTCTGCACTTACAGATCTCACTTAGAGTATATACCCCTTTGTGTCTCCTTTTCTTATAATACACATTGGAAGCACAACCTCTGAGAAGATCCAAAAGGGGGGGAGGGGGGTGTATGTTACCCTAAAACATACTTGCTGAGGAGTTTAGAGCCTATTTCTAAAAAAAGGCTCATAAGCATGTGAGTTTGTTATTTTACATTTAATTCTACCCACTGGTTGAAACAACTCTGCCCTATACAGTCTTTATTTGTTTTTTTACATGTAAATATATGTGACCTAGTCGAACTACCCAACTGTAACGGAATGCAGTGTAATAGCATACGATATCCGTTGGTACATCTAGGAAATCCACAGTCAGAGTAGAAAGCAAGGCAATATTCCCAATCCTCCCAATAACCGGACGAAACACAGTTTGGGAGTCAACTAACTCGGTTTATTCACAGGCAGTATATTTATACAGTTCCCCATGCAAGGGGTTTCCAGACAGTAATTCCAGGGGATTTCTCCCACCATGCACTGTGACTTTCCCAACAGGCCTTGCTGCACGAGAGAGATACTCCCACTAAAATGGACGACTAAGTGGATTATCTCCTCGTGCAGCGAAACCGACAATTGACATTAAAATACAGAAATTACACAATATTCGGTACTTTGCAATAGTTGAACGTTCGGTAGATAGCTGGGGTCGGAGCGCACACTTTGGGAGAATACCGCTCCGATCCCAGCTGAATTGACCGAACGCCGCACATAATACAATAAAACATTAAAGTGAGTTTAAAAATACCGAATAAGTACGGGACATACAATGGACCGAACGCGGGACTCCCGAACGCGCTGGAAGTCCAGCGGCGTTCAAATCATCGAGTAGCCGTTTTCAGTTCCAGGCTCTCGACGACCGAACACCGCTGCAGGGACAAAGGATCCAAGATGGCCGACCGCCGCATGGTCGGTAGTGGATCGACGGCCACCTCGGAGAACCCTTAATTACCGATTGCAACAATGTTGCAATTGGTGAATTGGTACCACACGACTTGGGAATGTGTGGTCGACCTGGGGAGTCCGTATTCGCACGGCGAACGGCCAGGATAGCCGTGTTTCGTCGTATGAATGCTTGGTGCGCTGGCCGCATACGGCGGCCAGCATGCGAACGGCCACAATACGGTACATACACAGGTTAAAATACACAGTACATATTCAGCCTACGGACAACCTTTAATAACTACAGTCCAGAAGTGGCTAGTTTTGCCACAATGCTCCCCCAGAACCAAGCCGGCATACACAGTCTGATCCCAACGGATCGGCTTGGGGATGTCCGGGAGAGTACTCACAGATCACTTCTCGAGTTCAGTCTGTCTAGATAACCCGTCAGCGTTACCGTTTTGTTTTCCTGGCCGGTAATGGATAGTAAAGTCAAAGGGCTGCAGCGCCAAGCTCCAGCGCAGCAGCCTGGCATTGTCTCCAGACACACGGTTTAGCCACACTAACGGGTTGTGATCTGTGAGTAAGGAAAAAGGTTGTCCGTACAAATAGGGCTGTAACTTTTTAAGGGCCCACACCACGGCCAGGCATTCTTTCTCGATGGCGGCGTAGCTCACTTCACGAGGCAGCAATTTGCGGCTTAAATATGCTACGGGGTGTTCTCCGCCATCGGCTCCCACTTGGCTCAGTACTGCCCCCAATCCAAACATTGAAGCGTCTGCGTGAACAAGAAATCTTTTAGTTGGATCAGGAGCAGTTAACACAGGAGCATTGGTGAGAGCAGTCTTGAGTTGTTGGAATGCCTGCTCACACTCTGGGGCCCAGACAACCAGTCGGGGAAGGTTCTTTTTCGTCAGGTCGGTTAGGGGTTTGGCGAGGGTGCTATAGTCAGGGACAAATTTTCTGTAATAGCCGGCTGTCCCTAAGAACGCCAGCACCTGGGTCTTAGTCCTGGGGGTAGGCCACTTGGCTACGGCCTCAATCTTGGCTGGCTCGGGTCTCTGCTGCCCACACCCTACACGGTGGCCCAGATACTGCACCTCGGCCATACCTATGTGGCACTTGCTAGGTTTTAGGGTTAACCCAGCCTCCCCAATGCGATCTAGGATCGCCCCTATGTGGTGTATGTGGTCTTCCCAGGTCTGACTAAAAATGGCTATATCATCGAGATAGGCACAGGCATACTCCTGAAAACCATCCAGTAGCCGATCTACCATCCGCTGAAAGGTAGCCGGAGCGTTTTTCATTCCGAAAGGCATGACCTTGAACTGGTACAGGCCAAACGGAGTGACAAACGCCGACTTAGGGATGGCATCATCGGCTAGGGGAATTTGCCAGTATCCCTTACACAAGTCAATGGTGGTGAGATACTGGCCCCGTGCCATCTTGTCTAACAGCTCGTCTATCCGGGGCATCGGGTAGGCGTCAGACACCGTCTTGTCATTTAGGCTCCGGTAGTCAACACAGAATCGGGTGGTGCCATCCTTTTTAGGTACCAGGACTACCGGCGATGCCCAGGGGCTATCGGAGGGTTCGATAACCCCTAGCTGCAACATTTCGTCTAGCTCGGCTTTCATATGGGTACGGACGGATTCTGGAACCCGATATGGAGCCTGGCGCATAGGGAGCTGCCCCGGGGTCTCCACTCGGTGGGTGGCTAGCGGAGTGTATCCAGGTAAATTGGAGAAGGTAGTCCCCTTGGCGACAATCAGCGCCTGTACCTGGGCACGCTCCTGGGGGCTTAGCCGCTCCCCCAGCTGAACTCCCCGGGAGGGCTCTATCTGCTCCTCGGGTTCTAGTAGGTCGGGTAAGGGTAGATTTTCCTGATCCTCTAAGGAGGAGGCACAGATTGCCGTCACATCCTCTATCCTCTCATGGTAGGGCTTGAGCATGTTCACGTGAAGCATGCGTCTCTTCCCTACCCCTGAGCAGGGGCCGATCACATAGGTAGTGTCGCATCGCTGCTCCACTACCTGGTATGGGCCTTGCCAGATGGCCTGCAGCTTATCTGTGCGGACGGGTTTTAAGATCAAAACCTTCTGTCCCACCTGAAAGCTGCGGTCTCTGGCTCCTCTATCGTACCAGCGTCGCTGGCGTTGCTGGGCCGCCTGGAGGTTGGTGTGTACAGCCTGAGTCAGCGCCTCCAGACGGTCCCGGAACTCCAGGACGTATGACACGATAGGGGTTTCGCTGGTGGTACTCTCTCCCTCCCAGTGTTCCCTAATCAAGTTCAAGGGTCCTCGCACCCTCCTCCCAAACAATAGCTCAAACGGGGAGAAGCCTGTCGACTCCTGGGGGACCTCTCTATAGGCAAAGAGTAGGTGAGGCAGAAACCTCTCCCAGTCCTTGTGGGTTTCCCCGAACGTCCGAAGCATCTGCTTCAGCGTCCCGTTGAACCGCTCACATAGTCCATTGGACTGGCGGTGGTAGGCGGAATTAACGATTGGCTTAATGCCACACACCTTCCACATATGTTGAGTAACTTCGGCCGTAAATTGGGTACCTCGGTCCGAGATTATCTCTTGGGGAAAACCTACTCGGGAAAATACCTTCATTAATGCTTCGGCTACGGTCTCAGCGTGAATATTAGAGAGGGCCACGGCTTCGGGGTATCTGGTGGCGTAGTCCACTACAGTTAGGATATACCTCTTGCCAGAGGGGCTGGGTTTTGGCAGGGGTCCTACGATATCCACTGCTACTCGGCTGAAGGGTTCGGCTATGATGGGCAGGGGGCATAGTCTGGCTTTGTGGCGATCCCCTCGCTTACCTACCCGCTGGCAGACGTCGCAGGAGGTGCAATATTGGCGCACGTCCTGAGAGATCCCGGGCCAGAAGAAGGCATGGGTCAAACGGTACCGGGTACGGGTCATCCCTAAGTGTCCTGACAAGGGGATGTCATGAGAAATTCGCAGCAGCTCCTGTCTATACTTCTGGGGTACCACTAGTTGCTTATTAGTTAAGGTGACAGACCCCCCCACATCTTTGGCCGTGACACGGTATAGCAGCTCTCTCTCCCAGATGAACCGCTCCCCCTCTAACCCTGCTTGGTCGGTTTGTGCCCGGTCCCTATATATTTGGAGAGTGGGATCGGTCTGGACTTCAAAGGTAGTCGGGGTATCCCAGGACATGGGGGTCAGTTGGGGAACATGGTCTCTTACCTGAGCCTCAGAGTGCGTTGGTGTAGCCGTGGTGCGAGCCTGTTGCCGGGTAGTTACGGGAAGGGCCTCCTGGTACGGAGTCTGGGGAATAAAAGCGGAAGTCATTTGGCCCAAGTCATTCCCCAGTACAACATCGGCAGGTAAATTCTGCATCAGCCCTACTTCTACGGTCCCCTCTCCCACACCCCAATCCAAATGAACTTTGGCAGTAGGCAGCCGGTATACTGCTCCCCCGGCCACCCGTACTGCCACGGAGCCGCCAGTGTGGGTTGCGCCTGGTACCAAATGTGGTGCAACCAAAGTTAAAGTGGCTCCCGAATCCCGGAGCCCTTGCACCTCCTTTCCCTCCAGGGTCACTAGCTGCCGATGGTGCTGTCGGTTGTCGGTGGCTCGGACTGACATGACTTCGTGCAGCACCCCTAGAGGCTCCTCAATTTGAGCGCTCAGCACGTCTTGGGTGGCGGGTGCTACCTGATAATGGTGCGCAGCAGCCCTGGGTGCCAAATTTTGTCGCACCTGATTCCAAGCTTGCCGGCTCCGGTTTTGGGTGCACTCTCGGGAAATGTGCCCCCACTGCTTGCAGGTGTGACACTGAATGTTAGCCCTGCCGTTGTATCGGGAGGGGGCTGGTGGAGTATTCAGTGCCGGCCTGTGCAGGGGTGCGGTGGGGCCGGTAGGGGTAAAATTATTGGGTGGCCCTGTAATCCGAGGGAGAGCCTTATTTTGGGCCCCGTGATGTCTCCTGGCATCAAAATGCTGATCCGCCAATTTAGCGGCTTCGGGTAGGGTGAGTGGTTTCCGGTCTCTCACCCATTCTTGTGCTTCTGGGGACAAACCATTAAAAAATTGTTCCAGCAGCATTAACTGCCTCAACTCCTCCATGTTAGTGGCGTTGCTGGCCTGTATCCAGCCTAGCGATGCTTGGTCCAGCTTGTGCGCCCATTCTGCATGAGAATCTTTCTCAGGCTTGCGCAAGCCCCGGAATTTCCGCCGGTATGCCTCTGGGGTAATAGCATACCTCTCCAAGATTGCCCTCTTTACTTTAGGGTAATCCTTACTGTCCTCTCGGGGTACAGCACGGTAGGCTTCAGCTGCCCTACCCGATAATTTGCCTGCCAGCAGCGGCACCCATACTGCGGGCTCCAAATCGTGCAGATCGCACAGCCGCTCAAAGTCCTGCAAATACCCATCGATTTCGTCCTTTTCTTCACAAAACGCTTTAAAGGCGTGATGTGGGACTTTGGGTTTGACCTGTCCGTAGGTGGAGGCAGTAACAGACTCTGCCCTAGGCGGGGTTGCTGGTGTGCTGGTCGCCATCAGATAATCCTGTACATCTGATACCATCACGGTCAGTATTTCCAGCGGTACTGGTTGCGGTAAAAACTCCAACCTGGTTCGCAGCTCTTTTTGGAATGGGGTCTCTTCCTTGGCTGGTGGGGGTGTAGCGCTGCGGGCTCTGTCTCCCTCCATCAGTTCAGCGATCAGCACAGCCTTAGACTTGTTGCTGGCTATCTTACCCCTGGCTTCCAGTAGCTCTTTTAAAGTTTGTCGTTTTAGTATGGTATAATCAATCTCCATACGAATTGCCCTTGCTTTCCTTGTTCGGTCGTTCCAGTTTCCACGAACGCTGCTTTTTCGGCTGTAAGGTTCGGATCCCGTCGCTTGCCACCAATTGTAACGGAATGCAATGTATCAGCATACGATATCCGTTGGTACATCTAGGAAATCCACAGTCAGAGTAGAAAGCAAGGCAGTATTCCCAATCCTCCCAATAACCGGACGAAACACAGTTTGGGAGTCAACTAACTCGGTTTATTCACAGGCAGTATATTTATACAGTTCCCCATGCAAGGGGTTTCCAGACAGTAATTCCAGGGGATTTCTCCCACCATGCACTGTGACTTTCCCAACAGGCCTTGCTGCACGAGAGAGATACTCCCACTAAAATGGACGACTAAGTGGATTATCTCCTCGTGCAGCGAAACCGACAATTGACATTAAAATACAGAAATTACACAATATTCGGTACTTTGCAATAGTTGAACGTTCGGTAGATAGCTGGGGTCGGAGCGCACACTTTGGGAGAATACCGCTCCGATCCCAGCTGAATTGACCGAACGCCGCACATAATACAATAAAACATTAAAGTGAGTTTAAAAATACCGAATAAGTACGGGACATACAATGGACCGAACGCGGGACTCCCGAACGCGCTGGAAGTCCAGCGGCGTTCAAATCATCGAGTAGCCGTTTTCAGTTCCAGGCTCTCGACGACCGAACACCGCTGCAGGGACAAAGGATCCAAGATGGCCGACCGCCGCATGGTCGGTAGTGGATCGACGGCCACCTCGGAGAACCCTTAATTACCGATTGCAACAATGTTGCAATTGGTGAATTGGTACCACACGACTTGGGAATGTGTGGTCGACCTGGGGAGTCCGTATTCGCACGGCGAACGGCCAGGATAGCCGTGTTTCGTCGTATGAATGCTTGGTGCGCTGGCTGCATACGGCGGCCAGCATGCGAACGGCCACAATACGGTACATACACAGGTTAAAATACACAGTACATATTCAGCCTACGGACAACCTTTAATAACTACAGTCCAGAAGTGGCTAGTTTTGCCACACCAACTAACTCGAATAGGGTGAGTTTATTTAATTATATAGCGCTGCACTACTGTCTCACGGAGTGGTAGAGGGTTCTTTCACTCTCTATCCTCTCTGTGTGCTCTTATTGTACTTTTTCAAGGATACAGTATACACGCTCACAGAAACTCCCACACACGCCCACTAAATTACTGAGGATTATCATGGTTTTTCCCATTTGTCGCCTGGCCATTTGGTCAATACCATTCTAATGGCCTACTACCACCGTCCTAGTCGACAACCGAACAAAGTACCGAACACACCAATAATCCCTGTTCACACCTCCACAAACCGCAATTACATGAAAGTTCCAAGCAGTCGACTGGGTGGCCGCCGTATGTGCGAACACGTGGTGGCGACCATCTTGAAATACAAAGACAGCGGTGTTTGGTCATCGAGTGTATGGAGCTAAAAAACGCCACTCGCCAGCGCAAACACTGCTGGAACTTCAACCTTCTGTTATATTTGTGGAGATTCAAGCGAACAGAGTGGCGTTCGGGGGGAGTAAACTCCCGAACCAGATACCCATAATGAACATACACATGAACAGTTTTCTATTAGTTTTTCCATGTATTTTATACTCCCGAAAGAGACCGACCGCACAGCCTAATTTCATAGAACCTTTTTGGCAGGCTCCTCGTGTGCGATCTGTCTAAACTATACCCCGGTGGCGTTTCGGCTGCGTTTGTGGGATCTGAGCGCTTTTTGGATATATTGGGAGCTCAGACCCAGGCTATCCGGGGATATAGGACTTGTGGGGAAATTTATATTTGGGGTGATGAATATTGTACATGTCCCAGACCTGAAAGTTAATGTAATTATGTTGTATATTTTGTCTGTCTACTCTCTCGTCCAGTGGGGAATGCCCCTGGAATATGTCATTGGAAACCCCATGTATGGAGATTCTCATAAAAGGCTGTGTGTGGCTCCATTAAAATCAGTTCTACCCCCCAGAGCTGAGTGTCGTCCTGTTGCTGGGGAGGTGGTGGGAGATTCTTGGATTACTTTGCTGTATTTGGCTGTTCCCTTGGAGTATTTTACTTTTTCCTGAGCGCATCTTGGGAGTAACCAGCGGAGGAGAGTCCCTGCTAGAACTAGCACTCCGCTACAGCAGAAGTCCAATACCTGGGACACTGGGTGGGGTGTGGGAAGCAACGACCCAAACCTGCTAAGATTGAAGCAGTTGCCAATTGGCCCACTCCTTGCACTAAGACCCAAGTATTGGCCTTCCTGGGAACAGCAGGGTATTATAGACGTTTTGTGCCTGACTACAGTACTATAGCCAAGACTAACTTGACCAAGAAAAGTTTGCATAGGTCGGTCCTGTGGTCTCGCCTGTGAAGTTGCATTCCAATCCCTAAAGACAGCGCTAATTCATGCCCCTGTATTGGCTGCCCCAGTCCCTAACAAATGCTTTATTGTCCACACAGACGTTTCCATGGTCGGGCTGGGTGCAGTTCTAAGTCAAGTGGGAGAAGATGGAAAACACCCTGTCGCGTATCTCAGTAGGCAACTGTTACCCTGAGAGGTGAGCTACGCGACAGTGGAGAAGGAATGTCTAGCTTTGGTAAGGGCTTTCAAAAAACTAACTCTGTATCTATATGGCCGGGAATTCACTCTGACTGACCACAACCCGTTGGTGTGACTTAACAGGTGACAATGGCAGACTATTGCGGTGGAGCTTGGCCCTTCAACCCTATAACTTCACCATCCAATATCGGCCAGGTAAACAAAATGGCAACGCTGACGGGTTGTCTCGACAAACCAAGCTCAGCAACTAAAGAAGAGCCCGGACATCCACAAGTTGACCCGAATAGGGTCAAGCCGGGTCTGCCGGAGTGTTCCACATGGAGGGAGCACTGTGACAGATCCCCTGTCCATGGATTATCGTTTTCTTTTACTTAGTTCGGTATATGAACAACCCCATACAGACTGAAAAACTTGGTTCGTATACCGAACTATCTACTGAATGGATTGACAACCCAGTGTGCCGCTCATTAACCTGGCTGACCTTTTTTCCCACTTTAGAAAACCGCAATTACCAACGTTCTAAGTGGTCGGCTGGGTGGCCGTCGTTTGTATGGTCGAACGCGAGGTGGTGGCCATTTTATTTCACAAACGTGGCCAGCGGTGTTTGGTCGTCGAGTGTATGGAACTAAAATCTGCCACTCGACGGCACGAACACCACTGAGACTTCGAGCTCCATACATATTCAGTTTAATTTCGGATATGTTGGGGCTCAGATCTGGGGATATAGTATTTAGGGGGGTACCACACTGTTAATTATGTGTTTTGGGGTGTTTGAATACTGTATGTCCTGGACCTGAGAGATGATGTAATTATGTATATACTTTTCTGCAGTCTACTCTCTGGTCCAGTGGGGAATGCCCTTGGAATATGTAAGGAGAAACCCCTTACATGGGGACTTGTATATGAAGCCAGCTGTGAAATTGCCCATTAAACCAGTTCAGCTTCACCCTCAACATAGAGCCTCGTCTCGTGCTTGTAGGGAACTGCTATACCTGCTTCTTTACCACTTGGATTTCTGCTTGGGAACATTTCTGCACTACTCATACTAGGGGGAAAGAACATCTCTGGAGGTGGAAACCCCTGCTCTTTCGGGGTGGCTGCCACAGGAACTGCGGGCCATTACCACAAATTTGTCCCTAAGTATAGTGCCCTGGCCAAACCCCTCACCAACCTGACTAAAAAGTCCCTTCCCAGAAATGTAGTGTGGTCTCCAGAGTGCGCGGCAGCTTTCCAGAAGCTCAAGACTGCACTGAGTGAGGCACCTGTGTTGGCCGCCCTAAACCATACTAAAACGTTTCTTGCCCAAACAGATGCCTCCATGTTTAGGCTGGGAGCCGTACTAAGTCAAGTGGGGGACGACGGGATGGAGCACCTGGTGGACTATCTCAGCTGTAAACTATTGCCCAGTGAAGTCAGCTATGCCACCATGGAGAAAGAATTCCTGGCCCTAGTATGGACTTTAAAAAAGTTACAACCATAACCTCTATGGCCGTCCCTTCACTTTGATGACAGACCACAACCCCCTTATCTGGTTGAACAGAGTTGCTGGAGATAACACCATACAATTTTACCATGAAGTACTGGCCAGGCAAACAGAACGTCAACGCAGATGGGTTACATAGTTACATAGCTGAAAAGAGACTTGTGTCCATCAAGTTCAGCCTTCCTCACATATGTTGTTGCTGTTGATCCAAAAGAAGGCAAAAAGCCTAGTCTGAAGCGCTTCCAATTTTGCCACAAACTAGGAAAAAATTCCTTCTTGACCCCAAAATAGCAGTCAGATGTCTCCTTGGATCAAGCAGCTATTACCCCACTAATTAGAAATTATATCCCTGTATGTTATATTTTTGTAAGTATTTATCCAATTGCAGTTTAAACATCTGTAGTGACTCTGACAAAACCACCTCTTCAGGCAGAGAATTCCATATCCTTATTGCTCTTACTGTATAAAAACCTTTTCTTTGCCTTAGATGAAATCTCCTTTCTTCCAGACTAAATGTGTGACCTCGTGTCCTATGATAGCCCTGTTTATGAATATATTTCCAGGCTGTGGCGGAACCAACCTCGCCACTGGAGGAGCCTGGTTGCTCACCTGCTCCCTTTAGACTATGGCCCCATGTTTAACACTGTTCTTTTTCCCTGCAGAAAGGCTGGTTCGTGCCTTTCTGCGGACTGTTAGTCACGAACACCGCTGAGCCGCCGACCTCCCTTCTCCTACCTGCAGTCAATTATCCGAACACCGGTCCATTCGGTACTTTACTGTTTAAACTATGCTACCCCAGATAGCTACAGAGATATATAATACGTATCGGGGCCGTTATACAGAGATATATAATACGTATCGGGGCCGTTATACAGAGATATATAATACGTATCGGGGTCGTTATACAGAGATATATAATACGTATCGGGGCCGTTATACAGAGATATATAATACGTATCGGGGGCCATTATACAGAGGTATATAATACGTATCGGGGTCGTTATACAGAGATATATAATACGTATCGGGGTCGTTATACAGAGATATATAATACGTATCGGGGCCGTTATACAGAGATATATAATACGTATCGGGGTCGTTATACAGAGATATATAATACGTATCGGGGTCATTATACAGAGATATATAAAACGTATCGGGGGTCGTTATACAGAGAAATATAATACGTATCGGGGGTCGTTATACAGAGATATATAATACGTATCGGGGTCGTTATACAGAGATATATAATACGTATCGGGGTCGTTATACAGAGATATATAATACGTATCGGGGCCGTTATACAGAGATATATAATATGTATCGGGGTCGTTATACAGAGATATATAATACGTATCGGGGTCGTTATACAGAGATATATAATACGTATCGGGGGCCGTTATACAGAGATATATAATACGTATCGGGGTCGTTATACAGAGATATATAATACGTATCGGGGCCGTTATACAGAGATATATAATACGTATCGGGGTCGTTATACAGAGATATATAATACGTATCGGGGTCGTTATACAGAGATATATAATACGTATCGGGGTCGTTATACAGAGATATATAATGCGTATCGGGGCCGTTATACAGAGATATATAATACGTATCGGGGTCGTTATACAGAGATATATAATACGTATCGGGGTCGTTATACAGAGATATATAATACGTATCGGGGTCGTTATACAGAGATATATAATGCGTATCGGGGCCGTTATACAGAGATATATAATACGTATCGGGGTCGTTATACAGAGATATATAATACGTATCGGGGCCGTTATACAGAGATATATAATACTATCGGGGCCGTTATACAGAGATATATAATACGTATCGGGGTCGTTATACAGAGATATATAATGCGTATCGGGGCCGTTATACAGAGATATATAATACGTATCGGGGCCGTTATACAGAGATATATAATACGTATCGGGGTCGTTATACAGAGATATATAATGCGTATCGGGGCCGTTATACAGAGATATATAATACGTATCGGGGTCGTTATACAGAGATATATAATACGTATCGGGGTCGTTATACAGAGATATATAATACGTATCGGGGCCGTTATACAGAGATATATAATACGTATCGGGGTCGTTATACAGAGATATATAATGCGTATCGGGGCCGTTATACAGAGATATATAATACGTATCGGGGCCGTTATACAGAGATATATAATACGTATCGGGGGTTATACAGAGATATATAATGCGTATCGGGGTCGTTATACAGAGATATATAATACGTATCGGGGCCGTTATACAGAGATATATAATACGTATCGGGGCCGTTATACAGAGATATATAATACGTATCGGGGTCGTTATACAGAGATATATAATACGTATCGGGGTCGTTATACAGAGATATATAATGCGTATCGGGGGTCGTTATACAGAGATATATAATACGTATCGGGGCCGTTATACAGAGATATATAATACGTATCGGGGCCGTTATACAGAGATATATAATACGTATCGGGGTCGTTATACAGAGCTATATAATACGTATCGGGGTCGTTATACAGAGATATATAATGCGTATCGGGGGTCGTTATACAGAGATATATAATACGTATCGGGGCCGTTATACAGAGATATATAATACGTATCGGGGTCGTTATACAGAGATATATAATACGTATCGGGGGTCGTTATACAGAGATATATAATACGTATCGGGGTCGTTATACAGAGATATATAATACGTATCGGGGTCGTTATACAGAGATATATAATACGTATCGGGGGTCGTTATACAGAGATATATAATACGTATCGGGGCCGTTATACAGAGATATATAATACGTATCGGGGTCGTTATACAGAGATATATAATACGTATCGGGGTCGTTATACAGAGATATATAATACGTATCGGGGCCGTTATACAGAGATATATAATACGTATCGGGGTCGTTATACAGAGATATATAATACGTATCGGGGTCGTTATACAGAGATATATAATACGTATCGGGGGCCGTTATACAGAGATATATAATACGTATCGGGGCCGTTATACAGAGATATATAATACGTATCGGGGTCGTTATACAGAGATATATAATACGTATCGGGGTCGTTATACAGAGATATATAATACGTATCGGGGTTGGGGGGGGGTACAGGTGGTGCTGTCTCCATGGAAACCAGTGAGTCCAGCTGGCAGATTGCTCACTCTGTGATTGGTGGAACTCAGTCTTTCACTGGCCGCAAAGCATGATTAGAATTGTAGTTTCCTAAAACAAGGTATGCTGGGAGTTAAGGTGGCGTGGAGCATGATGGGATTTGAAGTTTGTTGCTCAGTTGTAGTTTCTGGTCGCGGTGGAGGCCGGGAGTTGTAGTTTCCGGTCGCAGTGGAGACCGGGAGTTGTAGTTTCCGGTGGCGGGAAGATGGAGCGCGTGGAGTTTGAGAAGTTGCGGGAGATTCACAGCGAAAAGATTTGCGAGGTGACTCTATACACCCTGCGTGTAGAACTCTATACACCCTGCGTGTAGAACTCTATACACCTTGCGTGTAGAACTTTATACATAGAGCTCTATATACCATTTATATACTATATATAGAGCTCTAAACACCATTTACGCACTATATAGCTCTAAACACCCTTTACACACTATAGAGCTCTATACACCCTTTACACACTATAGAGCTCTACACCCTTTATATACAATATAGAGCTCCAAACACCATTTATATACTATAGAGAGCTCTATACAACCTTTACACACTATATATAGAGCTCTAAACACCATTTATATCCTATATATAGAGCTCTAAACACCCTTTACACACTATAGAGATCTATACACCCTTTATATACTATATATAGAGCTCTAAATACCATTTATATCCTATATATAGAGCTCTAAACACCCTTTACACACTATAGAGATCTATACACCCTTTATATACTATATATAGAGCTCTAAATACCATTTATATACTATATAGAGAGCTCTATACACTCTTTACACACAATATCGAGATCTAAACACAATTTACCCACTATAGAGCTCTATACACTCTTCACACACTATAGAGCTCTAAACACCCTTGACATACTATATAAAGCTCTATACACCCTTTGCCCACTATATAGAGATCTAAACACAATTTACACACTATATATAGAGCTCTATACACCCTTTATATACGATATATAGAGCTCTAAACACCCTTTACACACTATATATAGAGCTCTAAACACTCTATATATGGAGCTTTATACACCCTTTACACACTATATAGACCTCTAAACACCCTTTACACACTATATATAGAGCTCTATACACCCTTTACACACTATATATAGAGCTCTATACACCCTTTATATACTATATATAGAGCTCTAAACACCCTTTACACACTATATATAGAGCTCTATACACCTTTTACACACTATATATAAAGCTCTATACACCCTTTATATACTATATATAGAGCTCTAAACACCCTTTCTATACTATATATAGAGCTCTGTACACCCTTTCTATACTATATATAGAGCGCTAAACACCCTTTACACACTATATAGAGATCTAAACACAATTTACACACTATATAGAGCTCTAAACACCCTTTACACACTATATAGACCTCTAAACACCCTTTACACACTATATAGACCTCTAAACACCCTTTACACACTATATATAGAGCTCTAAACACTCTAACACTCTATATATGGAGCTTTATACACCCTTTACACACTATATAGACCTCTAAACACCCTTTACACACTATATATAGAGCCCTAAACACCCTTTACACACTATAGAGCTCTATACATCCTTAATTCATTGTATGTAGAGCTCTATACACCCTTTATACACTATAGAGCGCTATACACCCTTTATTCATTGTATGTAGAGCTCTATACACCCTTTATACACTATATATAGAGCTCTATACACTCTTTATTCACTGTGCTATAAATCTAGTTTATCTCCTACTAAGGAACTCCCAATAATCCCAGGAACTGTAAAAATTTCACCCCTGGTGGTGAGATGGCAGAGTGCAGTGTGAAACCATGGTCTAAGATTGTCCCGTATCGAGCATGATGTAAAGTGTAGGAAATATCTTAGAATTAAAGAACACATCGACCTATATATAATTTATCTAATGTAGTTCCTCTTGTTGATATTCTATATCAGCCCATAGATACCGCTTTACATAGCGCGCAGAGACAGCCAGATTGTGCTAGAGATAATACCGTATTAATTCATAAATACAGTCTGCGTTGTATGTATCTGTCTCTCACTGCCCTACGACAGCTGGCAGCGGGGATACATGTTTCAAATTACAGGACACTGCATGTGTGTACACCAATACGTACAGCTCAACATCACTATAACCGTGTGTGCACCAATACGTACAGCTCAACATCACTATAACTGTGTGTAGCGGAGAGCAGTGGTAGCAGGGCTTCTCCGCTGGTTACTCCAATAGGCTACTCGGTAATGAACAGGAAACCTTAAGGCAGCAGGCACAAAAACAAGATGCTACACGAATATCCCATCACCCTTCCCAATAACTGGACGACACTCAGTATTAGGAGCAGAACTGATCCTTTAATGGCCATGCTGGCCTTTTTTGCAGGTATTGCCCCAAAGGTTACCACCCAGGTGGCCCTTGTGAGGCACCGATAAAAATATACATCAACCAGTAAAAACAGAGTTAAGTCACATGACACTCCCATACACTACATACAATCCCTCCCCTCTGCTCAGGGGATAGTTGAGTTAATTACTGTATTAACTCAATTATCCCAAAACAGAAAAATCATACTTTTCTGGAAACACCACACAAACATATCCTACATTCACAATTCCAGCATCCCTTGATAGCCCCTATCTGGGGGAGCAACATACTGAAAAGTCACCCAGATCGGTTCAGGGGTTCGAAAGTTTTATGGAGGTCTTGGTTTTACCGATCGCACACGAGGTGTAAGCCGAGAATAGTTCCATGAGTTTTGGGTGTGCGGTCGGTCTCCGTCCGGGAGGTTGAAATGCATGAAAATATACAACAGAATGTTTGTGTCTTCGTTCGTTTAATTTCCTCTATTCGGATGGTTCTTTTTACCGAACGCCGCTCTGTTCCCTTGAGTTCCCACGAACTTATGCAAGGATGGAAGTCTCTGCTGTGTTCGTGCCGTTGCATGTCCGATTTGGATTCCAGACACTCGACAACCAAACACCGCTGGTGCAATTCGTATGTTAAGATGGCCGCCGCCACGTGTTCGTATGACGAAGAGCAGCCACCCAGGGAACACCCAGTTAGTTCGTGCGGTTGGCAATTAAAGCAGTGTGAACACAGTTAGGAAGGTCAATTGATGCCACGCTCCTCTCCTGGGTGGCCTGGTTGTTCAGTAGTTTGTTTGTTTGTGTAACAATATGGTGTAAAATAGTTGAAATAGGATTATTACCAAACAACCAGACGACCAAGAGTTAATATTAGATTATTTGTTTCCTCATGTAACCAAAAGGGCAAGTAACTGAAATACAGTAACAGATAGGGTGGGTGGACAACCCTTAGCATAAGGAAGGTATTGTGGTGAAGCCCATTCCGCTACACTGTACATACATACAACTCAATATCTCTATAACTGTGTGTACACCAATACGAACAGCTCAACATCACTATAACTGTGTGTACACCAATACGAACAGCTCAACATCACTATAACTGTGTGTACACCAATACATACAACTCAATATCACTATAACTGTGTGTACACCAATAAGTACAGCTCAACATCACTATAACTGTGTGTACACCAATACGTACAGCTCAACATCACTATAACTGTGTGTACACCAATACATACAAGTCAATATCACTATAACTGTGTGTACACCAATACGTACAACTCAATATCACTATAACTGTGTGTACACCAATACATACAACTCAATATCACTATAACTGTGTGTACACCAATACATACAACTCAATATCACTATAACTGTGTGTACACCAATACATACAACTCAATATCACTATAACTGTGTGTACACCAATAATACAACTCAATATCACTATAACTGTGTGTACACCAATACGTACAACTCAATATCACTATAACTGTGTGTACACCAATACATACAACTCAATATCACTATAACTGTGTGTACACCAATACATACAACTCAATATCACTATAACTGTGTGTACACCAATACATACAACTCAATATCACTATAACTGTGTGTACACCAATACGTACAACTCAATATCACTATAACTGTGTGTACACCAATACATACAACTCAACATCACTATAACTGTGTGTACACCAATACATACAACTCAATATCACTATAACTGTGTGTACACCAATAAGTACAGCTCAACATCACTATAACTGTGTGTACACCAATACGTACAGCTCAACATCACTATAACTGTGTGTACACCAATACGTACAGTTCAACATCACTATAACTGTGTGTACACCAATACGTACAGCTCAACATCACTATAACTGTGTGTACACCAATAAGTACAGCTCAACATCACTATAACTGTGTGTACACCAATACGTACAGCTCAACATCACTATAACGGTGTGTACACCAATACATACAGCTCAATATCACTATAACTGTGTGTACACACATGCTTTACTTTACTTGACACAAAAATGTGACAGCCTGTCATATTTATTATTATTATTTAATTCAGTCAGATTTATTATTGTGATTATAATTACATCATATTCGTTGATTGGGACTGAAATGTGTCATTGTCTCTATACCGGAATGGACCCTAGACTGTCACCCTTATTCCTGCTATGGGCTGTCCGTACCTTGTCCCCCCCTGTTATTTCCTATATTTTGTGCCACCAGTCCCTGGTGCCTCTTATTCTTTTCCCTGTTCGTCTGGGCGTTCGGTAAAACAGCAGCCACCCCGTCTAATACCACATCTTGGTCGACAACCGAACAAATTACCGAACACCAGAACACCCATATGTAGAGTGTGCCACTTATTAACCCCAATAACCCCTGTTCACACCTCCACCAACAATAACTTAATAACCTAAACATTCCAAGTGGGTTGGCTGGGTGGCCGCTGTTTGTATGAGCGAACGCGTGGCGGTGGCCATCTTTAGTCACGAACAGAGACAGCAGTGTTTGGTCCTTCAAGTGCATGGCACTAAAATTAGACACTTGATGGCGCGAACACCGCTGGGACTTCCATCCTATGTTATGTTCGTGGGGATTCCGACGAACAGAGTGGCGTTCGGTGGGAGCAAACTCCCGAACAAGAGACACATCAACAATGTCTGCATGAACAAGTTCATGTCTTGTATTTCGCCTATTTTATACTCCCGAAAGAGACATTTCATTGAACCTTTTTGGACAGGCAACTTGTGTGGGATCTGAGTGCTTTTGTGGGGAACTGTATGTTTTCGGGTGAGTAGTATTACACATGTCCTGTACCTGAGAACTAATGTAATTATGTTGTATATTTTGTCTCAGTCTACTCTCAGGTCCAGTGGGAAATGCCCCTGGAATATGTGTTTGGAAACCACTTGCATGGGGATTCTCATAAAAGGCCGTGTGTCGCTCCATTAAAATCAGTTATACCCCCAGAGCTGAGTGTCGTCCAGTTGCTGGGGAGGTGGTGGGAGATTCTTGGAGTATTCTACTTGTTCCTGAGCGCATATTGGAGTAACCAACGGAGGACTAGGACTAGCGCTCCGCTACAGTCTCTGTCCGCAATCTACAGACAGCTCAGCCTCACTGTAGTACAGAATTAGCAAGTAACATGTCTCCTGTCTCCGCAGGATCTCCTGGAGGCTACAGAACTGCTATGTCAACTTAACAAGAATTTATCAGTGTGGGCTGAGAGAACCGGGAATATTGAGAAACTTACACAGGTATCATGAGTCAGTCTCTCCTCCGACAGAGTGAAATAGACAGGGGGTTCTGTAAGTCAGCCGATTAATATAGTGAGATAAGGGGCGCTATGAGTCTGTCCCTCCCCCTGCAGGGTGACACAGTGAAACAGACAGGGGGCGCTACGAGTCTGTCCCTCCCCCTGCAGGATGACACAGTGACACAGACAGGGGGCGCTATGAGTCTGTCCCTCCCCCTGCAGGGTGACACAATGACAGAGACAGGGGGTGCTATGAGTCTGTCCCTCCCCCTGCAGACTGACACAGTGACACAAACAGGGGGCGCTATGAGTCTGTCCCTCCCCCTGCAGACTGACACAGTGACACAGACAGGGGGCGCTATGAGTCTGTCCCTCCCCCGCAGGGTGACAGAGACAGGGGACGCTAGGAGTCTGTCCCTCCTCCTGCATGGTGACACAGACAGGGGGCAATATGAGTCTGTCCCTACCCCGCAAGGTGACACAGACAGGGGGCACTATGAGTCTGTCCCTACCCCGCAGGGTGACACAGTGACACAGACAGGGGGCGCTATGAGTCTGTCCCTCCTCCTACAGGGTGACACAGTGACACAGACAGGAGACGCTATTATTCTGTCCCTCTTCACAGGGTGACACAGACACGGGGCGCTATGAGTCTGTCCCTCCCCCGCAGGGTGACACAGACAGGGGGCGCTATGAGTCTGTCCCTCCCCTGCAGGGTGACACAGTGACACAGACAGGGGGCGCTATGAGTCTGTCCCTCCTCCGGCAGGGTGACACAGTGACATAGACAGGGGGCGCTATGAATCTTTCCCTCCCCTTGCAGGGTGACACAGTGACACAGACAGGGGGCGCTATGAGTCTGTCCCTCCCCCCCGCAGGGTGACACCGGGACACAGACAGGGGGCGCTATGTGTCTGTCCCTCCCCCTGCAGGGTGACACAGTGACACAGATAGGGGGCGCTATGAGTCTTTCCCTCCCCCTGCAGGGTGACACAGTGACACAGACAGGAGACGCTATTATTCTGTCCCTCTTCACAGGGTGACACAGACACGGGGCGCTATGAGTCTGTCCCTCCCCCGCAGGGTGACACAGACAGGGGGCGCTATGAGTCTGTCCCTCCTCCTACAGGGTGACACAGTGACACAGACAGGGGGCGCTATGAGTCTTTCCCTCCCCCTGCAGGGTGACACAGTGACACAGACAGGAGACGCTATTATTCTGTCCCTCTTCACAGGGTGACACAGACACGGGGCGCTATGAGTCTGTCCCTCCCCCGCAGGGTGACACAGACAGGGGGCGCTATGAGTCTGTCCCTCCTCCGGCAGGGTGACACAGTGACACAGACAGGGGGCGCTATGAATCTTTCCCTCCCCTTGCAGGGTGACACAGTGACACAGACAGGGGGCGCTATGAGTCTGTCCCTCCCCCTGCAGGGTGACACAGTGACACAGACAGGGGGCGCTATGAGTCTGTCCCTCCCCCTGCAGGGTGACACAGTGACACAGACAGGGGGCGCTATGAATCTTTCCCTCCCCTTGCAGGGTGACACAGACAGGGGGCGCTATGAGTCTGTCCCTCCCCCTGCAGGGTGACACAGTGACACAGACAGGGGGCGCTATGAGTCTGTCCCTCCCCCTGCAGGGTGACACAGTGACACAGACAGGGGGCGCTATGAGTCTGTCCCTCCCCCCGCTGGGTGACACAGGGACACAGACGGGGCGCTATGTGTCTGTCCCTCCCCCCGCAGGGTGACACAGTGACACAGACAGGGGGCGCTATGAGTCTGTCCCTCCCCCTGCAGGGTGACACAGTGACACAGACAGGGGGCGCTATGAGGCTGTCCCTCCCCCTGCAGGGTGACACAGTGACACACACAGGGGGCGCTATGAGTCTGTCCCTCGTGCAGGGTGACACAGTGACACAGACAGGGGGTGCTATGAGTCTGTCCCTCCCCCTGCAGGGTGACACAGTGACACACACAGGGGGCGCTATGAGTCTGTCCCTCCCCCTGCAGGGTGACACAGTGACACAGATAGGGGGCGCTATGAGTCTGTCCCTCCCCCCGCAGGGTGACACAGTGACACAGACAGGGGGCGCTATGAGTCTGTCCCTCCTCCTACAGGGTGACACAGTAACACAGACAGGGGGCGCTATGAGTCTTTCCCTCCCCCTGCAGGGTGACGCAGTGACACAGACAGGAGACGCTATTATTCTGTCCCTCTTCACAGGGTGACACAGACACGGGGCGCTATGAGTCTGTCCCTCCCCTGCAGGGTGACACAGACAGGGGGCGCTATGAGTCTGTCCCTCCCCCGCAGAGTGACACAGACAGGGGGCGCTATGAGTCTGTCCCTCCTCCGGCAGGGTGACACAGTGACACAGACAGGGGGTGCTATGAATCTTTTCCTACTTTGCAGGGTGACACAGTGACACAGACAGGGGGCGCTATGAGTCTGTCCCTCCCCCTGCAGGGTGACACAGTGACACAGACAGGGGGCGCTATGAGTCTGTCCCTCCCCCTGCAGGGTGACACAGACAGGGGGCGCTATGAGTCTGTCCCTCCCCCTGCAGGGTGACACAGTGACACAGACAGGGGGCGCTATGAGACTGTCCCTCCCCCCGCAGGGTGACACAGTGACACACACAGGGGGCGCTATGAGTCTGTCCCTCCCCCTGCAGGGTGACACAGTGACACAGATAGGGGGCGCTATGAGTCTGTCCCTCCCCCTGCAGGGTGACACAGTGACACAGACAGGGGGTGCTATGAGTCTGTCCCTCCCCCCCGCAGGGTGACACAGGGACACAGACAGGGGGCGCTATGTGTCTGTCCCTTCCCGCGCAGGGTGACACAGTGACACAGACAGGGGGAGCTATGAGTCTGTCCCTCCCCCTGCAGGGTGACACAGTGACACAGACAGGGGGCGCTATGAGACTGTCCCTCCCCCGCCGGGTGACACAGTGACACAGACGGGGAGCTATGAGTCTGTCCCTCCCCCTGCAGGGTGACACAGTGACACAGACAGGGGGCGCTATGAGACTGTCCCTCCCCCGCCGGGTGACACAGTGACACAGACAGGGGGCGCTATGAGTCTGTCCCTCCCCCTGCAGGGTGACACAGTGACACAGACAGGGGGCGCTATGTGTCTGTCCCTCCCCCCGCAGGGTGACACAGTGACACAGACAGGGGGCGCTATGAGTCTGTCCCTCTTCATAGGGTGACACAGTGACACAGACAGGGGGCGCTATGAGTCTGTCCCTCCCCCTGCAGGGTGACACAGTGACACAGACAGGGGGCGCTATGAGTCTGTCCCTCTTCATAGGGTGACATGCATTTCTGTTTTGTCTCTCCAGGTTTGGGAACAGTTTCAGAGCCGGCTGAGTGTCCTATCACAAGCGTTTAACCGAGTGCCGCCGCTGTGATGTCAGGGCTGGAAACCTTTGATCTGTTTGTGCGTTCTGCTAAAACAACTTCTAAAAGACATTAAAACTCGTACAATCACTTTGTGTAGGATTTTCACACGTTGATATGATCAGAGTTATTTACTAACGTGAGATTTGTTGGGAGTTCAAAGTGAATTCCAAATTTCAGGCCAAAGTAGCCAAACTGAAAAAATTATCCTAGTTATAATTCCAGTGCGGCTACTTTGTTCTTAAATTGGAAATTGTCAAACTATTCGCTCTCCTACACAGGGCCCTAATAACAAGCCCAGACGGCTGGAAGATTCCATGTGAAGGGGGTGGGGGTGGGGGGACTATTCGCACTCCTACACGGGGCCCTAATAACAAACCCAGACGGCTGGAAGATTCCATGTGAAGGGGGGGGGGGGGGACTATGAGCACTCCTACACACAGGGCCGTCTTTAACGCGGGGCAAACGGGGCAGCTGCCCCGGGCCCAGTTGCTCCTGGGGGGCCCAGAGCAGCTGCCCCGTGGGCCCCGCGACTTGCGCAACCTCCCTTGGACCCAGCGGTGCGGCTGCACAGAGCTGCACCGGCCCGCACGCTGTGGAGGCTCCCCGGGTGGCTTATGCACTAAGGGCCACCCGGAGAGCATGTGTGAGCAGGGGCCCGGTCTGGCGCTGTGACGCTTAAACAGCGCGACCGGGCCCCTTCCTGTACCGGCTGGGAGGAAGTGACGTCACTACCTCCCGACGGAGAGCACAGCCGCGAGGGAGGAGAATGGCAGGGAGGGGAGTTCCAGAGGAGAACTCCCATCTGCCTCAGCCTGCCACTGGACCACAGGGAAACCACCCTCCAGGAAAAGGTAAGAACCTGGAGGGTGGCTAAATGTATGCTTGTGTGTAAGTATGTCTGTGTGTGTAAGTATGTCTGTGTGTGTCAGTATGTCTGTGTGTGTCTGTATGTGTGTGTGTATGTCAGCAGGCCTGTGTGTGTCAGTATGTCTGTCTATGTGTATGTCAGTATGCCTGTGTGTGTGTCAGTATGCCTGTGTGTGTGTGTCAATACTTCTGTCAGTGTATGTGTCTGTGTGTGTCAGTGTATGTGTCTGTGTGTGTCAGTATATCTGTCAGTGTATGTGCTTGGTCAGTATATCTGTCAGTGTGTGTATGTATGTCTGTGTGTGTCAATACGTCTGTCAGTGTATGTGTCTGTGTGTATGTATGTCTGTGTGTGTCAATACGTCTGTCAGTGTATGTGTCTGTGTGTCAGTATATCTGTCAGTGTATGTGTCTGTGTGTGTATGTCTGTCTGTGTGTGTGTGTGTGTGTGTCAATACGTCTGTCAGTGTATGTGTCTGTGTCAGTATATCTGTCAGTGTATGTGTCTGTGTGTGTTTGTGTGTCAATACGTCTGTCAGTGTATGTGTCTGTGTGTGTCAGTATATCTGTCAGTGTATGTGCCTGTGTGTGTGTATGTATGCATGTCTGTGTGTGTGTCAGTATATATTTGTGTGTCAGTGTATGTGTGTGTCAGTATGTATCTGTGAATGTTTTAATGTCTGTCTGTGTGTATGTGCCAGTACGTGTGTCTATGTGTATGTCAGTATGCCTGTGTGTGTGTCAGTATGCCTGTGTGTGTGTCAGTATGCCTGTGTGTGTCAATACATCTGTCAGTGTATGTGTCTGTGTGTGTCAGTATATCTGCCAGTGTATGTGTCTGTGTGTGTATGTATGTCTGTGTGTGTGTGTCAGTATGTCTGCCAGTATATATTTGTGTGTCAGTGTGTATCTGTTAATGTTTTAATGTCTGTCTGTCTGTATGTGCCAGTACGTCTGTCAGTGTGATGGCGCATTGGGCGTAATTGGGGGGGAGGGATAGGAGGGGCAGGGCCCAGGGGGCCCAAGAAAATGCATTGCCCAGGGTCCTAATCATATTATAGACGGCCCTGCCACACAGGGCCCTAATAATAAACCCAGACGGCTGGAAGATTCCATGTGAAGGGGGGGGGGGGACTATGAGCACTCCTACACAGGGCCCTAATAATAAACCCAGATGGCTGGAAGATTCCATGTAAAGGGGGGGGGGGGGGGACTATGAGCACTCCTACACGGGGCCCTAATAATAAACCCAGACGGCTGGAAGATTCCATGTAAAGGGGGGGGGGGGACTATGAGCACTCCTACACGGGGCCCTAATAATAAGCCCAGACAGCTGGAAGATTCCATGTGAGGGGGGGGGGGGGGGGGGGACTATGAGCTCTCCTACACAGGGCCCTAATAATAAACCCAGACGGCTGGAAGATTCCATGTGAAGGGGGGGGGGACGACTATGAGCACTCCTACACAGGGCCCTAATAATAAACCCAGACGGCTGGAAGATTCCATGTAAAGGGGGGGGGGACTATGAGCACTCCTACACAGGGCCCTAATAATAAACCCAGACGGCTGGAAGATTCCATGTGAAGGGGGGGGGACTATGAGCACTCCTACACAGGGCCCTAATAATAAACCCAGACGGCTGGAAGATTCCATGTGAAGGGGGGGGGGGGGACTATGAGCACTCCTACACAGGGCCCTAATAATAAACCCAGACGGCTGGAAGATTCCATGTGAAGGGGGGGGGGGACTATGAGCACTCCTACACGGGGCCCTAATAATAAGCCCAGACAGCTGGAAGATTCCATGTGAGGGGGGGGGGGGGGGGGGACTATGAGCTCTCCTACACAGGGCCCTAATAATAAACCCAGACGGCTGGAAGATTCCATGTGAAGGGGGGGGGGGGACTATGAGCACTCCTACACAGGGCCCTAATAATAAACCCAGACGGCTGGAAGATTCCATGTGAAGGGGGGGGGGGACTATGAGCACTCCTACACGGGGCCCTAATAATAAGCCCAGACGGCTGGAAGATTCCATGTGAAGGGGGGGGGGGACTATGAGCACTCCTACACAGGGCCCTAATAATAAACCCAGACGGCTGGAAGATTCCATGTAAAGGGGGGGGGGGGACTATGAGCACTCCTACACGGGGCCCTAATAATAAGCCCAGACAGCTGGAAGATTCCATGTGAGGGGGGGGGGGGGGGACTATGAGCTCTCCTACACAGGGCCCTAATAATAAACCCAGACGGCTGGAAGATTCCATGTGAAGGGGGGGGGGGGACTATGAGCACTCCTACACAGGGCCCTAATAATAAACCCAGACGGCTGGAAGATTCCATGTAAAGGGGGGGGGGGGGGACTATGAGCACTCCTACACAGGGCCCTAATAATAAACCCAGACGGCTGGAAGATTCCATGTGAAGGGGGGGGGGGGGACTATGAGCACTCCTACACGGGGCCCTAATAATAAACCCAGACGGCTGGAAGATTCTATGTGAAGGGGGGGGGGGACTATGAGCACTCCTACACAGGGCCCTAATAATAAACCCAGACGGCTGGAAGATTCCATGTGAAGGGGGGGGGGGGACTATGAGCACTCCTACACGGGCCCTAATAATAAACCCAGACGGCTGGAAGATTCCATGTGAAGGGGGGGGGGGGGGGACTATGAGCACTCCTACACGGGGCCCTAATAATAAGCCCAGACGGCTGGAAGATTCTATGTGAAGGGGGGGGGGGACTATGAGCACTCCTACACAGGGCCCTAATAATAAGCCCAGACGGCTGGAAGATTCCATGTGAAGGGGGGGGACGACTATGAGCACTCCTACACAGGGCCCTAATAATAAGCCCAGACGGCTGGAAGATTCCATGTGAAGGGGGGGGGGGGGACTATGAGCACTCCTACACAGGGCCCTAATAATAAACCCAGACGGCTGGAAGATTCCATGTGAAGGGGGGGGGGGGGGACTATGAGCACTCCTACACGGGGCCCTAATAATAAACCCAGACGGCTGGAAGATTCCATGTGAAGGGGGGGGGGACTATGAGCACTCCTACACAGGGCCCTAATAATAAACCCAGACGGCTGGAAGATTCCATGTGAAGGGGGGGGGGGGGACTATGAGCACTCCTACACAGGGCCCTAATAATAAACCCAGACGGCTGGAAGATTCCATGTGAAGGGGGGGGGGGGGGGGACTATGAGCACTCCTACACGGGGCCCTAATAATAAACCCAGACGGCTGGAAGATTCCATGTGAAGGGGGGGGGGACTATGAGCACTCCTACACGGGGCCCTAATAATAAACCCAGACGGCTGGAAGATTCCATGTGAAGGGAGGGGGGGACTATGCGCACTCCTACACGGGGCCCTAATAATAAACCCAGACGGCTGGAAGATTCCATGTGAAGGGGGGGGACGACTATGAGCACTCCTACACGGGGCCCTAATAATAAGCCCAGACGACTGGAAGATTCTATGTGAAGGGGGGGGGGGGACTATGAGCACTCCTACACGGGGCCCTAATAATAAGCCCAGACGGCTGGAAGATTCCATGTGAAGGGGGGGGGGGGGGACTATGAGCACTCCTACACGGGGCCCTAATAATAAGCCCAGACGGCTGGAAGATTCCATGTGAAGGGGGGGGACGACTATGAGCACTCCTACACGGGGCCCTAATAATAAGCCCAGACGACTGGAAGATTCTATGTGAAGGGGGGGGGGGGACTATGAGCACTCCTACACAGGGCCCTAATAACAAGCCCAGACGGCTGGAAGATTCCATGTGGGGGGGGGGGACTATTCGCACTCCTACACAGGGCCCTAATAATAAACCCAGACGGCTGGAAGATTCCATGTGAAGGGGGGGGGGGACTATGAGCACTCCTACACAGGGCCCTAATAATAAGCCCAGACGGCTGGAAGATTCCATGTGAAGGGGGGGGACGACTATGAGCACTCCTACACAGGGCCCTAATAATAAGCCCAGACGACTGGAAGATTCTATGTGAAGGGGGGGGGGGACTATGAGCACTCCTACACGGGGCCCTAATAATAAGCCCAGACGGCTGGAAGATTCCATGTGAAGGGGGGGGGGGACTATGAGCACTCCTACACGGGGCCCTAATAATAAGCCCAGACGGCTGGAAGATTCCATGTGAAGGGGGGGGACGACTATGAGCACTCCTACACGGGGCCCTAATAATAAGCCCAGACGACTGGAAGATTCGATGTGAAGGGGGGGGGGGAGGGACTATGAGCACTCCTACACAGGGCCCTAATAACAAGCCCAGACGGCTGGAAGATTCCATGTGGGGGGGGGGGGGGGGACTATTCGCACTCCTACACAGGGCCCTAATAATAAACCCAGACGGCTGGAAGATTCCATGTGAAGGGGGGGGGGGACTATGAGCACTCCTACACAGGGCCCTAATAATAAGCCCAGACGGCTGGAAGATTCCATGTGAAGGGGGGGGACGACTATGAGCACTCCTACACAGGGCCCTAATAATAAGCCCAGACGACTGGAAGATTCTATGTGAAGGGGGGGGGGGGGGACTATGAGCACTCCTACACAGGGCCCTAATAATAAACCCAGACGACTGGAAGATTCCATGTGAAGGGGTGGGGGGGACAATGAGCTCTCCTACACAGGGCCCTAATAATAAACCCAGGCGGCTGGAAGATTCCATGTGAAGGGGGGGGGGGGGGGGGGACTATGAGCACTCAGTGTGAATCTGGTTATGCGTTACACTCTTGCAATACAGGAGTTATGTTGGGTCAGGGGTACCAGAGATACTTTGAAGTGTTACCAGTATGCAATGACTTTCGTATCCGGTCCCTCGCAGCTACCTGCTCTGTGACATGTCCCATGAATACACAGATATAATTAGCAATATCTCAAAGACGACAAATATTCTACATAAACCTAATTGCGCTAATACACACCCGTCATCAATTCATGAAAACAACATGTTTTCTTTTAGCTCAGTGGAAGTATCAGGTGGTTTCTATCTCCTCGATAGAATAATTAGTTAGATGCACTGTGTAGGTTAGGTTACAGTTAGTAATACTGGGTGGGTTTATATTATTAAAGGGACACTCCAGGCTCCCACACACGTTAGATGCACTGTGTAGGTTAGGTTACAGTTAGTAATACTGGGTGGGTTTATATTATTAAAGGGACACTCCAGGCTCCCACACACGTTAGATGCACTGTGTAGGTTAGGTTACAGTTAGTAATACTGGGTGGGTTTATATTATTAAAGGGACACTCCAGGCTCCCACACACGTTAGATGCACTGTGTAGGTTAGGTTACAGTTAGTAATACTGGGTGGGTTTATATTATTAAAGGGACACTCCAGGCTCCCACACACGTTAGATGCACTGTGTAGGTTAGGTTACAGTTAGTTATACTGGGTGGGTTTATATTATTAAAGGGACACTCCAGGCTCCCACACACGTTAGATGCACTGTGTAGGTTAGGTTACAGTTAGTAATACTGGGTGGGTTTATATTATTAAAGGGACACTCCAGGCTCCCACACACATTAGGTGCACTGTGTAGGTTAGGTTACAGTTAGTTATACTGGGTGGGTTTATATTATTAAAGGGACACTCCAGGCTCCCACACACGTTAGATGCACTGTGTAGGTTAGGTTACAGTTATACTGGGTGGGTTTATATTTTTAAAGGGACACTGCAGGCTCCCACACACGTTAGATGCACTGTGTAGGTTAGGTTACAGTTAGTTACACTGGGTGGGTTTATATTATTAAAGGGACACTCCAGGCTCCCACACACGTTAGGTGCACTGTGTAGGTTAGGTTACAGTTAGTTATACTGGGTGGGTTTATATTATTAAAGGGACACTCCAGGCTCCCACATACGTTAGATGCACTGTGTAGGTTAGGTTACAGTTAGTTATACTGGGTGGGTTTATATTATTAAAGGGACACTCCAGGCTCCCACACACGTTAGATGCGCTAGTCAGTGCTGTTACATTTAAAAAGACCATCTCAGGACAGGGCCAGATTAAGAGCCCGGTGGGCCTGGTGCTGACAATTATGATGGGCCTAATTACAGAATCTTATCGACCAAAAACACTAAAACAGTCATACCTCCCAAGCGTCATGTATCTGATGGAGATGGTGTTGGAAGGAAACTCAAAGGATGCAGCTATAAGAATACACATACTCTATGCTAATCTCTCTCTAATTTATGCTTTCATCTTTCAAGTAAATCCATACCCCCTAACAGCAGTGTCCAGTGAAGCAGGAAGTCAATGGGCGGGGTAAAAGGGTGGGCCACTGACATGAATCACGTGACCGGATCTGCCAAAAGGGGCATGGCTGTCCAAAGAATTGGATGCCCAGTCCCCTAGTCTTCCAGTGTCTCAGTGTCCTCATTTCTCCCCATGTCTGTGTATCCTATTTCACTAGGATACTAGGGGACACAGTGGGACATGTGCACACAGTGAGACATGGGGACACTGAGACACTGGGAGACATGGGGGCACTTGTAGATACAGACATGGGGACACAGACACTAGGGACACAGAGACATGGTGACACAGACACTGGGATACATGGGGACACAGACACTGGGAGACTAGGGGACACTGGCTGGAAGGCTTGAGGACACTGTGAGACATGGGGGCACTTGTGGACCCAGACATGGGGACACTGAAAAATTTGGGGGCACTGGCAGACATGGGGACACTGAGACACTGGCTGGGAGACATATGGACACTGAGACACTAGGGACACTGAGAGACATGGGGACCCATACACTGGAAGACTAGGGGACACTGGGTGCCGTGGAGACACTGAGACACTAGGGACATTGGCTGGGAGACATGGGGACACTGAAACATTTTGGGACACTGGGAGACATGGGGACACTGATACACTAGGGACACTGGCTGGGAGATATGGGGACACTGAGACACTAGGCACACTGGCTGGAAGACATGTGGACACTGGGAGACATATTTGGGGACACATGGGGACAATGAGACTCTAGGGACACTAGGAGACTAGGGGACACAGACACTGGGGGACTAGGGGACACTGGGAGCCATGGGGGCACTGAGACACTAGGGACATTAGCTGGGAGACATGGGGACACTGAGAGACATGGAGACACTGTGTCCCTAGTGTCTCCCAATGTCCCTATGTCTCACAGTGTCCCCAAGTGTCTCATTGTCCCCATGTTTCCCTGCTGCCTTTCCCATCCATCCTTCACATCCCTGAGCTGTTGTCTGTCTGCAGACTGGGAGCTGCTGTCTGGACTCTCTGTGCTGTATAGCTGCTCCCCTGTGGGTCAGTGAGTAGAGAGAGGCAGGGAGGGATATGCTGTAACTTCCTATCCCTGCCTCTCCCCACACACAGTGACCCTACTGGCTGGTGCTGGTATTGCAGAGTAATCTCCATTTATACTGAGAAAAATATCTGCATTTGTATTGCCGGTATTACTGCAATACTGGCACGGCCAGGCAGCCCCAAATACCGCCTGTGGTGGTAAAATACCAGTCAGGTGGCAAACCCAAGAGTAGTGTGTTAAAAAAAAAGGTAATTTTTTTTTTTAATGGGCCTATTCCATGGGCCTGGAGCTGCAGCTCCATCAGCCCCTATGTTAATCCGGCCCTATCTCAGGATAAAAGGAAACCGTATATACAACAACCTATCACCCGTAGTGAATTACAGTACGTATTTATTATAACTCACTAACACGGTCTCTATAGGGAAAATAACCGCTATATTAGCTAGAGCCACCTATCACGCTCAGCCAAAACACGTGCTATCCTCCGGAATATAAATGGTTATACTGCTTACCCCAATTCTAAATAAAGATATTTACCAAGTTCCTAAATACCAATTTTTAACAGTATAATCTGCTCTCTTCGTCAGTCAGTCCTGGCACACACCTCGGTGCTGATTGCAGTCAGAGTGGCTAAATTAATAAGTACTGCTAGGCACTGGCAGCATGATACACAGATAAGTATACAGAGGGCCTTCAAAGTATACGGCCATCACCGTACACCTAGATGTCACGGCCACCCGGAGTTCATTTCTACTAGCTGGGGCTATAGGTTTACTTGTAGTGACTGGCATTTCGAGCTCTGTTGATGTATTACATGTTAAAGTGGTATTGTCATCAGATTGTCACAGTGGAGGTGGCCATCTTGAAATTCCATTGAAATTTTAGCAAGATATTTACTAAAACATGAGGCTGTTGAGAGCAATCAGAATACGTGACGTATCTGCCTGGAAATGGGGGCCGAGTACCCGCTGTGCCCAAGGTTATCCACAAACCTGTCTTTTCATTCTTTTCGATGAAAGTAAGCTGTAGGCAGTGTTTTATGCTGGTATCTGGTTTGGAGAGCAGATCGAAGCGATGCCCTACAATGACAGAATACACGTAGTTACTAAACTTCCAACTGAGGATAGCTGTAAAGGGAAGTGCAAAATTCAGGCAAAACTAGTTGACCTTGAAACATAAGTCACCTCCTCTGGGGCCCTTTTACCTCCATTTCTGCATTCAGATTTCTGTTCACTAGACCTGAAGATTTGGATCTCACGTTGCTACAGATTTTAGTGATCGCAGCTGGAAAACGCCGGGCACTTAGTGCGGGATTTTCTATCAACAGGGGCTCCGAAAATATGGATTTAAAAAAAAAAAAAATTTACACAATATGCTTAGATATGGTCACAGAATTTGCTATTTAGTGCATATTTGCCTTCATAGCCGCCAGAGTTCTTCTCTGTAATTTACACCATTAAATAAAACATTGAAAAATATTACAATCCAAGTGAGTTCATTCTTGACACAGTCAGGGCACACATTGCATGGGAGGAGAAACTGGGGCGGAGCTTATAACAATGATTGACAGGGAGCTAAGATGGAGGTGACTCTCTCTATACTGACTGCCAGGTGTAAAGGGCGGAGCTTATAACAATGATTGACAGGGAGCTAAGATGGAGGCGGCTCTCTCTATACTGACTGCCAGGTGTAAAGGGCGGAGCTTATAACAATGACTGACAGGGAGCTAAGATAGAGGTGACTCTCTCTATACTGACTGCCAGGTGTAAAGGGCAGAGCTTATAACAATGATTGACAGGGAGCTAAGATGGAGGCGGCTATCTCTATACTGACTGCCAGGTGTAAAGGGCGGAGCTTATAACAATGATTGACAGGGAGCTAAGATGGAGGCGGCTCTCTCTATACTGACTGCCAGGTGTAAAGGGCGGAGCTTATAACAATGATTGACAGGGAGCTAAGATGGAGGCGGCTCTCTCTATACTGACTGCCAGGTGTAAAGGGCGGAGCTTATAACAATGATTGACAGGGAGCTAAGATGGAGGCGGCTCTCTCTATACTGACTGCCAGGTGTAAAGGGCGGAGCTTATAACAATGACTGACAGGGAGCTAAGATAGAGGTGACTCTCTCTATACTGACTGCCAGGTGTAAAGGGCAGAGCTTATAACAATGATTGACAGGGAGCTAAGATGGAGGCGGCTATCTCTATACTGACTGCCAGGTGTAAAGGGCGGAGCTTATAACAATGATTGACAGGGAGCTAAGATGGAGGCGGCTCTCTCTATACTGACTGCCAGGTGTAAAGGGCGGAGCTTATAACAATGATTGACAGGGAGCTAAGATGGAGGCGGCTCTCTCTATACTGACTGCCAGGTGTAAAGGGCAGAGCTTATAACAATGATTGACAGGGAGCTAAGATAGAGGTGACTCTCTCTATACTGACTGCCAGGTGTAAAGGGCGGAGCTTATAACAATGATTGACAGGGAGCTAAGATGGAGGTGTCTCTCTCTATACTCATTGCCAGGTGTAAAGGGCGGAGCTTATACCAATGATTGACAGGGAGCTAAGATGGAGGTGGCTCTCTCTATACTGACTGCCAGGTGTAAAGGGCGGAGCTTATAACAATGATTGACAGGGAGCTAAGATGGAGGTGGCTCTGTCTATACTGACTGCAAGGTGTAAAGGGCGGAGCTTATGACAATGATTGACAGGGAGCTAAGATGGAGGTGGCTCTCTCTATGCTGACTGCCAGGTGTAATGGGCGGAGCTTATAACAATGATTGACAGGGAGCTAAGATGGATGTGGCTCTCTCTATACTGACTGCCAGGTGTAAAGGGCGGAGCTTATAACAATGATTGACAGGAAGCTAAGATGGAGGTGGCTCTCTTTATACTGACTGCCAGGTGTAAAGGGCGGAGCTTATAACAATGATTGACAGGGAGTTAAGATGGAGGCGGCTCTCTCTATACTGACTGCCAGGTGTAAAGGGCAGAGCTTATAACAATGATTGACAGGGAGCTGAGATGGAGGTGGCTCTCTATACTCATTGCCAGGTGTAAAGGGTGGAGCTTATAACATTGGCTGACAGGGAGCTAAGATGGAGGTGGCTCTCTCTATACTGACTGCCAGGTGTAAAGGGCAGAGCTTATAACAATGACTGACAGGGAGCTAAGATGGAGGTGGCTCTCTCTATACTGACTGCCAGGTGTAAAGGGTGGAGCTTATAACAATGATTGACAGGGAGCTAGCCAGGTGTAAAGGGTGGAGCTTATAACAATGATTGACAGGGAGCTAAGATGGAGGTGGCTCTCTCTATACTGACTGCCAGGTGTAAAGGGCGGAGCTTATAACAATGATTGACAGGAAGCTAAGATGGAGGTGGCTCTCTCTATACTGACTGCCAGGTGTAATGGGCGGAGCTTATAACAATGACTGACAGGGAGCCAAGATGGAGGTGGCTCTCTCTATACTGACTGACAGGTGTAAAGGGCAGAGCTTATAACAATGACTGACAGGGAGCTAAGATGGAGGTGGCTCTCTCTATACTGACTGCCAGGTGTAAAGGGTGGAGCTTATAACAATGATTGACAGGGAGCTAGCCAGGTGTAAAGGGTGGAGCTTATAACAATGATTGACAGGGAGCTAAGATGGAGGTGGCTCTCTCTATACTGACAGGTGTAAAGGGCGGACCTTATAACAATGATTGACAGGGAGTTAAGATGGAGGTGGCTCTCTCTATACTGACTGCCAGGTGTAAAGGGCGGAGCTTATAACAATGATTGACAGGAAGCTAAGATGGAGGTGGCTCTCTCTATACTGACTGCCAGGCGTAATGGGCGGAGCTTATAACAATGACTGACAGGGAGCCAAGATGGAGGTGGCTCTCTCTATACTGACTGACAGGTGTAAAGGGCAGAGCTTATAACAATGACTGACAGGGAGCTAAGATGGAGGTGGCTCTCTCTATACTGACTGCCAGGTGTAAAGGGTGGAGCTTATAACAATGATTGACAGGGAGCTAGCCAGGTGTAAAGGGCGGACCTTATAACAATGATTGACAGGGAGCTAAGATGGAGGTGGTTCTCTCTATACTGCCAGGTGTAAAGGGCGGAGCTTATAACAATGATTGACAGGGAGCTAAGATGGAGGCGGCTCTCTATATACTGACTGCCAGGTGTAAAGGGCGGAGCTTATAACAATGATTGACAAGGAGTTAGAGGCACCCATTTATAGAATAAAGAGGGGTGGATTTCTACTATAAATTTTATTTTCACACCACTAACGTTTTTAAATATAGTTTGTAAATAAGCATTAAGAAAAAAAAACCTGGAAGGTGTCAGTTCCATCTTTAAACTCACTCCACTCAGAATAATGTATCCCCAGCAATGAGAGCCCCCGCAGTACTTATGGGAGTTCTCTCTTTTCACTGTCCCGTTCTAGCGTTTGAACATTTCATTTCCAGTCTATTTCTTAGCGGCTTGCCTTATGTTTAAGAAACAGAACCCACACACAATTCTCTACACTTTCCAAAGGCCTTTCTCACATTCTCTATATATCGGCATTAACGCAGCACACAGCCGACCATGTATATTCTTTATACACAAAACCATTAATATACCATAAAGGGGCAATGCACTAAAAAAATACACAACCCAATATTTTATTAACAAAAATAGAAACAAATATCACCAAATCGTGTATTTTCACAAATGTAGCAATAGCTAAATATCAATGTACACAGGAGAGCGGAGTATATTTAATGGGGAAGGTGTATCTGGGCTCATACTGTCAGAGTAATACTTACTGAGCAGGGTAGAGGTCAGTCCTTTCAATATACCACCATTTATGCTCCTATACACATTTATATTTAACTATTAATTGTTTCTTACATAAAATGTGATATTTACACCAAATATACAAAATGGTGATTTTTTTATTTAAATATCTGTTTTAAACAGAAGCCCTTGGTGACTGTTGTGCGGGTTTAGATCCTACAGTCCATGGTGGGGACCAGATTTCCATTTGAATATGTTACGTTCCTTTGATTCATGGTTACAGAATTATATTCCATATAGATCCAGACTGAGTTTATCCTTGTCCTGTCCACATCATGCCTTTACAGAGTACATACTCCTAATTAAGAACAGATTGTGGAGCTCAGCAGTCCCCAGAAACTTGTCGCAGACACCAAGTAAGCACAATATGTGTACCTACCCTGAGTCCCTACGTGGCTCGGACAGATTTTACCATAACCAAGGTATTTAAAAGGGACACTATAGTCACCAAAACAACTTTAGCTTAATGAAGCAGTTATGGTGTATAGATCATGCCCCTGCAGACTCACTGCCCAATTCTCTGCCATTTAGGAGTTAAATCGCTTTGTTTATACAGCCCTTGCCACACCACCCCTGGCTGTAACCTACACAGCCTGCATGATAAAAAAATAAAAAAATAAAAGTTTAATTTTCCAAATCAGATATAAATTTACTTTAAAAGTTTCTCTTGCTCTGTAAAATGAAGTTTAGTCACACACAGGAGGCGCCTGCAGGGTCTAGCAAGCTGTTAAGAGTGCAGGAGATAAGAAATTCTACATGCAGGGAAGTGAGGCTATGCTACATCAACAAAGTTATTTAACTCCTAAATAGCAGATAATCGAGCAGTGAGAATGTAGAGGAATGATCTATACAACAAAACCACTACAGTAATCTAAAGTTGTTTTGGGGATTATGATGTTCCTTTACAGACTCTGGAAGCTGCCATTAGATCCCATCTGTAACCCTTCCTCCCAGAGCAGTGTTCAATGCACTTTCACAGTCTGGCAAGGACAGGGTTTAAGAGGTTCAGGAACAGGCTGACAATCATTTCCCAATACGCCAGACACAGGGAACTAGAAATATATTGAATAAGAAAGCACGAGTTCTGCTATAGTTAAGGTAGGAGGATTGTTTAACCCCAGGAAATAAATAACTTCATATTTTACACCTTGGACAAGAGGCAACATGTGCCCAGGACAGATTCCTGTTACAGCAAAATGGAGCCAAGTAACCAGGACGATTTCCCAAAAATGACTTTGTACAAACAGGAAACGTTTCAGGTGACCTCCGTCTGAGGGTTAAACAGAGCAGGATCATTTATTATTTGCAAATTATCACAGCTCTTATCAATGGCCGTTGTATGATGAAGCGTGCCACCTCCATTCACGGAGGACAAGTGTCAGTTCAGAATCAAACGGTTAAGTAAATGGATGACACCAGTCAAATAACATTATATTTTGCAAAGATTCCAGAAACAGGCTGAACTCTTTAAACCCCAAGAAAATGTGGTTTGTCTTAAAAAATAAAGAATTTTACACAAGAAAAAAAAAATATATATGTATATGGGGAAGTGGGGTATTTGCCAGGGGTAAAGCCAAAAAAAAAAAATAAAGTATATATAAACAAGAGTAGACAAGTTAGACATCCTGTATAGGGTCTGTGCTGGGAGTCATGGTGGTCTCCTCCGGTGTCGCTGTGGCAAGTGGCTCCTTCAGCATGGCTGCTGCTGGTGGTTCCTGCACCATGTCCATAGCAGATGTTTTTTCCAACGTGGCTGTTGCTGGCGGCTCCTGATGCATGGTGGTAGCAGGCGGCTCCTCTGGCGTGGCTGTTGCAGCAGGCTCCTGAAGTATGTCCATGGCAGATGTCTCCTCCGACATAGCTGTTGCAGGCGGCTCCTGAAGCATGATGGTGGCAGGCTGCTTCTGCACCATGGTAGACGTCCCCTCCTGCATTGCTGTTGGAGGAGGCTTTTGAAGCATGGTGGTAGGAGGCGTCTCCTCCTGTGTTGCTGTTGCAGGAGGCTTTTGAAGCATGGTGGTGGCAGGTGTCTCCTCCTGTGTAGCTGTTGCAGGAGGCTTTTGAAGCATGGTGGTGGTGGGCTGCTCCTGCACCATGTTAGGCGTCTCTTCCTGAGTTGCTGTTGTAGGCACCTCCTGAAGCATAGCTGTGGAGTGGTGCAAGGTAGGCGGCTCTCCTTGAGTGGTTCTCCTGGGTGTCTCCTGCATGGTGTATGTGTTTTTGTAAAACGCATAGATTGGTCGCTGAAAACCTGCTGAGAAATAAATAAATTAAAGGGATTGACAGCCACCATGTAATCTGTATCCTGTGCCTGAGAATGGAAGAGAATACTACACTGTATGGAGCAGCCTAAGATTGGACAAGAGGATACCTGGGATATGTGGGATGGGTAAAGGACAGATTGAATTACCTTTAGCTTGGGTGTGTGGTGTATCAATGAGCTCGTAACTGGAGAATCCAACCTTAGAAGATAGCAGGTATGACGTGAACTGATGAGGTTTGAAGGAAATCTTACTGAAGTTTCTGAAGATTGTTTCCTGAAAGACACGTGAGAATCACCATTACAGATCTTTACCAAAGGCAGGTTTATCGCAGCAGACTGTCCGCATGTCTTCTGGCAGTGACACATCTATTGTGTTTGGATAAACTGAAATACTAAGTAAAATTAAACATACTGAGGGCACCAAAAATAGATAGAAAAATCACCAGAAACAGGATTTTAAAAATGGCGATAACGTTCTGAGAAGAAAGATGCATTTTATATAGGCTCAAATCGTCATATTACCCATCCATTTTGTCTTGGAGTTGGAGGTTTTTGTAATATTACAAACTAGAAATTACCCCCATTATTGCATAACATTTGCAAAATTAGACAACCCGAGATATTGCAAATAGGGTGTATCTAGTGTTTTTTTAGTAGCCACTTATGAACACTAACTTTGGCCAGTGTTTGTGACTAAGCGGCTACTAAAAAAAGACTGGACATCCCCAATTTTGAATACGCTGGGTTGTGTAATTTTTCAAATGGTATGCCATCATCGGGTAATTCTCATTGCTGGACACCATAACACATGAACATGGGGGTGTACTGGTATACTCGTGTGATGTCGCTGAACACAACCCAGCAGGGGACCTGGTAAGTATTAAGGACAGCAGGGATGCCCACCATCCTTAATGGAGTTAACATCGCACAGAAACCTCGCACTTTCAGCCAAAAATTCAGGGTTAACAAATGTGACAACCGTCATTAGATTTTCACTTCTATCAAAAAAATATAAAAATGTTTAATTATATGTAATGAAAGTTAAAGGGACTCGACGCAAACTATGCAAAAATGTTTAATTGCAAAAATCCTCAAACTTACACAACTACAACCAAGTTTCCCAATCAAATTTCATATTTTTTCAATTCACTGTTTAGTAAATGCACCCAACGGTATTAAAAGGTGACACTACAGGTCCTCAAGAGCAAAATATTTCCATCAAATATTCCCACACGGTATACACTATTAGGGAGGCAGCAAGGAAGGATAGGGAAACGCGGCACTGCACATATTGGTGAACGCTGGGCTTTAGAAAATCCCAGACAGTGGACCCTCCGTATTGGTCACTGCCTTCTACTGCACTATATTAATACATGATCGGGGGAAGTAACACTGTCGACCATTAGGTGGGTGAATCGCTCTATTGGAGATTTGAGTTCCGGTGCCAAGAACAGGGAACTCTTTAGGGGGTTTATTTACTAAAAGAACTGTAGTGAATTGAAATCCAAATGGCGACATTTAGGCCTTACCCACCAAGCTGCAACTATAGCAGAGCTGGACAACCAGATGTTTATGCCGACATTAACATTTCAGCTTGGCATTTAGTGAATAAATCCGAGTGAATGCACCAGAGAACAGCATGGCTGAATTGATAAGCGAGAAGAGTGCGGTTTACTTCTATTTCTTACATATTTCGAATGGCTGTCAAACGGACACCCGGTGTAAGGAGATAAAGTATGTTTCTTGGGTAAGCCCCCGTACTCCTTAACACAATGCCACCTATGACCAGAGTGTCCCCACTATTTCATCTGATTGGACACAAATCATGCAGTGAGGAGATGGTCCCAGCGCTTGAATAAAGGAAATATAACCACTTTAGGACCACATCAGTGTGTTAAAAGTTCCAGCACTGTGAAATCCCTGCTAGTACAAGGGAGCTGCAGGTGTCCACGGATTCCGGAGGATGTCCTCTCAGCTGGGGCCACAGACTGAAAGAAACTGTAGGCAGCGCTCCAGGCGAGCACTGCACACGGGACCTATAAATCGCAGTGTGGAGAGTTTGTGCTCAGAGGTTCTTTAGCTTTAAATCCATAATTCACTCTTTGCCATATTTTTTTTATAACCCAAAAAAGTAAATTAAAGAGAAAGCAATGCTTTCCTACGGGGATTCCGGCAACGCTGGAAACCCTCATGCACAGCGTGAGGGCGTCCAGCGTTGTTTAGGCGACCAAAAGTCGTCTAAGAACCCAGAAGTCCCTCTATTGGCTGTAAACTGCAATAATTACATGCTCAGGGTTAAGCGTGATGGGAGCTGAAGTGGTCTGGGTGAATAGAGTGTCCCTTTAACGTCAGACATAACTAAAGTTCGTTTTCCTTTAGTCGCACTAGTTGGGTAGAAAGTATTAAAAAGACACTATAGGCATCAAAACCACTTTAGGTTAAAGGAACAAAATGTATTTTGGACACTATACTGCACTATTTAGGTCCCTAGTACCATTATAAAGAATTAAAAAAAAAACAAAAAAAACACAACCTCATCTTTATTCCAGCAACCGCTGCAATCTCAGCCAGTCCAATACTTTCCCATAGAAAAGCACTAAAAAGCTAGTGTGCATGTTTGGCAAAACGCTGCGCCAAGTCAATGCATCTCGATAGGGAGTATTCAGTGCCTCCATGCATAGCGTGGAGACGCTGAATGCCAGTGCTGCACAATGTGCAGCACTGACCCAGGAAATACCTCTAGTGGAAGTCTGAATGACGGTGACCAAGTGTCCCTAGGCTCTAATGTAAATAAAGCCCTGTCTCTGAAAAGGCAGTGTTTACATTAAAAAGCCTTTAGACACATACTACACTCACCAGGGCAACTAGATTAAGCTGTAGTTCTGGTGACAATAGGGTCCCTTTAATGAAGCAGTTTTGGTGTATAGGTCATGCCTCTGCAGTCTCACTGCCCAATTATCTGCCATTTAGGAGTTAAGTCACTTTTGTTTCGGTTTATGCAGCCCTAGGCAAACCTCTCCTGGCAGTGACTCTCAGCCTGCAAAAACGGTTTCATTTTCAATTGGATGTTAACTCCTGCTCTGTAAATTAAACTTTAATCACACACAAGGGTCCTGCAGTGTCTAGCAGTATCTTAATACAGAAGATTCCCTCTAAATTAAATAGATTATGTAATAAAGGAAGTGTGAGCATTAGATCTCTCTTGACAGGAAGTGTTTAGGAAGGCTGTGTAAGTCACATGCAGGGAGGTGTAGATGAAGCTGTATAAACAGCAATTTAACTCCTAAATGGCAGAGAATTGAGCAGTGAGACTGCAGGGGCATGATAAAAGAAGAACCCCCCCCCCCCCCCCAGTTTTGTGCCTATATTATCCTTTAACAAATTACAAAACTGAGGGGATTTTTCTTTTTAAGTTTCTTCTGTTATCATGTAATATTTTATTTCTATTTAATATTGTGTGATGTATACACAATGTAACCGTAAGCCATGATTTCCTTGTAAAAGAATGCTATATATGTACTGGGTGCACTTAAATAGAAATGGTGCAATTGTAGTTTTTATGGTGCCAGGAGCCCCCTGGCTCCCTCCACAATTTCATTTGTTAACCCCTTAATACACACACAGTGTATTTTAATATTCATATAAGTACATATATTTGTATTAAAATACACTTCGAATGAAGTTATATATTACATATATTTTATATATACGTATAATTACAAGAATACAAATAAAATATTTTTCAAAAAAACATTTATATTATATAAACATATGCAATTTCATTCTAACTATTTTGAGAATATATATATATATATATATATCTCAAAATAGACTTAGAATGACATTTATATAAAATACAAAACCGCAAAAAAATTAATAAAAATTATACACACACACACACACACACACACACACACACACACGATTACAATAGTATACAGGAAGAATTTAAATACATATATATGTATATATTAAAATTCAACGTGTATATTTTAGTACTCTTAGCATAATTATGTGATTTTATTCATTAAAATTTGCCGGACCTGGGGGCCGGGGCCTGACTGTGATGCGGCTGGACGCATTTTCAGAGAGCTCCGGGCAAATCAGTGAAACTAAACCACTTACCCGTATTCCCGGTACTCTCTCTGAGACAGCGTGCGAAGCTTGAACGTCAGGTGAAAGGTGACTGGCTTTGAACGGTCAACAGAAGCCGTCCAGACTAAGCCCTCAACGAGCTGGAGTGAGGCCTAGCAAGCATTGTGGAGGGGAGAGGCGGCTGCTCTCCCAGCCAAAGCTCAGTCGGACCTTCATCCAAATCTTGGTGCCCTGCTACACCCCCCCCCCCCCCATGGACCGCACATGGGAGATAAAAAAAATTTGCAGGACCTGCCTGACAACCCAGGCAGAAAGTGCAGAGAATTAAATTTGCTAGTACTATATTTAACCATGTAACTCTCCAAGACACCATAAAATCTGTACATGGGGGGTACTGTTTTACTCAGGAGACTTTGCTGAACAAATATTAGGGCTTCAAAATGATAAATTGTATTACAACGATGATATTTTCATTAAAACTGAAGTTCTTTGCATTTTTCACAGACAAACGGCACTTTTATGGACGATATTATTGTTGTAATGTTTTACTGTTTTGAAACACTAATATTTGTGTTCAGTGAAGTCTCCCAAGTATAACAGTACCCCCTATGTACAGGTTTTATGGCGTTTTGGAAAGTTACAGAGTCAAATATAAGGCTTGCATTTCAGTTTTTTCCACACTGAAATTCGCCAGGATGGTTACGTTGCCTTTGAGAGCGTATGGTAGCCCAGGAATGAGAATTACCCCCCATGATGGCATACCATTTGCAATAGTAGACAACCCAAGGTATTGCAAATCGGGTATGTCCAGTGATTTTTAGTAGCCACTTGGCCACAAACACTGGCCAAATGTTTGTGTTTTGCTTTTTCCCACACAAAAACAAATATGAACGCTAGTTTTGGCCCAGTGTTTGTGACTAAGTGGCTACTAAAAAAAGACTGGACATACCCCACTTGCAATACCTTGGGTTGTGTACCTTTGCGAGTGTTATTCCATAAATGGGGGTAATTCTTATTCCTGGGCTACCAAAAGGTCTCAAAGGTAACATTACTAATCTGGCAAATTTTAATGTGAAAAAAAATGAAAAATGGAATGTGCAATTTGACCCTGTAACAAAACACCATGAAATCTGTTAATGGGGGGTACTGTTTTATGCGTGAGACATTGCTGAATACAAATATATGCATTTCATTGCAGTAAAAGCAAACAGTATCATGACATTTACAGCTAAAATGTCAGGCGGAACTAAAAAAAAAATTTAAATCTTAATTTCAGTTTTTTATTTTATTCATAATAAATTATGTTTCAAATATGAATAGTTCATGAGGAATTAAAGCCCTGTTTTTTTCTGAACAAAATTATATATAATAAGTGTGAATTACAGTTGGATAGACATAGCGCAAATTCCAGGTTTTGTTTACGTTTTGATCACAACGTGTACTACTGACTCCGTCCGGAAGAGGTTAAACTAATAGCAGACTTACATGAGTGGGGAAAATACGACACTAATGGTACCACAAACACTACAGCATGCTATAGTAGTTATGGTGCTTGGATTATGGCATAAACTAGACATTGTGCTATAATCTGATATAGAATTGTATCCAAGTTAAGGAAGATCCCTATTAGTCCAATGAATAACTTGATTGAGCTAGAATTTCAGTAAAGTTTCTAAAATTCCGTTATGATAAAAACAAAGTGACAATGATTACGTCCTATCTAATAACCACTGTAAATGTGCATAGAACATTTAGACTTAAAGCAAAGATCTAAAAATGCAATTCACATCAAATCCACTCTGGTGCGATCACTTTGTCAATTTCTTACAGGAAGCCATGACATAAGACAGCAGGGTCAATGCCAATTCCACGTTAAGTGAAGATGTAAGATTGTGATAAAGATTTGGCCAACTTTTTAGGGTAACCTAGAACAGGGTTACAAACATTTGGTCTTTACATTTTAAGACAGAAGGAAGCCATATATCCATCCTACACTCCAAATGTTGAACAAGTGACCTCAACCCTTGAATGTCAGAAAAAAGCCAAAGAGTTCAAAGGGCAGCTTTCTCCACAGCAGGAGATATTCAACAATCCCAAGAAATACTTACTGTAAGCCTCTTCCTCTTTCCGTAAGATGACCATGGTTGTGGCTCAATGACCAAGACTCCCCCAGGATTCAGGTGATTGTACATTCTCCGAAACAGTCTTTTGAGTCCATCATCACCCCAGTTCAGATGCACCCATTTGGTAACACTGAGGCACAGGATTACATCAAACTCTGCTTTCTGAGCCTCCACCAACTCGTCCTGTTCCACTACATAGTTACCCTATAGGAGGAGAAATGTATTAACATCCAGGAAGGACAAGAGAAAGTAACAAAACATAGGCCGGGATTTGTAAAATGACAGTAACAATGGGGGTAATGGAAATCACTTTTAAGAAGGAAGTAGAGACACCAGAGCAAAAAGTACACAGAAAGAGACAACTAAAGCATGGAGTGGAGACATGGGGGTGACAGATCAGAGGTAAACATCAAAACATAAGCAATAACAGTTACGCAATAAAGAAAAAAATAAAAAGTTGAACTAGCTTCTGACCTGCACAAATACGACGTTATGTGGAAAGTCCTTTTGCTTTTCTTCCTCTCCTTTCGGCAGATAACTGGGGGCAGCAATGGGACCTCTAGTGGTAACAAGAGCAGAAGGAAAGACTGAACCACTTTTAGCTCTCTCAGAGAGGTAATGCCTTATATTATGTCTTGCAGCTTGTACTAAGGCCCCATCAATGTCCAAACCCACCACACGGGAGGCTCCCGTGTTCTTGGCTACACACAGTGTCAAGTGTCCGACATTACATCCAATGTCCAAAACAGCTTTACCCTGGAACCATTCAGGCCGCAATGCCCTTAGACGTGCATCCTCAGTCCAGTTAGGATTACGATATCCATAATACCGGCAGTAGTTGCCGTACTGAAATCGATTTTTCATCTTTGGAGCACACTGAGGTCTTATGCACTGTATCCTAGATGCTACTGTAACTCCACTTTTAATTCTCTCAGGGCTGCCTTGTTTTCCTTCTGATTTGCTAGACGTCCTCCTTCGTTTACGATGCCGGGAGCCAGCAGTAGCGGACACAGCAGATGGTTGAGGTGCTCCTTCGGTTTCCAAGGACGGCAGTGGTACCACTTCATCCCGGCAATTAATGGTTGTGTTAAGTTCATATGGCCGCAGCTCCTCAGGAATTGGTTCGGTCTCTTTCTCCAACACGGTTGTTACCTTAATAGTAGCCTCATTTGTTGGATGGTGACGGTGTCGGTGTCTTTTCCTGCCACTCTTAAGTGGTGACAGCAAGAGCTCAACATCACCTGAGACAGCATTGAGGCTCAGTGGGTCAGTAATGTCTTTAGGGATAAGTATCTCAACTGGATCTCTGTTTCGGGATGGAAGAGGAGAGGACTTGGGAGTCTCTGCATTGAGGGTACGATTCACCTCCTCGTCCAGTAGACTGTTAAGGTTAAGTGGATCAAAGATATTACCACCAAGTAGAAATTTCGATGGTAGGACAGGTTCACATTCAGAGTTCACTCTTCTCCGTCGCTTGAATGGAGCTGGATGCTTGAATCCAATGTTAAAACTGTTTCGCCTTTTCCCCTGAAACCCGTTACGGGGGGCGCGAGCCAGAGTTTGCTGCTCAGATCCTTCTTTCGTTGCTTTGGACTGGCCATCTTGTTTAGGGGGAGGTGCAACAAGTGGAACCAGAAAAGTGACTTCGTCAGTGTTGCCGCCAACAGTCACTGGAGGCTGCATTGGCTCGGACGACGACATCTCTACCAAAACCTGCATGAGTGCATCAATTTGAAACTAGTTGTGCACTTGCAGTAATTCCAACAGGGATGGGAAGGGCAGACTGTTTACCCGGACTTCGCATTAAACTAAACTTCACACAGTTTGCAAAGCAGAAATGGTTTCAGATTTGTAGAAAGGTCACCAGTCTGTTCAGTCACACGGTTTGTGATGTAACAAGTATGGGTGGCAGGACTGGGGCAAGAGAGACGGAAAGTGAACACCCCAAAATGCGAGTCACCCCAAAACTGCAAAGGACCTTAAAACCATGAGCAGTCACCTCCAAAACCTGCACAGACCCCCAAATTACTGGACAGTCACCCCCAAAACCTGCAGAGAACCCCAAATTACTGGAGTCCCCCCAAAATCCCAAATTACTGGACAGTCACCCCAAAACCTGCACAGACCCCCAAATTACTGGACAGTCACCCCAAATTACTGGAGTCCCCCCAAAACCTGCACAGAACCCCAAATTACTGGAGTCCCCCCAAAACCTGCACAGAGCACTAAACCCCAGTAAAGTGTCTCCCAAACCAATTAAAACTTCCCAGAACCCCTCAGGTCTGTCACCCCACACTATCAGGAAATATGGGGAGCCCCCTGGTGTCAGAGGGTGGGCGTGTCCTTCACTGGGCTGGCCCCTCCCCTTTATAAGAGCCACGCCCCTGGCAAGCTCTGTCTCGGAAGTCTGTCAGCAGTGCCTGAACAATGGGCGGAGTCTGCGAGACAGAGCGAGGACTCCGAGTGACCAGCTCCCACCCGCGGTCAGTCACTACTGAGTGAAATGGCGGGGGTGTGCTCCTATATATACCGCTCCTCACCCAAGCCCCGCCTGCCTATCGCGTCATAACCCGGCCCCCTCCACACACTGCGCATGCGCCGCCCTGCCCTCCCGCTCCCTGAGCGAACCTCAGCACCGAGCATAGAGAGTGCGAGTCTGTCTGTGAGAGAAATGAGCGCGCGCCTTTATATAGGCTCATGCGGCCCCGCCCACCCCTCAGCTAGCGTCCCTTCAGTTCGCCAGTCCACGCCCACACACCAGCCAAGAGCATATCACGTGGTAGGAATGGAAGGTTGACTGTGGCCAATCAGAACGTGCATAGAGGAGGGCCTACTCCCCGCTGACCGGCCAATCACAGGCTCCGGGGGCTGTATAGGTGGCCAGGGATATCGCCTGCACAGAGAAAGCGATAACCTTGCGCAATGCCATCTTTATTCTATTGCCGGAAAAGCAGGGTGGCCTCGTGTACCGAGCTACTGGCCGCGCTAGTTCCATCTATTTAGTGCGAGAATCAAACCGCCATCCAAACTGGAATCAGAGACAGGCATGGAGCAGGACACCTATCCTATCCCGCCTGTGCTGGGGGGCTTTCCCCCGCCCCGGAGGCTGCTGGGAGTTGAAGTTTCCAGGCCCCACCCTCCCGCTTTACGTTGTGGTGTCGTCGTTGCCTTCTCTGTCCCTGTGTGAGGGGAGATAAAATGGCGGCGGAGAGTGAGGCCTCGGCCCCGCACTGATAATACGGCCATGGCGGGGGCTGTGCTCTCAGCCTGCAGCCCTGTGGGTGTCCGCTTCCATGGCAACGGAGGGCCTTGGCCGCAGAGCTCGCACTCACCTGCCAGCCCGGGGTCTCCAAACCCTGAGAGTAGTGGGATCGGCCCCCCGAGCATGTCTCACCCCTCCCCGAATCATGTCTGCCACCCCCCCACCAGTGCAGGGAGCAGATATCTCCCATGTGTGGCCCCCCAGTGCAGGGAGCAGATATCTCCCATGTGTGGCCCCCCAGTGCAGGGAGCAGATATCTCCCATGTGTGGCCCCCCAGTGCAGGGAGCAGATATCTCCCATGTGTGGCCCCCCAGTGCAGGGAGCAGATATCTCCCATGTGTGGCCCCCCAGTGCTGGGAGCAGATATCTCCCATGTGTGGCCCCCCAGTGCAGGGAGCAGATATCTCCCATGTGTGGCCCCCCAGTGCAGGGAGCAGATATCTCCCATGTGTGGCCCCCCAGTGCAGGGAGCAGATATCTCCCATGTGTGGCCCCCCAGTGCAGGGAGCAGATATCTCCCATGTGTGGCCCCCCAGTGCAGGGAGCAGATATCTCCCATGTGTGGCTCCCCAGTGCAGGGAGCAGATATCTCCCATGTGTGGCCCCCCAGTGCAGGGAGCAGATATCTCCCATGTGTGGCCCCCCAGTGCAGGGAGCAGATATCTCCCATGTGTGGCCCCCCAGTGCAGGGAGCAGATATCTCCCATGTGTGGCCCCCCAGTGCAGGGAGCAGATATCTCCCATGTGTGGCCCCCCAGTGCTGGGAGCAGATATCTCCCATGTGTGGCCCCCCAGTGCAGGGAGCAGATATCTC